>NC_091982.1:148948475-149258016 GCF_044704955.1 Pristiophorus japonicus | reverse complement strand
TCAAGGGTTATGGGGAGTGGGCAGGGAAGTTGAGTTGAGGCCAAGATCAGCTCAGCCATGATTTTATTGAAAGATGGAGCAGGCTCGAGGGGCCAAATAGCCTGCTCCTGCTCCTATTTCTTATGCCTTTTGTCTAAATGCAGCAGCCATTTTGCGCACAGTAAGGTCCCACAAATAGCAGTGAGGTAAATGGCCAGATAATCTGTTTTTGATAGTACTGGTTGGAGGAAGAACGTTGGCCAGGAATCCTTGAGAGCACCTTGCTCTTCAGTGAATAGTGCCATGGGATATCATACATCTGCCTGAACAGTCAAACAAGGCCTCAGATTAACGTCTCATCTGAAAGACAGCAACTCCGAGACTGCAGCAATAACAACAGCTTAAATTTATATAGTGCTTTTAAGATGAGGTGAGATGGCGCATTGATAAGGTAAGATGGCCCATTGTTAAGATAGGATGGCCCTTTAGTAAGATAGGATAGCCCATTGTTAAGATAGGATGGCCCATTGTTAAGAAAGAATGGCTCTTTAATAAGATAGGATGGCCCATTGTTAAGATAGGATGGCCCTTTAGTAAGGGAGGATGGCCCATTGGTAAGGTAGTCTCTGTCAGATTTAAATGAGTAATAAACATAGAAACATAGAAACATAGAAAATAGGTGCAGGAGTAGGCCATTCAGACCTTCGAGCCTGCACCACCATTCAACATGATCATGGCTGATCATTCAACTTCAGTACCCCATTCCTGCTTTCTCTCCATACCCCTTTATCCCTTTAGCCGTAAGGGCCACATCTATAAGAACATAAGAACATAAGAATTAGGAACAGGAGTAGGCCATCTAGCCCCTCGAGCCTGCTCCACCATTCAACAAGATCATAGCTGATCTGGCCATGGACTCAGCTCCACTTACCTGCCCGCTCCCCGTAACCCTTAATTCCCTTATTGGTTAAAAATCTATCTATCTGTGATTTGAATACATTCAATGAGCTAGCCTCAACTGCTCCCTTGGGCAGAGAATTTCACAGATTCACAACCCTCTGGGAGAAGAAATTCCTTCTCAACTCAGTTTTAAATTGACTCACCCGTATTTTGAGGCTGTGCCCCCGAGTTCTAGTCTCCCTGACCAGTGGAAACAACCTCTCTGCCTCTATCTTGTCTATCCCTTTCATTATTTTAAATGTTTCTGTAAGATCACCCCTCATCCTTCTGAACTCCAACGAGTAACGACCCAGTCTACTCAATCTATCATCATAAGGTTACCCCCTCATTTCCGAAATCAGCCGAGTGAATCGGCTCTGTACCCCCTCCAAAGCAAGTATATCTTTCCTTAAGTAAGGTGACCAAAACTGCACGCAGTACTCCAGGTGCCCCCTCACCAATACCCTGTACAGTTGCAGCAGGACCTCCCTGCTTTTGTATTCCATCCCTCTCGCAATGAAGGCCTAATAGCATAAAAACAGATAGTAAAAGCTTTTACCAACATATAAAACGGAAAAGAGTGACTAAAGTAAATGTTGGTCCCTTAGAAGATGAGAAGGGGGATTTAATAATGGGAAATGTGGAAATGGCTGAGACCTTAAACAATTATTTTGCTTTGGTTTTCACAGTGGAAGACACAAAAACCATGCCAAAAATTGCTTGTCTCTCATATCTCTGTTTTGTTGATGCTACTTTTGTCATTGCTTCTCCAAACACTCTCCGCAATCCCACTCGGTCAGAATCAAGACTCATCACTACATCTCCCACTGTTACTGATTCTTTCCAGGCACCCCAAAACTGTGCCGCCCTTACCTCTCTTAGTCTTCCCTCCTTCTTACAATCTATAGGTTTTAAAACCTAGTCTTGGAGTTACTCAACCACTATCTCTGGAGTTCCATGTCTTCTCTCTTATTCTTTGCAACCTCGGGATGCCCTGCACTATGAGTCTTTACTCTTCACCTAAATTTCTTAATTAAAAAAAAATCCGTACACAAATCTTTCGACCTATCTGAATTGCAAATATATCTGCTATGGTGGGGGAGGTGCTGTGCTGGTTATATGGAGACGAGGAGTTGAGTGAGCCAAAATCATTCCAATTTGAATTCTAATTCAGACGTCTGAAATTCAGAAAGTATCAATCGGGCTGAGGGACATCCTAACTATTGTAAAACTTTTACTCATTGATCACATCAAGTCCTTTGTCAGTATATCGCTGCAGTTTCTGCAAGCTGAGCCTTTGCATATTTAATTCCCCTTCCAGTTCAGTTCAGTGAAGTGGGAAATTCAATATTTCTTTATCATTTATCCCATTTCAAGAACGTGCGTCGAGTTGAATTTATAGGGATTATTTGCCTGTTGCGAAATGCAAGTTATCTTTCAAATGTGATTCTTACAGCATATGAAGTGTTTGAATATTTCTCGGTTTAGAGAGTCGACAAAGAGCAAACATAGTTGACTAGGTCGTAATAGGCAGCAGCTGAATGCAGTACTTTAAAAGACAGATTGTGCATTTACTGAGTCGCTTGGTTAGATTATGCCCAGTAATGTAATACACAGGAGACACGTGCAGTGGATACATAAATTGTTGACGTGGTGATAGACAACCAATTTGTGCATGTGTTATGATGGTGGATCTGTCTTTTGAATAAATATTTTATCAATGGATTCTACCATATTACTTTCCTTTTCCTACTGTGAGTGTCAACAGAAATGATCAACTTCAGTTAAAATAAAAAGATCATGAATGGGGGAATGAGTTATCCAGTAAGTTAGACAACAGCCATTTACCTCAAATGCAGTCTTGACCGTTGGAATAAAAGCCTCCTCTGTCTTTTGACTGTGTTGGTCCGACATGAGAGTTGGCTCAATGGCGGCACTCTCAACCTGAGCCAGAGTTTGAACATGTAATCTAGGCTGATACTTCAGTGCTGAGGAGGTGCTGCATTGTCTGCGGTGCTATCTTTCAGATGAGATATTAATGTGAAGCTCTCTGCACTTGTTCAGCTGGCGAGCAAAAGAACCCATGTAGTTAGAGAAGAGCAGGGAACTCTTCTGGTACCCTGGCCAACCTTCATCCCACAACCAACAGCATCAACATCAGATGTCAGGTCGTTCACCATTTGGTGTTTGGGGAATCTTGCTACATGCAAATTAGCTGCTGTTTGCCTAAATAACAACGGTGACCTCATTTCAAAAGTTATTCTTTGGCTCAGAAGCACTTTAGGATATCAAAGGTGCTATATAAATGAAGTTCCTCCTATGTGGAATAAATTTTGGCAATCTCAATCCAGTTTCCAATGAGTGTGAGCTGTGCACAAAACTGCCCAAATTTCAACACCAATCTGAAAGGCCACGACATAGCTGGTGTAGCAAATGGAAACATGTCAGTCCAGTGTAGTAGAATGAACTCTTATGACATTGGTGCTGAGGTTCCTTGTGTAGACATTGTTGTAATCATAAAATGGCTACAGCACAGAAGGAGGCCATTCTGCCCATTGAGCCCATGCCGGCTCTCTGCAAGAGCATTTCAGCTAGTCCCACTCCCCCACCCTTTCCCCATAGCCCTGCCAATATTTTTCCTTTAGGTACTTATACAATTCCCTTTTGAAAGCCACAATTGAATCTGCCACCAGCATACTGCCAGGCAGTGCATTCCAGATCCTAACCACTCGCTGAGTAAAAAAAAATGTCCTCATGTCAACTTTGGTTCTTCTGCCAATCACCTTAAATCTGTGTCCTCTGGTTCTCGACCCTTCCGCCAATGGGAACAGTTTCTCTCTATCCACTCTGTCCAGACCCTTCATGATTTTGAACACCTCTATCAAATCTACTCTCAACCTTCGCTGCTCTAAGGAGAACAACCCCAGCTTCTCCAGTCTATCCATGTAAAATGTAGGAAACATGGCAACCAACTTGCATATATCAAGGTCCCACAAACAGCATTGTGATGCCAGACCATCTTTTTTAAATGTTGGTTGAGGAATAAATGTTTCCCAGGGCACCGAGGAAAACTCCCCAGCTCCTCTTCAAATAGTGCCACAGGATCTTCTCCGACCACCTGAAAGAGAAGGCGGGGCCTCAGTTTAACGTCTCATCCGAAACGCAGTGCTTCCAACAGTGTAGCACTGAACCACTGAACTGAAGTATCAGCCTTGGTTATGTGCTCAAATCAACGGAGTTGAACTCGAACCCACAAGCTTCTAACTCAGAGGTGACCCATTGAGCCACAGCAGACACCTCGGGCCAGACTTTCCATAAAGGCCCTCAACGCCCGATTGCCCGCTGAGAAGGATCGCTGACGCTTGGCAAAAAAAACGGGCGAGAATTTCCATTTTGAGGGAAAAGGTAAGTAGAACTGATCGCCCGGTGAAAAAATAGGTGTTGCACACTCATTCTCGGCGGTTTTCTCGGTGGGTAAGTGCAAAGTTAGCCAAATGGGCGGTCGTTCCAGAATGGATGGTAAGTACAAAAATTTAGGCCGAGGCTGTGGTTGGGCCTACGCAGGGGGGAAAACTTAAAGAAAAAATTATCATTAAAAAAAAACACATACAAAGTATTCCCAAGACAGTTCAACCCTAATCGTTGTGGTAAAAGTCTAAAAAAGTCATTAAATAACCTTTAACTTACCTTACTTTGCAGGGTCCCCCCCTTACCGTCCTGTAAAAGCAGCTTTTACAGGGCGGGTCTCTCGGCAATCTGGGCGTCGGCGGTTGAGCCCAAACTTACGTCCTGGTGGTTGTTCTCGGCGCTGCACGTGGGCGGTTTGGTCCCGGCGGGCAACTTCAGATGTGGCCGATAATGCTCAAAAACTTACCTGGAAACTCTCGCCGGGCAAAACACCAGCTGTAACACCGAGAAAATCACCGACAATGAAGCCGAAAGTCTGGCCCCTTGTATTGGAAGTGAGCCTAACTTGTGACACATACAACAGGCCTTTTCTTGTGGCCTGTCAGCACACTGCAAGCATTTGAGAGATTATGTTCAACTTCTACGCTATCTGCTATCAGGTTTGGTTCCTCTTGGGTGGCCACGAAGGATTTAAATCGGCGTCAAAGAACATGGGCATCTCAGCTATTGTTTTTTCTCCCACCAGGTCCATCTCTGGGTTGGGAAACCTAACTCCTGTGGGCTTGTTTGTGCATCAGTTGCATACAATTTGATGGCTTGCTCTGGTATTCTTAGCATGTGGCTACATAACTCATGCGATGATCAGATGTTGCAACCTATTGTTCGTGTGTTTGCAGCTACAGCATTAATAACCCGATCGGAAGTATTTATCACTTTCTACCCATCTGATGTGCCTTTTCTGCTTGACAGCATGGAAATAGTTCCAGCTACCTCCATTGATGTTAATCCAGCTCCCTCGCACTGTCGGGAGCAGTAAATTTCCCATTGGCCAATCCCCTGATGATGCCTTCCTTATTTGCTATGAAAATGAACCGAACTAGAGGGATATTTATAAAAACAGAAGATGCTGGAAATCACAGCGGGTCAGGCAGCATCTGTGTAGAGAGAAACAGAGTTAACGTTTCGAGTCAATGACCCTTCGTCAGAACTGGCAAATGTTCGAAATGAACAGATTCTTAAGGAGCACTGATGGGGAGAGGGACTGTGATAGGGTGGAAGACAGGAGAGATTAGAGCGACAAAGGGGATGATGGGCCTAATTTAGATGGTAATGGCAGAAGTTAGAAAAAGAGTAGTCTAGATTATTCTAACTTCTGCCATTACCATCTCAAGTCGGCCGTATCATCCCTTTCGTCCCATCAAATCTCTCCTGTCTTCCACCCTATCACAGACCTTCCCTGTTCTTCTTTCCTCCTCTCCACCTATCAGTGCTGCTTAAGAATCTGTTCATTTTGAACATTTGCCAGTTCTGACGAAGGGTCATCGAACTGAAACATTAACTCTGTTTCTCTCTCCACAGATGCTGCCTGACCCGCTGAGATTTCCAGCATTTTCTGTTTTTATTTCTGATTCCAGCATCCGCAGTGTTTTGTTTTTGTAGAGGGCTATTTAGCCTGACTTAGTGTAAAGAAGCTGAATTAACTGTGGTAGATACAATCATTAACCCACAGTATTATTGCAATATTGTTGTTTCAACTTTGTCATGTTCATTTAGCTCCCAAACTCCATGAGGCCCAATAAGCTCTTTCTGCCAGTTGCCCTATTTATATCCACAGCAGCACTCACTGGTGAAAGAAAAATATTCCCATATTTAAAGATGTAAATTAAATTCAATCAATATTCTTTTAATATTTTGATTTTGAGAGCCATGACTTTATTGTGGATTCATCATCATCATAGGCAGTCCCTTGGAATCGAGGAAGACTTGCTTCCACTCTTAGAATGAGTCCTCAGGTGGCTGAACAGTCCAATATGAGAACCACAATCCCTGCCACAGATGGGACAGACAGAGGTTGAAGGAAAGGGTGGATGGGACAAGTTTGCCGTGCGCTCCTTCCATTGTCGGTGGGGTTGCCGCACTTTATCAGGGAGGCTTTGAGGGTGTCCTTGTCATGCTTCCTCTGTCCATCCTTGGCTCGTTTGCCATGAAGGAGATCCGAGTAGATTGCTTGCTTTGGAAGTCTTGTGTCTGGCATGTGGACAACGTGGCCTGCTGAGCGGAGCTGATCGAGTGTGATCAGTGCTTCAATGCTGGTGATGTTGGCCTGGTCGAGGACACTAATGTTGGTGCGTCTGTCCTCCCAGGGGATTTGTAGGATCTTGCGGAGGCATCGTTGGTGGTATTTCTCCAGCGACCTGAGGTGTCTACTGTCCATGTGGTCCATGTCTCTGAGCCATGCAGGAGAGCAGGTATTACTACAGCCCTGTAGACCATGAGCTTGGTGGCAGTTTTGAGGGCCTGGTCTTCAAACACTCTTTTCCTCAGGCGGCCGAAAGCTGCACAACACATTGGAGGTAGTGTTGAATCTCGTCGTCAATATCTGCTCTTGTTGATAAGAGGCTTCCGAGGTATGGAAAGTGGTCCACGTTGTCCAGGGCCGTGCCATGGATCTTGATGACTGGGGCAGTGCTGTGCGGCGAGGACAGGCTGGTGGAGGATCTTTGTCTACGAATGTTTAGCGTAAGGCCCATACTTTCGTACGCCTCAGTAAATACATGGACTATATCCTGGAATTCAGCCTCTGTATGTGCGCAGACGCAGGCATCGTCTGTGTACTGTAGCTGAATGACAGAGGTTGGGGTGGTATTGGACCTGGCATGGAGACGGCGAAGGTTGAACAGGTTCCCACTGGTTCTGTAGTGACCTGGGTGCTGAAAACGTTTCAATGATCTTCTGAGATCAGGAAAGGTGAGTACAAAGCCATACTCACCTTCATCCTGCTGTGCTTCTCATCACATCCCCATCACTCTGGCTTCCAAACCTTACTCCTGCACATCCTTATTCACACCAACATCCCTTGCACCTCCACCCATCCCTCTCAATCACCCTCGTCCTATGGGATTATACCAACTAACAACACACAAGGAGGCCATTTGATATTGCCAATCCACTCCCTCATAGACACCCTCTACACATCTAACCCTCCCAGCTCTAACACTGATCCCATCATTCTCACTCAACTTTCTCTTCTTTCCCTACTTGCAGGAGAAGAGAGTCCATCATTTTAGGCTGCACTAGCGTACTGGAGGCGGTGTTGAATCTCCTCATCAATGTCTGCTTTGTTGATAAGAGGCTCCCGAAGTATGGGAAATTGTCCACATTGTCTCGGGCCACGCCATGGATCTTGATGGCTGGGGGGCAGTGCTGTGCTGCGAGTATAGGCTGGTGGAGGATGTTTAACGTAAGGCTCAGGCTTTCATATGCCTCAGTAAATACGTCGACTGTCTCCTGGAGTTCAGCCTCTGTATGTGCGCAGATGCAGGCGTTGTCCACGTACTGTAGCTCGATGACAGAGGTTGGAGTGATCTTGGACCTGGCCTGGAGCTGACGAAGGTTGAACAGCTTCCCACTGGTTCTGTAGTTTATTTCCATTCCAGCGGGGAGCTTGTTGACTGTGAGGTGGAGCATGGCAGTGAAGAAATATTGAGAAGAGGGTTGGAGCGATGATGCAGCCTGGTTTGACCCTGGTCCGGATGTGTATTGGGTCTGTAATGGATCTGTTGGTAAGGATCATGGCCTGCATGTCGTCGTGGAGCAGGCAAAGGATGTTGACGAATTTTTGGGAGCATCTGAAACGGAGGACGATCCTCCATAGACCCTCGCGGTTGACAGTGTCAAAGGCCTTTGTAAGATCGAAGAAGGCCATGTATAAGGGCTGGCGCTGCTCCCTGCATTTTTCCTGCAGCTGTCGCACTGCAAAGATCATGTCAGTTGTGCCCCATAGGTGACAAAATCCATGTTGTGACTCTGGGAGGAGCTCCTCGACTACAGGGAGAAGACAGGGAGGACTCTAGCGACAACTTTCCCAGTGTCTGATAGAAGGAAGATTCCTCTGTAGTCGCCGCAGTCGGACTTGTCCCCTTTTTGAAAGATGTTCACGATCACTACATCTCTGAGATCTCTGGGCATGCTCTCCTCCCTCCAGATGAGAGAGATGAGGTTATGTAGCTGCACCAACAGCGCCTCGCCGCCATACTTTAGTGCCTCAGCTTGGATTCCATCTGCTCCCATAGCCTTGATCTTCTTGATCTGTCTTATGGCTTTTCCTACCTCTTGCAATGTTGGGGTCTCACTGAGGTGGTGGCGGGTCGCATGCTGCGGGATGGAGTTGAGCACACTTGAGTCAAAGGCAGAGTCTCGATTGAGGAGATCTTCGATGTGCTCCTTCCAGCGGGCCCTTACTGCCTCGGTGTCCTTGATGAGTCTTCCCTGTTCTTGGCCAGGAGCGGGGTGGGACCTTGGGAGTTTGGACTGTAGGTGACCTTGTCTGCAATGAAGAATCCTTGCATGTCATGGCTGTCGGCTAGTTGTTGTATCTCCTGTGCTTTCTCCATCCACCATCTGTTATTTAGCTCCCAGAATTTTGTTGGACCTCATCCTTGAGCCTCCTGTAATGTTGCTTTGCTGCTCCCGAGTTGGGTTGTTGCTTGAGGCTCAGAAATGCTCTGCACTTGCGATCTATTAGTTCTTGGATCTCCTGATCATTCTTATTAAACCAGTATTTTCTGGTTGAGTGACCAAGTTTCTCTTCGCAGGCACTGGTTATGGAGGCCTGGAGGGCAGACCAAGCACGGAGGGCATTCTGCATCTCAGGGTCATCAAGGCACGCCAGGTTAGCTGTGAGGCCCTGGCTGTATAGGGCTCTCTTAGCTAGGTCTTTAAGTGCCTCATCATTGACTTTTTAGCGGCACTGCTTCTGCTTTGTGGCTATGTTAATGTCGATGATGGATCAGATTAGGCGGTGGTCTGTCCAGTCGTCAGCTCCTGTCATGGCACGGGTGATACGCACATCCTTGTGATCCCTGGCTTGGACGATGACATAGTCGAGCAGGCACCAATGTTTGGAGCGAGGGTGTTACCACGATGCCTTGTATTTGTCCCTCTGGCGGAATAGGGTGTTGGTGATGAGGAATTCATGTTGTCAGGAATAGGGTACCACTGGAATTGGCTTTCTCTACCCCCTCTCTGCCAATCACGCCTCCCCAGAGGGCTGTGTCTTTGCCGACCCTAGCGTTGAAGTCACCTCGGACGATCAGTTTGTCACCCGCAGGGATGGGGGAAAGGGATGTTTCGAGGTTGGAATAAAAACCCACTTTGGTCTCATCCGTTGCATCAAGTGTTGGGGCATACGCACTGATGCCTGTGGCGCATTGGTTCCGGGATAGGGTGAGTTGAAGAGTCATGAGGCATTCATTTACCCCGCAGGGGGAGTCTTTGAGGTGGTCGACCAGCTCATTTTTGATGGCGAAGCCGACTCTGTGAAGGTGGCATTCTTTCTCTGGTTGCCCTTTCCAGAAAAAGGTGTAACCTCCACCTTGTTCCTTGAGCTGGCCTTTCCCTGCCCGGTGGGTCTCGCTTAGGGTGGCGATGTCAATGTCAAAGCATCTAAGTTCCCGGGCAACTATGGCGGTGCAGCATTCCGGCCTGTCGCTGTTGGAGTTGTCCATGAGGGTTCTGACGTTCCAGATTCCGAACTTCATGTTAACGGAGTGGAAGATGCCTGTGCGTGAGTTCTTTTAATGTGGGGTGGCCGTTGCACACCAGCCACCACAGGGTCTTAGCTGAGCAAGGTCTTGGTCAAGTGGCAAGGGAGTCCAAGACGACTGGAGACTAGGCGCTGCTGTATGAGCCTAATTGTCTACGGCGAGATTTTGGCTGCAAGCTCGGCACCGACTAGCGCCCTTGTTGGTAGGTGACCTGAGGCTTGGTTGGGGGCAGGCATTAGGAAGGTCAGTTGTCCTTTGGAGTTGCGAGTGGGAGGTCAGCAAGGAGTGGGGGGGTGGAAGAGTCATAGCCGTGATGCTTACCAGTAAAAGTGGCCAGGTCACCAGTGGGAAAGGAGAGGTCCAGCTGTCGACGAGGTGAGCATCCGACCAGACGACCGGGACATTACCCCGCCTCCTGTGGCGGGCCTACATCCCTCCAGCAGCTGGCTTTCATCCCTCCAGAGGCAGGCCTACATCTCTCCAGCGGCGGGCCTACATCCCTCCAGTGGCGGGCCGTCATGTGGATTAACATCATGGCTTTGACAGAAATTTGGTTCACATGTGGCTACCACCTTGCCCCTTACTAAAGTTCCCCCCTCCCCACCACCTGATCATACTTTCCACCACCTGCCCTACTAAAGCTGCCATGGTGGCAGTGTGGCCCTTATTACCAAATTTCATCTTGATCTCTTCTACTGCTCCTTTGGTACCTTCTCCTCCTTGTTTCACATCTCTCACATCTCCTTTATAATCCTTACCCTCGACCAACCCCCATCCCATGTTTCTTAACGATATCCTCCCGTCTTACAATTCTCAGCCTCTGCACTGAACAACTCCGTACCCATGGTGACGCTAATCACCATCTCAGCCCACCTCGTCCTCTCTCCTCTAATATCACTGCAACCCTGTCCTCCCTCAACCATTCCCTCCATATAAGCTCTCCGACCCATGTTGACGGCCACCCCTTCAGGCTTGCTACCTTAGGTGGACTCTCTACTCCCATGGTCTCAGTCACAGACAAGATTATCTCCGACCTCTTCCTTGCATCCCTCACCACCTACATTCCCTACCATCTTCCAAGCCCACTTCCATCTATGTCTGCACCTGCGCCTGGAGAAATCTGCCCCCCTTACAAAGATGCTTCCACGATGCCGATGCCTTACCTTTGGCTTTGTTTTCACCTCAATGCTTCTACAATCATCAATCTGCTCACCCACTCCATCTCCTACAGCACCCAGTAAAAACTTTACCCTCTCCCATCCTGGTCATGCCCCACTCTTGTGGCCCCCATCTTCTCCAAAGTATTTCAAGTACAAGAAGTGCAGACTTGAGGGAATCTGGCACACAACTCATTGAGCCATCCATCATCACATCTGGCTGGACCACATCAAGCATTAGCAAGCCCCACTCCCTCTGCCAAAACCACACACTACTTCACAATCTCCCTGGAGAGCATAGATAACCCCTGCTTCTTTTCATTATCAATTGGCTGCTTAAACCCCTCTTCCCTGCTCCTCCAGACTCAACATCAATAATAAATTTGAGGAGCTCATGAACTTCCTTTTTCCTAAGTTAAAGATGCGATATCAATGCAATTTGCTGTTGATTTTGCATGAGGTAATGATAGTAAAGCGGAGGGAGCTTTACTCTGTATCTAACCCATGCTGTACCTGCCCTGGGAGTGTTTGATGGGACAGTGTAGAGGGAGCTTTACTCTGTATCTAATCCGTGCTGTACCTGCCCTGGGAGTGTTTGATGGGAAGTGTAGAAGGAGCTTTACTCTGTACCTAATCCATGCTGTACCTGCCCTGGAGCACTTGATGGGAAAGTGTAGAGGGAGCTTTACTCTGTATCTAACCCATGCTGTATTTGCCCTGGGAGTGTTTGATGCAACAGTGTAGAGGGAGCTTTACTCTGTATCTAACCCATGCTGTACCTGCCCTGAGAGTGTTTGATGGGACAGTGTAGAGGGAGCTTTACTCTGTACCTTGTTCCTGGCCTTCACTTGATGTTTATGTAAGTCTGAGAAAATACAGTTTGTTCCAGTCTCCAGCACTGCTGTTTGCACATTGTTGAGCACAGGAACGCAGCCCCCACCATTCTTTTTAATAAGAAGAAGCAATGAAAAATGACTCTGCTCTAAATTACTTTTCAAAGCTGCCACATGCCACATGATATAAATTGTCTTTATTTGGTTCAAGGACTGAGGGAACAAAACATTGGGCCACTGCTTCCTGAGCTCAGCCAGTGGCTCCGTGCTGTCTCTAAGCCAGAAATTGTCCGTCTATAATGGGCCTGAATTTGCTGTAAAATGACGACAAGGCTAATGGAACTCTGTTATTTATGGGTAAATGGAGGGCAGATGGTCGATTAAAGGTGAATATCCAAAAGTTGCTGTCCGAGTTCTGCCACTCGCCATTTGCCTCCCAGTTTTGTTCATGGAATTCGTTGGATTTGGCTATTAAACGCGCCACCGAAAGTTGCGTCCTGTCATTACAAGCATAAGTACACATTTAACAACGTGGTAAGTGTTAATGACTGCCAGTCAACCTCGCTGTGTGAGGTCTCATTCCCAATGTTTTGTTCCCTCAGTCCTTGAACCAAATAATTACAATTTATATCATGTTGGATTAAGAAAGAAATAAAGACAGAAAGGAAAATAAGATTTTTTTTTAAACTGGCATTTTTAAAATCTCCTCAAAAAGTTTTGATTTTTTTTGAGGAGATTTTAAAAATGTCGAAAAAAAATGTAGTCTTATTTTTCTTTCTGCCTTTTTTTCTTTCTTAATCCAATCTTTCTCTCTCTTTATTTCTCTTTTGGTGTCGGATTTGACATTTAATTCAGGCACTCTAATTCACCCTCCTTCTCAGTCCTTCTGGATTTTATTTCCCATTCCTTCAATCTGATTGGTTAAGGAGACACCCCGTTGCTTGTCCTGTTCACTCAGGTCCCAGATCCCTTGTTTTCCTCGCTGCGATGTTATCAGCTCGCACTTTCAGCGCCTTTGTGGACAAAAATATTTTCGAGCTGAAGGGTGCGGAGACAGGCAAGTGCCTGTTACAGCAAATTCCGGCTCAGTATCAGAGCCACTGAAAAGAGGCAGGCAGACAGACAATACAGAGGATCAGTCCCCTTACATTGCCTAAATCGGAAATGATGAGCCTGGTTGGTCAATAGGGTTGCTAACTCTGGTTGGATGTATTCATGAAGGTTTCATCACATCTACAAGATGCACTGCAGCAACTCGCCAAGGCTTCTTCAGCAGCACCTCCCAAACCCACGACCTCTACCACCTAAAAGAACAAGGGCAGCAGGCGCATGGGTACACCATCGCATGAAAGCTCCCCTCCAAGTCACACACCATTCTGACTTGGAAATATATCAGCCGATCCTTCATTGTCGCTGGGTCTCCCTCCCTAATAGCACTGTGGGAGCACCTTCACCACACGGACTGCAGCGGTTCAAGAAGGCGGCTCACCACCACTTTCTCAAGGGCAATTAGGGATGGGCAATAAATGCTGGCCTTGCCAGCAACACCACAACCCATGAATGAATAAGGAAAAAACATGACCTCCCGCCACCAACCACCCTGCCCAGTCAAACAGCCTTTTTTCCCCAGCTCCACTATTTGTGTAACTAAAAACGAAAGTGTTCAAGGAAAATATTTTTTTAATATTTTTTTTTAATGCCCCTATGATTTTTCTCCAGTGTTACTGGTAGCAGTGTCCAGGAGATTAATATTTCATTCCTGGAGAGTCCAGAACTCTGGAGGTTGGCAACACTACAGTTTAACAATAAGCCAACTCGTCTCCTAATTGTTAAACATTGAAGCCAGCAAGTATTGTTTTTCCCCGTATATGTATTTCTAATTTGGTAGATTCTGTGCCTGTGGAGCTGCACAAAATAATAACAATCGCACAGTAAGTGCTGTTTGTTATGTTTGATTGCTGGGTATGACAGCTCAGCTTTCAGGTTTTGCAAATCCTTTTTCCGCCAATGGCCCGATAGTGGTGATGATGCAACAAGGAGCCAGCAGCAAGTCAAGGCTGCAACAGGAGTGAGTGTTGGCACTGCTGGTCTGGGGCCAAATGTAAGCAGCTGATTTTACTCGGGACCCTCAGAATTCTACACATTTTCGATTCTGATTTTTTTTTGCCCGGGGGCCTTGTGATTAGTCTCAGCATCCCTGTGCAAGGGAAGGGAAGAATAACCTTGGGTTTCCCTGTTCCTGATCATTGTCTAATGAGCTATACTGCAAGTGCATGTGTGCGGATATCAGGGAAAAGGGCAAGATTGGGTTTGCATATGATGCCCGGTGCAGTCGAATAGCCTATCAACGCTCTTTATCTTGACACACAAAGAATGGCCAGTCAGGTGAGGTTCGCAGAGAGCACCTGAAGAAATGTATCCAGCACTTTCAACAACAACAGCATCCTGCATTTATAAAGCACCTTCAACATAGTAAAACGTCCCAAGGCGCTTCACAGGAGCATGATCAGATAAAATTTGATATCGAGCCACGTAAAGGTGTATTAGGACAGCTGACCAAAAGCTTGGTCACAGAGGTAGGTTTTAAGGAGTGTCTTAAAGGAGAGGATAGAGTTAGGGATGCAGAGAGGTTGAGGGAGTGAATTTCAGAGCTTAGGGCCCAGGCAGCTGAAGACACGGCTGCTAATGGTGCAGTGAGTAAAATCAGAGATGCGCATGAGGCCAGAATTGAAGGAGCGCAGATATCTCGGACAGTTGTTGGGCTGGAAGAGGTAACAGAGATAGGGAGGGGTGAGGCCATGGAGGGATTTTAACACAAGCATGAGAACTTTAAATTTGAGGCTTTTTAATTTTTAAATATCAGAAGAAGAGGGAGGGAAATTACAGAATCTCATGTGCTTTTAAGCTACTTTTTTATATCATATTCCAGCCTTATAATTTACACCTGGCAACTGCTGATTAATAAGTGATAGCACGCAAAGAATAATGGGCACCTCGGAGTGATTACAGCCTCCGATTCACTCTAAGGTATGTACAGTCTTTTAAAATAAGTACTTTGAAGTATGTGAGAGTGGTTTCGTCCACATTTTCCGAACACTGTGCTCTGTTTTACTTCTCACGATCACTTTGACACAGAAAGTGCAATGATTGTGACATAATTGCTGTAATGTCCTCAAGTGGCAATCAAGGCCAAATTATCAGGAAGTAACGTGGGCAATATAGAGATTAACGGCGATCTGGGGAATTGTTATTAGGGAAGTGATTACTCTGGCCCCACGTTGGCATTGAAAAGTTGCCATCGGTGGCAGCCCAGACTTCAGGCAAGCTGGCATTCATCCTTGTGGTGGCATGGCGGCACTTTTATTTCTCTTTTGGCACCATAGGTTGGCGCTTTGAGGATTTCCGGCCAACGTGAACAGCCACCTCTCCTAGCCATCATTTTTACCGGACACCAGCAGCTTCATCTTTATTCCAGCGGCTTCAAGAATGGGCTGGAGAGAAAAAAAGTAGGAGAAAAATAGTCGATGGGAGTGCCGCCCCAAAGGAACCCAGCAACATGTACAGTTTGACTCTAAATCCCGCTCAAGTTTGTAACCTGGTCTCCATTTATATCGCTTACAAGACTGTTGGAAAAAATGGACAACTCGTGGAACTAAATGTGATCAATGTCGATCAGGAATGGTGTCTGTTGCATGATAAACTGAACTCAAAAGTTACGTTCAATGCATTTTCCTTCTCCCCAAATATCACTGGCAGAAATGATGCTTTCCAAAGTGTCAGGTGGCTTTTTGGAGCTGCTCATTCTGGAGCCATTGGGATTAACAAGGAGCAGCCACTTTGCTGCATCAGTATCACTCAGACAGGTAATGGAATTATGCTTCAACAAATTAAAAGAGTGATGGGTTCTTCACTTTTAATTACATGTAATTATAGATTGTGAGATTCCTAATGAAGCAGCCTGAAGAAAATACCATAAATATTTTGTGCTTTTGATCTGCGTTCAATGGAGGAATGGTTCCTGTACAATCACTTCGGTTTCAGATTTAGTCTCTTTTCACCAAACGTGTTATTCTATTTCCTCCATGTCCAAAATTCACTTTGATAAAACAACTGGAACTCAAATTTGATTATCAAAATCCATTCACAATAGCAAGGTAGCTGGAGTGAGTTACTAGCTGCGATCTGATCAGAGGGTTTGGAATTATAGATGCCCAGGAGTGAGTTTTACGGCTGGAAACTAATCAAGGGCTTCAGGTCATTTGTAGATAGAATAGCAGAGTCAGAGTAAGTTACAGGCTCCTAATCGAAGCGTTCAGATGGCTTATATCTGGAAAACATAGAAACATAGAAAATAGGTGAGGAGTAGGCCATTCGGCCCTTCGAGCCTGCACCACCATTCAATATGATCATGACTGATCATGCAACTTCAGTACCCCATTCCTGCTTACTCTCCATACCCCTTGATCCCTTTAGCCGTAAGGGCCACATCTAACTCCCTTTTGAATATATATAACGAAATGACCTCAACAATTTTCTATGGTACAGAATTCCACAGGTTCACAATTCTCTGAGTGAAGAAGTTTTTCCTCATCTCAGTCCTAAATGGCTTACCCCTTATCCTTAGACTGTGACCCCTGGTTCTAGACTTCCCCTGAACATCGAGAACATTCTTCCTGCATCTAACCTGTCCAATCCCATCACAATGTTATATGTTTCTATGAGAGCCCCTTTCATTCTTCTAGATTCCAGTGAATATAAGCCTAGTCGATCCAGTCTTTCTTTATATGTCAGTCTTGCCATCCCGGGAATCAGTCTGGTGAACCTTCGCTGCACTCCCTCAATAGCAAGAATGTCCTTCCTCAGATTAGGAGACCAAAACTGTACAGAATATTCAAGGTGTGGCCTCACCAAATCCTGTACAACTGCAGTAATATCTCCCTGCTCCGATACTCAAATCCACTCGCTATGAAGGCCAACCTGCCATTTGCCTTCTTCACCACCTGCTGTACCAGCATGCCAACTTTCATTGACTGATGTACCATGACACCCAGGTCTCGTTGCACCTCCCTTTTTCCTAATCTGTCACCATTCTGATAATATTCTGCCTTCGTGTTTTTGCCCCCAAAGTGGATAACCTCACATTTATCCACATTATACTGCATCTGCCATGCATTGCCCATTCACCTAACATGTCCAAGTCACCCTGCAGCCTCTTGGCATCTTCCTCACATCTCACACTGCCACCCAGCTTAGTGTCATCTGCAAACTTGGGAGATATTACATTCAATTCCTTTGTCCAAATGATTAATGTATATTGTAAATAGCTGGGGTCCCAGCGCTGAACCCTGCGGTACCCCACTAGTCACTGCCTGCCATTCTGAAAAGGATCAGTTTATTCCTCCTGTTTATGCTTCCTGTCTGCCAACCAGTTCTCTATCCACGTCAATACATTACCCCCAATACCATGTGCTTTAATTTTGCACATTAATATCTTGTGTGGGACCTTGTCAAAGCCTTTTGAAATTCCAAATACACCACATCCACTGGTTCTCCCTTGTCCACTCTATTTGTTATATCCTCAAAAAAGTATCCTTTTTCTTCAGGAACTGAAATTTCTAATGTGTAAAATAAGATTTTAAACAGAAATTACTCAGTTCGCAACATAACAAAATTTGTCTGTTGAATTGTCTTTGTGACTTTTATTTACTTCATTAAGCTCTTTACTCGGATGTCTCAGCCACTCCCAAAAGCGTGGCTATGGACTTCGATGATGCTGCACTTGTTTTGCAGGCATTAAATGGGCGCAAAAGCATCCACGCTGGCTGGCAGCATGCACCCATGCACATTTTGAGTCAGAAATGCACCACCCACCATATTGGCATGGGCATTAATAGAAGCATCCAGACCAGTGCCTGAAACGGGCATTAGGCCCATTTGCCTATGCAACTAAAGGGCCTGATGCCTGTTGGATGCCCCCGTTACCAAATCAGTTTGCCCCGAACTCAACTGGCGGACTGCATTCAGGAAAACCAGGTATGCATGTGGCCTAACCCGCCGATCCTTAAAGGGACCACGGCTGTCTGCCACGAAAAAGTACCTTTTTAAAAATACTCACCTGAACGTGGAGCTGGGAGGTGCAGGAGTGCTTCTCCCATCTCTATATTAAAGCCATGCAGGCCCTTGACGACATTGCTTCCACCCCCCCAACCACCCTCCGCCCCCAACATTCCCCCTCCTCCATCGCTGCCTCCTTCCCTTTGCCGGTCGTTGCCTCATCCCCGACCCCCACCCCACAGCTTCCCAATTGCTGTTTCCTTCCTTTACCTGGTCACCCCCTCTATCTTGATGGCCTAGCACGCACTGGTGATCCAGCGGCCTGAAATATAAATGCTCCATGCCAGTGAGCTATTAGGGATGCCTCCCAATATTGGGTGGTCTTTGAACCTATCCCTTCTGGCACAGGAATCGCTCCGGATGCTATTTTTACCCAAAGCTGTGATTCCGTCACCTGAATGCAGAGTATGCAGTCTGATCCCATGTGATGTGACCAATTTCCCAGGGTGCATCAGGACCATTCTTCAACTGAATTGCTGGAAGATTTCCTTTAGCTTTCTGCAGTTTTTGCTCAGGTTTTGTTTTCAAATTTGAAGAAAGGCTGAAGGACAAATTTCAAAAGCTTTATTTAGATAAAGTTTATGCTGAAAGTGTTTTATATACATAAGTGAGAAAGAGAGAAATGATAGAGTGCACTGACTGTACACCTCTTGTTTTATGTTCTATAAGTTTTACAAAGCATATTAAGCTGTGAGAGAATCTCTATTTAATTAATTTACTTTAAAGTTACATTTTGAAGGTACAGAAAGCCTCTAATTATCTCACGTGTTTTTTTTTAACGTGATACAGAGACTGACAATGTCTTTCTTCATTCTAATTTAATTAATTTTCTGACAAAAAAATGTAAATTGAATTTTGAAAGCAAGCAAAGCCTCTTTGAGGAAAACAAATAGGAGGGAAGGAATGGGGGAGGTAGGGAGGATTCCCCTCCTTCCCTCCCACGAAACCCTCCTGAAACCCCCATCTGCCACTCACCTACTGGCCGGTGAGCCATCCCTTAGTCCCTGTTGCCAGCCTTTAGCCGTTTAAACTTCCTCTCCAACCTGTTGGCCGCTGCCACTCTCTGCCTATTTTGGGCAGGCAGCTGACTGGCAGTATGCAGATGAAGCCCGGTAATGAAAACGCCCCAGGCCTCAAACTTAGGCCTGCGATTGCGTTCCACGCTATAGATTAATGGATATCAGGTAGAGAGTTACCATATTGTAATATTGTATATGACTCAAACTAAAGATATTGTTGCATGTGAGTCAGACTGCTAATTTACAGTCCTATATGAGTCAGATTCCAGTAATAATGAACCATGTCCTCTGGTTTATTGTTCCATGTGACTGACAATGCAATGAAATTGTACCATGTGACTAAAACTGTAACAATGTGAACCATGCGACTGTTGATAACAAGAAAAGAAAGACTTGCATTTAAACAGTGGCTTTCAAAGTGTAGTCACTATTGTAATGTAGGAAATGCAGTAGCCAATTTGCATACAGCAAGCTCCCACAAACAGCAATGTGATAACGACCAAATATTTTTTTTTTTTAAGTGTTAGTTGAGGGATAAATATTGGCCAGAACTCCCTTGCTTTTTTTCCAATAGTGCCATGGGATTTTTTTGGTGCCCACCTGAGAGGGCAGATGTGGTCTCGGTTTAATGTCTCATCCGAAAGATGGCACCTCCGACAGTGCAGCACTTCCTCAGTATTGTGCTGGAGCATCAGCCTTGATTTTGTGCCCAAGTCTCTCAGTGGGACTTGAACCCACAACCTTTTGACTCAGGTGAGAGGGCTGCCCACTGAGACACAGCTGACACACATTGGGTTGGCACTCCCTGCAGGAACAGGAATGGTGACACAAGTGCAATAAATGGCGGCCTGTGCTCAGGGAAAGCCCGACGACAGGGAAAACTTGGGTCTGCTTCTGCAGCTGGTGCTGTATCTGACTGCTGAACTTAGATGTTACAAGACTGTCAGCTAAAACATTCTCCAAGTTCATGCTCATTTTCTAGGAAGTGCTTTTGGCACACATGTATCTCGAGGGAATCAAAGGTTTCTCAACCGTTTGAGGAGAAAGACAGAATGCGATGTTAGCTTTTGGAGGCTGTGAGTTATTCATAAACAACTGTTGACAACTTTATGGATGCCCAGACTTCATAAGAAATGTTCTGCAATAGCACACATTGCATTGAATAATTAACTCAGTGTGGGATGGATCACAGACTGGTTTCTTTGATGGAATTCTGTCCTTTGATTACGCTGCTTTGTAATTATTATTCTATATATATATGTATTCTTCCTTTTAATCTTTCTTTCTATGGATGTTGTGATGTGCATTACATTTTTAGAGCAATGTGAAACTGATGGACCAGGGTTATACTGCCTACTGTCAAAGAATACTGGCGTGAACATGGGGAGAGCCCACTGACCTGCAATTATCTGTCTGCCAACATTAACTGTTTACGAATGGGAACTATTCCAATGGCTACGTTTCAGGAAATGTTAAGTGGAAACCCTAAGCAACCAACTCCTGCAACTGCTCTTATACCACCAACCTAAATTCTGCTTTGCAGGAAATATCGGTGCAGTGTAACTGACCCATTAATTTCTGCATCAGAGTACATTTATAAAAGTCTGCCAGCTTTATTTTGAGGCTGGTGCTATCATAAAGGTGAGGCCACTTGACCCATCTACTTCACCCTTCCATAGGAACCCATGGTCCCACAGCTATCAGGAGTCAAGGGTTATGGGAACGGGCACAGAAGTGGAGTTGATCAAGATCAGATCAGCCATGATTTTATTGAATGGTGGAGCAGGCTCGAGGGGCCGAATGGCCTTCTCCTGCTCCTATTTTTTATGTTCTTATCTGACCCTGCCATTACAATACAGCCTCCAGTCCTTACTACCCCTAGAAAAACTCTAACAAATGTGGAGCAAGATTTAATGATGTTTAAGATTAAATTTAATAAAATAGCAACCAAACCCACAGCCATAGAAATGGGCTGCAAAAGGTGATAGTGTATCATGAGGCTTCAGTTTGGCGGGGTTGCTTTGCTGGGGACCATTAGGAGTCTGCCAGAGGTCCTGAAGTATTTGGCACCACAGCATGGAGGGAGCATGTCTTGATGGATTAATTAAACATGGTTTGCAGTCCTCTAGTTCAATAATGGAAATGTAGTGGAGCATCCGTTTTCTGCCATTATAATGGGGCCTGTTCTGGTAAGCAATGGAAGTTAGAGGATTGTTCCTTGGGAGTCACCAAGATTTGATCTTCCACACCTAGACACAGGAATGAAATCAGGTACAATACCTAGAACACAAGGTAAAGAGCAGGTTGATCTTGGAGACTGTGCAGTGAGGCGATATTTCACTCAAGGCTTTGTCCCGCGAAACCACTAATGGATAACAGTGGAGACTATTTTTTTTCCCAGACCCTCAATGCTATGGAAGGTAAATAGAATGTGTGAGTTAATGGACACATTAAGCACTAGCAGAAGTTTGAAATCAGATCTCTGAAGGTCAGAGACGAGAGAAAAAAAAATATTATTTGAACTGAGGTCATTGACTCTTGTCATCATGCTGTACAGGCTTTGTGGTGAATATTGAATGCGACTGATGGTTATTCCCGAAACTTCTGTGCTCATAAGGACCACATCTATGACTCTATGCTGTTCCCAGAAGTAAGAAATAGAGGTACAATTTAAAATTTTACCATGCAATTAATTGCTTCCATCAGTATAAAATAGCTTTTTTATACAATTTTTCCCCAATTGTCTCTCCTCTTGCACTGATTCACACTGGGATATGATTCCAGCCAAACTTATGAATCTTTCCAAGTGACCAATGAGCACTGGCAGGTTATTCAACTGTAGGAGCCTGAGAGCCAAATATAATCCTCTCCTGGCCTGACGTCCATTCTGAGCAGGCATCACTGAATAGTGGTCAGGAGAGGGAGCGCTGGCGATGTCTTCTCCAGAAGCCCAGGGACACTTAAGCCAGTTGCAGTGCCCCTGCTGCCACCCATGTCTGGGTTCAATAACTAGGTCAGGATTCAAGCCTGGGACTTGCCTGGTCTGTATGGCCAGAAAAGTGTGCTTACCAACTGAGCCATGGGGTAATGGTTGATTCGATTTTCTTTTTGGAACATTTTTCTATAAATAAGTATGGATGATGACGCGGGTTGGGAGGGAAATTAGAACTCAAACCTGTTTAAAAAAAATCTAGAGCTCAAAGCAAAGAAGCCAACCTCATCTTCTCTCTACTGCCCACAGGGATCAGCCACTTCTCAAGGACACTGGCTTAGAAATTGGATCATGCCTGAATTGGCACATGATCCCAATGCTGTGCACTCCATCTACCATATTGGACCCTTAGGCTCTGTATTTTTATCCCTATCTCTGTAACCTCCTCTAGCCCTACAACTTTCCGAGATCTCTGCGCTACTCCAATTCTGGCCTTTTGAACATCCCCGATTTCCTTTGCCCCACCATTGACGGCCATGCATCCAGCTGCCCAGATCCTAAACTCTGGAATTCCCTCTCTAAACCCCTCTGCATCTCTGCCTCTCTCTCTTCCTTTAGGTCGTCCCTTAAAACCTACCTCTCTGACCAAGATTTTGGTCATCTGTGTTAATATTTTGTTACGTGGCTCGGTGTCAAATCCATGTGATGTTTTACTCCGTTAAAGATGCTATATAAATGCAAGGAATGCGAGAGTATACATATCAGGAAAGGATAAACAGGCTGGGTCCCTTTTCCCATGAAAAAAGAAGGATGAGGGATGATATAATAGAGGTCATTAAAATTATGAAAGGTTTTGATAGAGTGGATACAGAATGTTTCCATTTGTGGGGAAGAGCATAACTAGAGGCCAACAATATAACCTAGTCACCAAGAAACCCAATAGAGAATTCAGAAGAAAATTCTTTACTCAAAGAATGGTGAGAATGTGGAACTCTCTACCACAGGGAGTGGTTGAAGTGAATAGTATAGTATATTTAAGGGGAGGCTAGACAAGCATATGAGGGTGAAAGGAATTTCTATGCTGATAGATTGAGATGAGGAAAGACAGGAGGAGGCTCGAGTGGAGCATAAACGCTGGCATTGACTGGTTGGGCCGAATGGCCTGTTTCTATGCTGTATATCCTATATAATCCGATATAACTTGTTGATTTTAGGTGCCCGTTTTATGCCTGTAACAGAAAGACTTGCATTTATATAGTGCATTTCAGGACAACTGGACATCTCAAAACGCTTTACAGCCAATGAAGTACTTTTGGAACGCAGTCACTGTTGTAATGTAGGAAATACAGCAGCCAATTTGCGAACAAACAAGGTCCCACAAACAGCAATGTGATAATGACCATATAATCTATTTTTTTGTTATATTGATTGAGGGATAAATATTGGCAAGGACACTGGGAAGAACTCTCCTTCTCTTCTTCAAAAGAGTGATATGGGATCTTTTGCATCCACTTGAGAGAGCCTTAGTTTAACATCTTATCTGAACGATGGCACAGCCGACAGTGTTCCCTCAGCACTGCATTGGAGCGTCAATCTAGATATTTTTTTGCGCTTAAATTTCTTGAGTGCGACTTGAACCCACAACTTTTTGACTCAAAGGCGAGCCACAGCTGACACATTTCAATGGGCACAGCGTGAGCCCATTTCTAGGCCACTGTCTCTTCCTTCTCCTCCCTTTACTGAAAGGAATCCAATGGTGGAATAAAACTAGTAGAAATAGCCAGCAGAAGATAGTAGTTCCTTACTACCATGTGATTTTCTTTAAAGGACATTGTGTGATCTCTGCCAGAATCACAGAGCGAGTTAGATGGAAATGGAGCTGTTAATTTTGCCCTGTCACACCTGCTCTGAGGTGCATCCTGTTCAGTGAGTTGAAGAACCTTTTTTCTTAGCACACATTTTCACACAACTTGTAAATAATATAACGTTAAACTTTATGCTTTTGAAGGCGAGGAAAAAGGTGATTTGATTCCGGGGTTAGGGTCAGGCAAATTCCCCACTGAAATCGCAATCAGCCAGCGATACAAAGAAGTACTATTCTACATTATTTTAAAAAACATTTCCAAATGTAAGCAGAAATCAGGTATAAAAGGGGTACGGGAGAGAAGAGGAGACGGATTGATGGATGGGTGGACAGATGAATATAAATGAACAGGCACGATTAGAGGAAAAAAAAATATTTTCTCTCCCTTTATTCAGCAGATCAGTTGGTTTTGTTATGTGTAATTCCCTTATATCAGGACAGACAGGGAATAAACCTTCATGTAAATCATTTCACCAAATGCAACCCTATTAAAACCAGAGTTTCATTCTCTCCTTCTGACTGCAGCGCCAGATTCCCATTTCCTTATCAGCTCATTCACCCTTTACATTTCTGAAATTATAAAATTTGCTACCCCCCACCCCCCAGAATTCAACACCTGATCTAAAAAGGGGGCAGCAGCCCCGCTCTCTCTCTCTTTTAAAAAAAATAAGAACCAGATCCAATTACAGATAGTGCCCGGAAAAAATAATAATGTAGGACTGATATTAAGGTATTAAGAGGCAGAGTGTCCGAGTGAAACAATGAATGATCCAAAATCAGAACTTTGGATAGCCTGGTTCACACATAACCTGGTTAATTCGCAGTCTTTATATTGATGTCATGTGCTCGTAGCATCAACACGGGTTTCCAACAACAAAAAATCATTAATGAAAGACACGAGATATTTCACCCTGGATCCCAACCCTACACACTGCCTTGCACAGACTGAGCAGCCTTGTGCATGTCGTGTGTGCGTGGTGCCAGTGATAGCTGAGGTAGCACGCACCCCCCATTCTGGGTCCAGTGTTAAACACCCTCTGAATCTCAGTACAATTTGTTACATCAATAATGACAGTGCCGGCTTAGCGTTTCACGGAAAGGGACAAAACCCGCAGACTTCTAATCTCAGATATCCCATTAAACGTGCAGTTGTAAAAATGTGAAGCATATTTCCCTTGTGAACCCAAATTATGAAATTGTTCAGCATTCGAGGCAACAGTAGAATGTGATCCTTTAATTAATAATTGCGATCATTTCTAACCGATGTCTGTGATCTTTGCTGTAAAATTACATCCAGGGATAGACACCGACATCTGAAAAATTAGCTTTTTATTTATTGCAATTTATTTTTTCGGGATTGATCGGGGGGGGAGGCGGTGGGGGGCGGAGAGAGTGGAGGTTGTCGAGTGCCTGAGAAATCTCACCGGGCGCCAGTCCATGTCGCTGTACTTTTTCTTTTTTACTTTTATCACTAAATTAAGCATATAAATTACATTAAAGCACCCGACTGTCCTATTAAATTAAATAAAATAAAGGCCAATTATCCGCTCCTTTTATGTGACGCGAGGCTGCAGCCCAGTTTGAAAGGAGTCCGGGGGAGATAAGGAAGATTGAATTGAACATATGATCCACTGACTTTTTTGTTCGGAAAATATAAAAACGCCGGAGACGCAGTTAAAGGAAGATCTATAGGCTCGCTGCGATTCGAGTGTGCAATTCCCCTTGTGATATAAAGGGCTCTTTCGATATGCAAGAGGCAGTTTTATTAATGAACGTCGTCTATATTCGGCAATTTAAAATAAACATAAAATGTGGCAACGTTTTCTTCAAGGGTGGTTTTAGATGGTCTGTGTGGTGTCTGATACTGTGTGACCCTCGGCCCCCCACACTACCACCCATACACCTTGCTAAATCTAGATGGTTTTATATATATATACACACATACACCTTGCTAAATCTATATAATTTTATATATATATATATATATATACACACATACACCTTGCTAAATCTATATGGTTTTATATATATATATATGCACACATACACCTTGCTAAATCTATATAATTATATATATATATACACACACACACATACACCTTGCTAAATCTATATGGTTTTATATATATATATATGCACACATACACCTTGCTAAATCTATATAATTATATATATATATACACACACACACATACACCTTGCTAAATCTATATGGTTTTATATATATATATATATATATACACATACACCTTGCTAAATGTATATGATTTGATATATATATATATATATATATATATACACACAATACACCTTGCTAAATCTATATAGTTATACATATATATATATTTACACACACACACAGGTATAGAATCCAAATGTTATATGATTAACCCTTTGAAAATTGCAAGATTTTTTTTTCATTCCTGGAAATGGTTTTCCAATACTTCCCCACCAAAAAAAATAATGATCTTTAGAATTGAAAAGCAACATGACAGCCATGTGTCGAACGGATAGAAGCTTACACTCCTTGCTTCTGAAAAATGCCATGTGAAAAATTCCGATTTTTTTTTTGTTGGTGTGATACCTTTTCACTGGACTGAACTAAACTTCAAAGTGTCCGCATATGACACCCACAAGTAATGATTCCTATACCCATTCTGCTGCATCCATCTCTGATTGCAAGTACAGAAGATGAGTCCACTGCGTGTGCCGCGACCATGTGCCTGTTATTGTACACTAGATCGCAATACAAAAGGTCAGAAATCAATGCAGACTCGCAAATGCAATGTATTTATGTGGTCAGTGAAACTCCTATTGATAGCTAAACCACACGAGGATATTTCAGAGTATGAGGATGCTACTTCTGTTGGCGCGAGTCGTGCACAAAAAGACCCATTGTGTAGATAGTATAAATTTGGCCACATCATTTACATAGGAATAATATTATAGTCTATGTGTTACTACACAAATATAAATGTCATCTTTAATACATTTATTTGCAAAAAAGGGGGGAAATAGTCTGTAAAGGGGAGGACAGAGCAATATTATTCTAATATCATTCTAATATCCCAGAGATGAATTTGCATGCTTTAAGATTAACACTAAAAAAAACCTCCATATTCAGTTCCATCGAGTATCACCATAAATTACAGGACCCAGATAAGGGCTGGAGAATGTAATAAGGCACGAGATGCTGTTTTTATATTGGATTGCACCTTGGGCGATAGTGCAGAATACAGAGAAAAAAAACTTCTCCGAGCATATGTTCTTGGCAGATAAGTAAACAATCTGGATGTGAAATGAAAATTTTAATTAGGGAAGTAATACCATTACACCTCAGTGTGCTAATCCTATACCCACCACCGTGACACTACACAACCCTATAAGCAGAGAGAGAGAGCGAGAATTCAGCCTCACGCCACGTTTCCCCACAAACCAATTGTTTTCATATTTTACTTCTTTGAATTAATGTCGTGTTATACCGTCTGTAATTATTAATTCCGTGACTCCCTCTTATTAAACCTTGCACCCGTCAATATGTTTCATGTCATCCTTTAACTGGCACATTTGATATGCTTCTGGTATTCGCTCATACTCAGTGTTACTTGTAATTATACTAAGGTATTTGCATCTGAGGCTCATTTAACGTTTTTTCTTCTCTCTGACTGATCTTCGTTTTTTTTTTCACTTTGAAATTCTAATAATCATTCCTGACCCCGGCAAGGCTTTTGCAAGAGATGATTTGATCCCCCAAATCATTAACAACAGACATTGGCTCGGTTTTAACAGATTATTCAGCATTAATGGCAGTGGAAAAGAATTGAGAACGACTGTGTTTTTTTCTTAACATAAACGAATGCAGTGAAATCTGCAGCTCAAAAAGGAGTGAGGGAAGATAGTTGGGGCAGTGAAGAGAGAACAGGAACAAGTGAGGATGGGAACGCAACAAAACATTGTGGACAAAAAAAACAGGGGAAGCGTATAAGAACTCTCATGTGTTTTAACCTGTTTGTGGAGCATTGGCAAACTGAAATCCGTCAGCGTTTGTTTTGGAACATCTCAAGCGTGAATTGAATGTGAGGATAAATAAATGTTTTAGTGGAGTTAGACTGACAACTTTTAGTATCCTGAACTAACCACAGTGGGAGTCAGTACCGCCATAAGCTGAGCAGGGCTGGACGCTCTCACTTCCCTGCCTGCCTTACATCTCGCCACTCCGCCCCTACCATCGCTTTTTGGTCAGCCAGGTAGTCAGGAGGTGACTCGCAGGCAAAGCAAACATCACCGCACCACTCAAAAAGTGCATTCATTCATTTGTTAAAACTATCATTGAGATTTGCAACCATCCTTTCTTCGGGCACTTTTTAAACGGACTTAACGTCGCAATAGTTAGAAAAGTAAAATTCGATTTGACGCGACTCCCCGTGACAGCGCTCGTCATTAATATGATCGAACTTGTTGCCACTTCATTCAGGAAGTGTGCGAAAGAAAGCGTACAACAGTCGAGCCGTTCCAGATAGCTCTCTGCATAAGTATGTTATCTGGAGAATGTTTTTCCACGAAATTTCAGACGTTGCTTCTGACAGTGCAGCGTTTTATATCCCTGTTCTCCCTTTCTCTGAAATCCCCAGTCTAGTTTCGCGTTGTCTCCCCCTGTAGCTGGGACCAGACTCCCAATCTGGTTTGATTTACTCTGGCCCGCCTTTCAGCTGTATTCCAATTGAGTTGCTTAGCCCGGGTGTTTAAATCTCGTCAGGTAGGCCTTGTGTAGATGCAAGTGGGACCGGACCAGGTGATCCGCCTGGACATTTTAGGGTTAGGTGATGTAGGGTGGGAGGAGGCTGAAGCAGAGCATAAAGACCAGCATAGACCAGTTGGGCCGAATGGGCTCTTAATTTTATGGGCTAAAGGTCATTTCAATGTTTGCCCCATTTTAAGGCAGCAGTTACACTCTGCAAAGGTATGCGGACATCCTTGTAGTTCAACACATGTCACCTTTAATTCCTTTACAGCGCTCCTTCTTGTAATATCTTGCTTATTATTTTCTTCGCTTCTTTCCCGATGCTCTCCCCTTTACAGTGTATTTCTCACTTTCCCTCGGCCCACATTGCCAACGTACTGCGCACCCGGTCAACCAACCAGAGTGACGGCGAATTGGTTGTGAAGCCCCATATTATTGTAACCTGAAACCCTGCGCTAAGTGTTTGGAAATACGACCGCTAAGGTGTGCTATTTGTACCTGTCTGCTTAATGGTTTTATTTTCATGGGTTTTTTTTAACAAAAAAGGGAGGATTCTAGATGAACTGGTTTGACAGGAGCTCATTCCCCTCCGGGGTTCTTGGACTCGACAAGTGACATCAGTTCATTCGGGTGTCAAGTCGATTAGCAAACCAGATTTGTGTTGTTAAAAAAAGGGGGATTGCTTGTTAAAGTGTGAATGAACCAGTCTGATAGGATTAATCGGGGAGTTAAATAATCTGTTAAACGCGGCCTCTGTTTGCTGGAAGTGATTATACTGATTCGGGCCAATCCATTGCAGGAGCTTTAGTTTCGGTATGGACACGTTTGGGGTCAATTTTGACACTGTAACTGGACTATGTTTTATAATGTTTTACTTGGGTGAGAAATGACCATTCGTCACCTACGGGATTTTATAGCATTTCAAACAACACCAACAATTGCTCATTTACAAACTTCAGCTCAGAACTGCGCCTCTCCACTTGGGGTACTGGGCACCTGGAGAAGAATTGGATGGGGACCAGGGCACCTTTCATACCTTTGAACACTGGCCTTGCCGTGTTTGCTTTATATTATATTACATATGTAACACGGTGTTACTATGCGTTTACTGAAATTACCAGATTGCAAAGACAGCTTTCCATGATGTTGTTAATCGGGACACATCAGGCGCGGACACTTAGCTATCTGTGATATCCAATGCTTTGACAGTAACTGTCAATCGGTTTTAAACTACGGGATAAAGTTATTAAAAAATCATATTTCCCCTGCCCTTTTCCCCTTTTGTGTTAGTGTACTAAATTTCATTCTTAAAAAACACTCACAGCCTCCACTGTTCAAACCTGTTACTGAGACCTTATGTTTCTGACATTTATTGTGTTACTAATTTGTTTGTGATTGAGTGTTTTTTTTTGTCATGTTAAAATAGCAGGAATCAGCTTTCCTATTTTTTGTACAGTTCTGTTTTGTAGATATTCTGACCCCGTCTCCGTATCGCCTCACATTTAGTGCTCCAGTATATTTTTATTATGCTCTTTTGCACTGTTTCTTCCTGACACACTCGCCACACGAACACCTTTGGACAGAACGAAGGACTGAAGCATAACACAAACGTACACTCCTATTGATATTCGCTACAGCCAGATGGGCGATAGCCGCCCCTTATTGAAAGAGGCTTATCAGCAAATGAGTCGAGTCCCCCACCGCTAACAGTTTGTATTTGAGAAGGCGACTCATTATGATTTTTGCACAATATGACACTGCTCTATTTAAATCCTTTTATCTACCCTTCATCCCGCGTTATGGGTGAGTGAGTGCAATGGTAGCTTGAGATATAGCAGAGAAAAATGCGACAGAGTGAGTAAAACTATTTCAAGTTAGGAATGTGGAAAAATCAGGGCGGGCGAGTATGTTCTGTCAGAACTGAAACGAGGTGAAGAATTAGAAAGTATTTGAAACAAACATCAGCAAAAAAAATACCATTTAAAATTGATTTAGAAATATGAGTGCTGTTAACTATTCGATTCAGGCTGACGTCCTTTTGATCTCAAACCACTTAAATTAGGTTAAAGAGTCCATTACCCGAAATCGTTCTCTAATATGTGTCAAGTTGACCTGGCCTGGAATCTCCATATCAGCAAGCGGTCTGGGTGACTACGATCCCCGGCATCCACATCTCTGACAGCCGCCCTACTTCACATTTTCAGTGGGTGGTGTGGCGATATAATCCGGCTGTTTTGTCGCCCTCTTCATAATAATATTCGCGTTAAGGTGTCGTCCTTACCCAACAAGAACATTCATCGTTAAATAAATACAAAAACAAACCAGTCTGTTCGTGACAAAGTCAGTTTGTCTTCTATTCACTTCCAGATTTATATATCGCATAGTTGGTTAAAAACATGCTTATATATCTAACCTTGAAAGTTAAAAGTTGCACTCGATGCTTTAAGGCGCGTTAATGTGCCCATTTCTAATCCCATTGACACTCCTCTCAGGCATTTATGAGATTATACTGTGAAATATTTATTGTGAGTTCAAATGCGGGTCGGTTCCAGTTTCCAACAAACATACTATATTCTGCATATATTATTGTTTTTGTAGACAGCTTGTCTTTATTTAAAACATTGCCTTTGTTCAACAATTGAACAGAGTACGAGGTAAAATCCTTCTGGATACAGCTTGTTTTCGAGACATACTTGTTTTTCTTAAAACATACTTAAATTGTAATTTAAAAAAATAAGCAACGTTGTTTGACTTCAGGCCTGAAGTTCAGTCTGAAATCAAAACCCGTGGCCAGTTCCACTGGACCATCAAACATCAAAGGTGAGGACTATCTTTAATATAAGGCAGGCGCTCCATTCTTACTCTGCCCGTTTCCGTAAGATAAAAACAATCCCTCACTTATCGTTAATTTTAAAAGTTATCTCCCAATTCCTATCGAAATTGGCAAATCGTCTAGTGATTACTGCCTGGTTGGCAACGTTTTAATACAAGTCTCGTTTCTGATGTGCAAAAGGAAATTTGAGGACTTGAAAGAATTCAGTTTCAAAACAAAAAGACCACGTGGCATTATAGACCAATATACATGATAATAAATAAAACCGAAACTGCTATTTTTTTTAAGTGGCAGCTTTTCAAACAGGACATTTACAATTTTACAGTCCGCCATCCGCCGTCAGTAGCACACCCAAGCCTCATGCCACAGACAGTCATGATTCAGAATCCGTCTCAAAGTTCCCTTCTTTTAGAGTCTGTCACCAGACTAGGACAAAGTTTCGATTTTTGGAGCCTTTACTGTACATGCAATGTAAAATCTAAGATCAGCGGCAGTCTCTTTTATTATGATTTTTTCTCTCTTTTTTGTTAATGTGGTTTACATTGCAAGTTGCTTGTGCCGGAGTCGGGAGAGATCTATCCCAAAGTTCTGTTGCCTTTTTTTTGTTCCATTGCTGTTCCGGCGGGAATCCCTCCAGGCCTCAGCGTTTGGATCATTTCAGATGTCAGTCTTTTTGCAGTTGTTGTTTGTGCTGTACATGCAATGTAGAATTCAAGTTCACAAGTCTTTTTGTTTCAGTCGTTGTTGTTCGCCTTACATGGCGGCTGCGTGCGCCGAAGCGTAAGGGTCTAAGCCACCTTTGGTCATCCCCGGGAAAAGTATGTAAGCCACTGGGGGCTGTAAACTCGAGGCGGACCAAGCGGTACAGTTACAGGGGACAACGTACCCAGGGTTGGTGGGTGATGGGTGGGTGTGCGTATGCTGGCTGGGGCAACTCAAACTCCCGAATGCTCCGCTTTGGTAACCCAGAGTGGACGCGTAGGGCAAGGTGGTAGCCAGGGTGTGGGGCACCTCGGTCATCTTCTGGATGGCGCTGGAGCCGAACTGGCTGGGGTCAAGCAAGGAGTAAGGCGCCGAGGTGGGCGGCAGAAAAGCCCTGGCTTTCTCGGACGCGCTCAGGAGCGAGTCGGCGGCGGAGAGTCCCGCAACCTTCAAGTGATCAGTGTCCCCGAGGTAAGGCAAAGGGAAGACATACCTGTCCTTCTTCAGCAGGTTCTTGGGCTTGCGTCGGGGTCGGTACTTGTAGTCTGGGTGTTCTTTCATGTGCTGCGCTCTTAACCTCTTGGCTTCGTCGATGTAAGGTCTCTTCTCAGCCTCGGAGAGTAACTTCCACTCGGCCCCCAGCCTCTTGCTGATCTCGGAGTTGTGCATTTTGGGATTGTCTTGGGCCATCTTCCTCCTCTGACCCCTCGACCAGACCATGAAAGCATTCATCGGTCTCTTGATGTGGTCTGCGGGCTTGGACATTCTGGCGCAAAGAAGGCGAGGGGAAGCGATTGGCTTTGCAACTGACCACCCCCGAGTGAAAACAGTTCACCTGTCGCTAAAATAACAACACAAAGATCTTCCTTAACAAATCATTGCCGCCCGCGATCGAAAAACAGGTTCCCTCTGTAGCAGCAGACGCTCCTTTTTAAATAGGAAAAAAAAACCTGAATCAACTCGTCTGGAGATGGCAAAGATCTGAATGCTTCAGTTAAGTTGCTCCGATAGTAGGGTGCTTTTATTATATATATATATATATATCTTCTCTTTCTTTTTTTTCTCTTTCTCTCTCTCTCTTCCTCCCCTTGGAGGTGTCCAGTCAGCAGGAGCACCTGAACGCCAAATGAAGAGCAAACCTCGTGATTCGCAGCCAAAGAGCGGCGAACTTCAAAGCTGCAGTGAGGTTTGTGAAGTGCGCCCGAGTCCGCACGCAAACTGACATAATCACTAGGCGTGCACCAAACTCCCTGGGCATCCAATCAAGAGAGAGAGAGAGAGGGAGAATAATATTCATAGGAGAGAAAAGAAAGAAAAGATGGGAACTATTGTTCCCCCCCAAAAAGAGGACGATTAACGAGAGAATAATTCACCCCCTTCATTGCTTGTTAAAACGCACACACACACACACACACACACACCTCAGAGTTTGAGATGATAATGTAGGCAGGCGCTTGTCTTATTATTACAGCACCTGGAAATGTGAGATGCATTTAAAAAAAAATAACTATGCGTGACTGACTTTTTTTGAGTGAGTCAGCGAGTGATGAGAAAAGTGAAGAGACATTATAGACAAACAAAGCTTTTTTTCTTTCTCTGCCCGCCTTTGGCTGGTGTTATATAAAGTGCACCTCGCTGTCTGTAAATCACAGCCAGTCTCATTCCATCATGTAATCGGCCCTTTTCTTTGCACTCGTCCTTCCCTATCGTTGACTCAAAGGCTTTTAAATATGACAAATCCCTTATTACAATGCTTATTTTGTAATTAAGGATCGCTAAAATAACAACCTTTGCTATTTTAATACACGACCCTGGTTTTTAATAATGACTTCATGATTTGTATGCGCAGGGTAATGCCCTTTACACAATAACCCATTAGTAAGTGAATCAGGCTGCTTGTTAGTTGGATTTTTGAATGGTTAACACTGCAAAGGCTTAAAAAGTCACCCGTTTGAGATTAAAACAAGGGCAGCTGAACGGCCAGAGACAATTTTCTATCCCCGGGACCATTAGTCACCCCGCGCGGCGCCTAATGTTTCACTGGGTGTGAAATACCAGCTCTTATTCGTTAAGTTGCTAAGAGAAGAGACACCGGCGCTTAAAAAAAACAAATCCTGACATTTCTGAGCGGCCCCAGGTAACAACAATAAAAACCTGCCCTCTCTCTTCAACATTGCCTTGTTAGCGAGAGAGAGAGAGAGAAAAAAGCTCGCAAATCCAAATTAAATCAGCTATCATGCACCATTTAATAAATAATTGCCTGGGAAATGCGGAGTTGCCCTTAGGGGAGTGTTTCTGAAATGGAAACAATTGTCCGAGCTTCCCCGGGGGAGCTGTGTGTGCCGGGCTGGTGACTCTTGCACCTGTCTACTGCCGGCTTCTACCGCCGTGCGGGGAATCACAGGCACAATGAAAGAGGCCGCATCTCTCAGCGCTCTCAATCCTCAGCCACTGCTCAATGCAGAGGGGCAACAGACGAGTCTGCCCCCGTATTATTTTTCCCCTCGCTCCTTTCCCGCTGTGATCACTTTCCGTCCCCTTGTGATCACTCTCTCTCTCCATGCGATCACTCTCTCGCCCTGCGATCACTTTCCGTCCCCTTGTGATCACTCTCTCCATGCGATCACTCTCTCTCCCCTTGTGATCACTTTCTCTCCCCTTATGATCACTCTCTCTCGCCCATGTGATCACTTTCTCTCCCGTGTGATCACTTTTTCTCCCCTGTGATAACTTTATCTCCATGTAATCACTCTCTCCCCCCTCCCCGCCGCCCCAGGATCGCTATCTCTGACACGTCCGGTGGTCGTGAAAGGCGCTATATAAATCCAAGTCTTTCTTTCTCCTGTGATCACTTTCTCTCCCTGTGTGATCACTTTCTCTCCCTGTGATCACATTTTCTCTCTGTGTGATCACGTTCTCTCCCTGTGATCAATCACTCTCGCCCTGTGATCACTTTCTCGCCCCATGTGATTACTCTCTTTCCTGTGATCACTTTTTCTCCATGTGATTACTCTCTTTCCTGTGATCACTTTCTCTCCCCTGGGATCTATTTGCACAGGGACCCTGCTTGTACATCACCAGCTGAGAAAACAAATTGACTCAATTTTTAACAATATGTGCGACCCTGTATCAATAGAAATATAGGTCGTTACACGAGGAATTCTGAAACTTTATAACCCCCCCCCCCCCCCCCGCCGCCAATCCGTTACACCATAACAACTATTTTCAAATAATTAAAAATGCTTAAACTATTGCGGCACTATTCCTGCACACTGTCTCTCGCCGTCCGCTGTTTATATTTAATAGAGACAAGCAAACTAAGGTTTAAGTAAGCTTTAGATTGTTTTAAAAGGGACGCGGCCGTAATAAGAAAACATATCGAGCCGAGTAGTTTTGCTTTTTTGGGAGTAAGTTTAAACATGCAATGTGTTCTTTTTGGGACAGTTTACAAGGAACTGGAATGTTTCAATGCACGAAACAAGGAAAGATGAGAATCGCTCACTTGCAATTGTGTTTGCCTTTGGAGTTCAGGGGTTTCATGAAGTTAAGGAATTTGTGTTTGTCATTTGAACAAAAAAGAAAGCCTCTTTCGTTAAATGTCCCTCTAACTTACAGAAATGTGTATAACAGACAATACTGACAGTGAATGGTTCTCTCACACGCACACAGATTCCGGGACATGAGGATCGTGTGTGTGTGTGTGAGGCTACGTTTGATGGTATTGGGAATATTCCCGTGTTAGCCCTTTTCCACGTGGAGTGGCTCCGTTGAAGCTGTGATCCCGATAAAAGGAGCGCACCGTTTGAAAGGTTAGAACTAGTTTGATTATGGGACGGAGGAGATGTCATCTCCATAATACGGTCAGTAGGGGTCTGTGCACTGAATAAGCAGACAGCCAGAGCTCGGTATAAACCACATTCATTTGCTTTGGTTGCATTCGTTTTATCAATGGAATTACAGAATCTTTATTATCATTCACACCAGTTAGCGGTGTGAACATTGAACCATTGGGAAAAAATAATATAAAACTTTTGTTAGCACCGATATCTATGGAGGATTCAGTCACCTCTTAGGCACGTCTCTGCTAAGTTTAGTTCATATTTCAGATATTTATCAGCACCATAGTCTCGCATTTTAGATCAGTTCACATTCTTTAAAAATCTTGTCTCTCTTCCCCTTCGGCGCAATTCAATTGGTTTCTTTGGACTAAACCACATACAATATATAGACCCAAAAAACCATTATGAAACGGAGGGATCCAGTGATACACATACTTTACAAAAATAAAGATCGGACTAATCTAAATTCAAAATCAAGCTCAGTTTTAAAAATCGCAATCCAATAGACGACAGGTGTTCACTTGGCAAAATTCTGCCCAAGTTTTACATTTTTTGAATATTTCCCTCTAACTTACTGCAGGCGAGCAGAGTCAGCAAACGCTTTAAACCGGGCAAGGAGCACAGGCGGGTTTTAAAAATAGGTACACGCACATACAGGCAACAATTGAGTCTGTGTGTGTGAGAGAGAAATGATGTATTACTGGATGGGGTTAAGTGATGATTTGCCTCCGCCGACTCACGCAGGTTAATATTTCTGCTCCGTCCCCAGTGCAGATTCCAGACAGTTTTGTTTAACCGGGAGACTGATTTGCACACAATCCTGCCCCACAATTATCCAACAAATCCGGTTTGACGGGGTTTTTCTTTTGAAAATTCAGAACAAAATAACCGATCAAAACAAACCTCGAAGGGCGAGTTTACAAATAATCTGAGCAGGTGCTGGTTATATCACTGAAAGTAACAGCAATAATAAGAGGGCTCCCGCCGTCACTGACTGGCCCCAGGCTTTCCGCAGCCCTGGTCCTGTTAATTTTCAAAATGTTGCTCTTTTAAAATCATAACAAGTGAAAGAAAAACGGTTTAATCTGGTCCTATTTAGTGCTAGGGAACCGCGGGCTCATGTGGTGTCTCCTCAACACGTCAGATATCACCTCGCAACAGTCAAATATTGTCAATCAGAAGTTAGAGAAATGTCAGAGCAAATCAATTTATTTTACCTCATGTTTTATTAAAACGTTATTTGCCGATGATTTGTACTTTACATTTTAATATTCCATTTCCATTTCAGCCGGCGTGTTTTTTCCCATTTCGCCGAAGATATGAGGCTGTGTTTTTTTTAAACTGTTATATATCAGTTAGTAGCTAACTAGAGATTTTAATGTATTACATAGCGAACGGGTCTATCTACCTGAAGGCAATCCCATCCCGACCTTTTCCGCCGGGAATTTGCTCTCCTATCATTATGTATTTATTAATTTCTTTACATCAATTTTTCAGATAAGAATAAATATTTAAACTTTGCAAAAAAACGGTAAAATGATACATTTATTTCGTGCTCTTTAAAGGTGTAATCGTTAACACATAATTCTTTATCCCGCACAATTTAGACAAATGATTCGCCAACCCACTTTAAGGGCATTCATTATATGTAGTGTAAGATTTCAGCCAGCAAGTAGCACTCTATAAACACTCTCCAACTCCTGGCGGTCCTGTCGATGGAGATATTAAAGGTGAATTTTTTGAAATGAGGATATTACCTTCTCATTTTCGTTAACTTTACTAATCGTGCGTCGCCGGACAGATTTTTCAAAAAGGCAAGAGTATTTTATCTTGAGGTGCGTTTTGTCTATTTTACAGCGCTAGTTTACGGAGGCAAACTCAGAAACAGGCTTTAGAGAGTAGGCAAGGGATGGCGCGCTCTATAAGAGTTGGGAATTGGAAGGATATCGGTTCTTTTTGAGAAAGGAGAGGTGCAGAGATGATTCTGAGTCTGAGGAGTTTTACAGTAGTTGAGGAGTGGGACTTTATTTATTTTTGCGGGGGGGGGGGGGGGTAGATTTGGAAATGACCTGATTGAACGTTTCAGATCTGCTAACTGTTCGGTATGATAAAGGGTTTAAATATTCATAGATGCCTGTAAAAACAAAGGAAGTCAGGAGTAAGATTGGAAGATAGACAACTTTTTTAATATACAAAGGCAAATGAGTTGACGGCACAAATCATTACAAATGGGTATGATTTGGTGGCCATTACAGAAACGTGGTTGCAGGGTGGCCAAGACTGGGAATTAAACATACAGGGGTATCTGACAATTTGGAAAGATAGACAAGAAGGGAAAGGAGGTGGGGTAGCTCTGTTAATAAAGGATGATATCAGGGCAGTTGTGAGAGACGATATTGGCCCTAATAAACAAAATGTTGAATTATTGTGGGTGGAGATTAGAGATAGTAAGGGGAAAAAGTCACTGGTAGGCGTAGTTTATAGACCCCCAAATAATAACTTCATGGTGGGGCAGGCAATAATCAAGGGAATAATGGAGGCATGTGAAAAAGGAACGGCAGTAATCATGGGGGTTTTAACCTACATATCGATTGGTCAAATCAAATCGTATGGGGTAGCCTGGAGGAGGAATTCATAGAATGCATATGGGATTGTTTCTTAGAACAGTATGTTACAGAACCTACAAGGGAGCAAGCTATCTTAGATCTGGTCCTGTGTAATGAGACAGGAATAATAAACGATCTCCTAGTTAAAGATCCTCTCGGAATGAGTGATCACAGTATGGTTGAATTTGTAACACAGATTGAGGGTGAGGAAGTAGTGTCTCAAATGAGCATACTATGCTTAAACAAAGGGGAATACAGTGGGATGATCGCAGAGTTGGCTAAAGTAGACTGGAAACACAGACTAAACGGTGGCACAATTGAGGAACAGTGGAGGACTTTTAAGGAGCTCTTTCATAGTGCTCAACAAAAATATATTCCAGTGAAAAAGAAGGGCCGTAAGAGAAGGGATAACCAGCTGTGGATAACCAAGGAAATAAAGGAGAGTATCAAATTAAAAACCAATGCGTATAAGGTGGCCAAGGTTAGTGGAAAACTAGAAGATTGGTAACATTTTAAACGACAGCAAAGAATGACTAAGAAAGCAATAAAGAAAGGAAAGATAGATTACGAAAGTAAACTTGCGCAAAACATAAAAACAGATCGTAAAAGCTTTTACAGATATATAAAACGGAAAAGAGTGACTAAAGTAAATGTTGGTCCCTTAGAAGATGAGAAGGGGGATTTAATAATGGGAAATGTGGAAATGGCTGAGAACTTAAACAATTATTTTACTTCGGTCTTCACAGTGGAAGACACAAAAACCATGCCAAAAATTGCTGGTGACAGGAATGTGGGAAGGGAGGACCTTGAGACAATCACTATCACTCGGGGGGTAGTGCTGGACAGGCTAATGGGACTCAAGGTAGACAAGTCCCCTGGTCCGGATGAAATGCATCCCAGGGTATTAAAAGAGATGGCAGAAGTTATAGCAGATGCATTCGTTATAATCTACCAAAATTCTCTGGACTCTGGGGAGGTACCAACGGATTGGAAAGCAGCTAATGTAACGCCTCTGTTTAAAAAAGGGGGCAGACAAAAGGCAGGTAACTATCGGCCGGTTAGTTTAACATCTGTAGTGGGGAAAACTATAATTATAATTGAGGAAGAAATAGCGGGACATCTAGATAGGAATAGTGCAATCAAGCAGACTCAACATGGATTCATGAAGGGGAAATCATGTTTAACTAATTTACTGGAATTCTTTGAGGATATAACGAGCATGGTGGTTAGAGGTGTACCGATGGATGTGGTGTATTTAGATTTCCGAAAGGCATTCGAGAAGGTGCCACACAAAAGGTTACTGCAGAAGATAAAGGTACGTGGAGTCAGAGGAAATGTATTAGCATGGATCGAGAATTGGCTGGCTAACAGAAAGCAGAGAGTCGGGATAAATGGGTCCTTTTTGGGTTGGAAATCGGTGGTTAGTGGTGTGCCACAGAGATCGGTGCTGGGACCATAACTGTTTACAATATACATAGATGACCTGGAAGAGGGGACACCGTGTAGTGTAACAAAATTTGCAGATGATACAAAGATTAGTGGGAAAGCGGGTGGTGTAGAGGACACAGGGAGGCTGCAAAGAGATTTAGATAGGTTAAGCGAATGGGCTAAGGTTTGGCAGATGGAATACAATGTCGGAAAGTGTGAGGTCATCCACCTTGGGAAAAAAAACAGTAAAAGGGACTATTATTTGAATGGGGAGAAATTACAACATGCTGCGGTGCAGAGGGACCTGGGGGTCCTTGTGCATGAATCCCAAAAAGTTAGTTTGCAGGTGCAGCAGGTAATCAGGAAGGCGAATGGAATGTTGGCCTTCATTGCGAGAGGGATGGAGTACAAAAGCAGGGATGTCATGCTGCAACTGTATAGGGTATTGGTGAGGCCGCACCTGGAGTACTGCGTGCAGTTTTGGTCACCTTACTTAAGGAAGGATATATTAGCTTTGGAGAGGGTACAGAGACGATTCACTAGGCTGATTCCGGAGATGAGGGGGTTACCTTATGATAATAGATTGAGTAGACTGGGTCTTTACTCGTTGGAGTTCAGAAGGATGAGGGGTAATCTTTTCGAAACATTTAAAATAATGAAAGGGATAGACAAGATAGAGGCAGAGAGGTTGTTTCCATTGGTCGGGGAGACTAGAACTAGGGGGCACTGCCTCAAAATACGGGGGAGCCAATTTAAAACCGAGTTGAGAAGGAATTTCTTCTCCCAGAGGGTTGTGAATCTGTGGAATTCTCTGCCCAAGGAAGCAGTTGAGGCTAGCTCATTAAATTTATTCAAGTCACAGATAGATAGATTTTTAACCAATAAGGGAATTAAGGGTTATGGGGAGCAGGCGGGTAAGTGGAGCTGAGTCCACGGCCAGATCAGCCATGATCTTGTTGAATGGTGGAGCAGGCTCGAGGGGCTAGATGGCCTACTCCTGTTCCTAAGTCTTATGAGTAGGGCCCTTGGAACAGACAATTTAATGACTTCAAGGGGCAATTGGGCGAAGTGATGTTAAGGGACGAGGGAAATGGGGAGAAGCTACAGTTGGGACCTATCAAAAAGGGAGAAGTTTGTTGGGCTTTACTGATCTTTTAAAGAAAGAACTTAGATTTAAAATGCATTTTCACGTCCCCATGACGTCCCAAAGTGCTTTACAGCCAATAAAGTGTCAGTCTATAGGGAAATCCAGCAGCCAATTTGCCCACTGCAAGGTCCCACAAATAGCAATGAGATAAAGAACCAGATAACCTGTTTTCATGATGTTGGTTGAGGGATGCATATTGGCCAGGTAACCTGACGAACTCCCCTGCTCTTCTTCCATCACTGACACATCCCTGTTCAAAGCGGTTATGTATTTTGCTTCCACGAATGCTTCTGGTAGAACATTCCATGTCCCAACAACTATTTACATAAATAAAAAAAAAACATCCTGTGCACTCTTGATTCTTTCGGCAACAATTTTAAATCTATGCCTGCTAGCTAGTGGCTTATCAACTAGAGAAAATTGTTTTTCTATGACAATCAAATATTCCAGGGTTGGCCATTGTATGATTCATCAGCCAGATGTAACCCACAATCCCAAGCAATTCAGTTCAGTTTCCACCTTAGGTATCAACCGTTTCAGTGTTCCCATTCTTGCCGCTGAGTCTGAAGCCCTTGCGTTCAAAGCTCACTCCAAACACTTGAGAGCACAATCTAGGCTGACAGTCTGGTGCAGTATTAAGGGAGTGCTGCACTGTCAGAAGTGCCAACTTTTGGATGAGACATTAAACCGAGGCCTGGTTTGCCCTCGCAGGTGGATGTAAAATATGTCATGGCATTTTGCAGAAGAAGAACAGGGAGTTCGCCCTGGAATCCTGATCAATTGTTGTCCATCAAACAATACCTAAAGCAGATACAAAAGCAAAAGCAACAATCCGTGTTTCTCTCCACAGTTCTGCCTGACCTGCTGAGATTTCCAGTATTTTCTGTTTTTATTTCATAACCACTGCTATTCTTTTTCAAATAACAGCAGCTGGTAATGATTCTGATGTTCCCAATTACACCATCTCTAGACCCATCGTTTTGTTTCTTAACTTGTCTCATTGCCATCTCCTTTTGCCTTTCATCATCATCCTTTTTGTCATTTAATCTCTCCTGCCTTCCATCCTATCACAGACCTTCCCTTTTGTTTCTTCCGCATCTCCCCCCTTTTCATGCCCCCTACTCTTGCTTATAACCTGTTATATCTCCAACCCTTTCCAGTTCTGATGAAAGGTCATTGACCTGAAACATCTGTTTCTCTCCACAGATGCTGCCTGACCTGCTGAGATTTCCAGCATTTTCGGTTTTTATACCTAAAATAGATGATCGGCTAATTATCACATTGTTTTTTGTGGGACCTTGCTATGTGCAAATTGGCCACTGTGTTTCCTACACTAACATAGTGACTATATTTCAAATGTAGGTGGCTGTAAAGCACTTTGGGCATCATGTAAAATGGTTTAAAAATGCAAGTTCTTTCTTTCTGTTATTTCTAACTTGCTGGGTTGCCCTGCTTGAATCCTGGGTTTGTTTGAAGATTTCAATCAAACTGTTATACATATTCTAAACTACATTAGGTGACACACATTGTGAAGAAATATAGCTGGATATTACCTTTGTAATGCATTTGTGATGCTGAATGTTGCTATCAACTTATTGGTAGAATACACTGTAGCATATTATTTCAACTATCTATCTATCTATCTATCTATCTATCTATCTATCTATCTATCTATCTATCTATCTATCTATCTATCTATCTATCGATCTGTCTGACTGTCTGTCTATCTATCATTCTATCTATATATCCATCCCTTAATCTTCATTCCTCCATTCCTTCTGTTTCCCCTTTCCTTTCTTCCTTAATTATTCCTTCTCCATCCTTAATTTACCAATCGCCCCACAAATATCTAACTGTCTAGCTATTCATCAATGTATCGCTCATAGGCAAACAACTGAAACATTGCATATGATCCAATATATTAAGATAAAATCTTCCATTATATATCATAATACATTCCTTTTTGGAATGTATATTCTGAAACATTAATATAATAATATTGTTAAAGCTCACTAGTACGTTTCTATTTAAGGAGCTTCTGATCTTTTCTATCTTTCTGTACAAATACCCTGTGATCCAACCAGTCAGATTGTAGACTCTAGGATTTTTCGTAATGCTCACATTGTTAAAGCAAATCCTCCCTTCTGCAGACTTCCTCATTATCATTAGATGGTGAGAGGTTTGGATGTGTGTTTTCATGGGGACATGATCACATACAAGAAATGCAAGTATTGGGGTAATATTTGTGGGGGGGGGGGGGGTGGGGGGCGGAAGTGAACAGCTATGGTAGAGAGTAGTTAGAGAGAATAATGAAAATGACATGGAAGTCAAGAAAAGGTCAAACATTCAGCTTGCTGATACTTAACCAACTTACCAATTAATCCTATCCTTTGTTCTCCTTCCTGTAGATACTGACCTGTGTCAGTCCCTGTCCTTCCTGTATGTGCTGACCTGTGTCAGGGTCTGGGTCCCTGTCCTTCTTGTATGTGTCAGCTGTGGCTCAGTGGGCAGCACAACTCCAGGGACTTGAGTATATAAATCTAGGCTGACTGTCAAGTCCTGAGGGAGTGCTGCACTGTCAGAGGTGCCGTCTTTTGGATGAGAAGTTAAACCGAGGGCCCGTCTGCTCCCTCAGGCAGACGTAAATGATCCCATGGCACTATTTCGAAGAAGAGCAGGGAAGTTATCCCCGGTGTCCTGGCTAATATTTATCCCTCAATTAACATAACAAAAAAAGATTATCTGGTCATTATCATATTACTGTTTGTGGGAGCTTGCTGTGCGCAAATTGGCTGCTGCGTTTTCCACATTACAACAGTGACTACACTTCAAAAGTAGTTAATTGGCTGTAAGGTGCTTTGAGACGTCCGGTGATCGTGAAAGATGCTATATAAATGCAAGTCTTTCTTTATGTGCTGGCCTGTGTCAGGGCATGGGTTCCTGTACTTCCTGTATGTGCTGACCTGTGTCAGGGCATGGGTCCCAGGTTGACAGCCCTTCTCTGCAGAACCTTGACCCATTCATTGTACATGAGCCTAGACAGTGAGGAGAGGGATTGACTGTAGGTGGCACCACAGCTGAACTTGATCCTGTCCCTACCCTATGTTCACACATGCACACCTTCCAGTAGGGGTCACTCTATATTGTTCAGGAATAAGTCCCCTAGATAAACATCTCTCCCAAGCACACAACATTATTTTGAGGAATATCTTAGTCAGTGTGTACAATCAACTTCTCTAAATTAGAACTCACGTAATACAAATTATCTGAACATTCAAATCATTCTTGCACTAGATTCTTACTCTGTTGTTATACACTACTTAATTCAAATTATTGGATAATTCAAAATTGTAGTGCAAAGATGACTTCCAATATTCAAAAGCAGACTACGTACAGAATAGCATCGTCAGTGTGTTTACACTTGGTGAGTATTACACAGAGTATCATGCCCCGTGTGTAATACATGTATTAAACAGATTACAGTATTATGGTCAATATAAACGATAATGAGTATCATGGTCAGTTTATATTGTTTGTATCACAGTTAGCATATATTATATAATAAAGAAAAAGAAGGGCTTGCATTTATATAGCAATTTCATGACCGTTGGTCCACCCAAAGAGCTTTATAGCCAATGAACTGCTTATGCTGTGCAGTCAATGTTAGAATGTGAGGAAAAGCAGCTGCCAATTTGCACACAGCAAGGTCCAACAAACACCAAATTGATAATTGATCCGTTAATCTCTTTTAGTGATTTTGGTTGAGGGATTAACATTGGCCAGGACACAGGGCAGAACTCCCCTGCCCTTCTTCAAAATAATGTAGTGCCATGGAATCTTCTACAGCCACTAAAGAGGGTGGATGGGGCCTCAGTTTAACTCATCCAAAAGGCATCACCTCCAACAGCGCAGCACTCCCTCAGTGCGGCGCTAGAGTGTCAGCTTGAATATTGTGCTCAAGCCCCTGTCGTGAGACTTGAACTCACAATCTTCTGATTCAGCAGCGACAGTGCTAACAACTAAGCTGCAGCAGACTAAGATTGCTGCATATCACAGTCAGTGTGTATTATATAGGATATGAAAGTCAGTCTGGGCTGGAGGAGGCGTTAATGTGAGCATTAGAGCTTAGCGATGGGGCGCTCAGTTTTTAGTGCCCCGATGGAAAATTCATTAGAGGCTCACCGGGGGTGCAAACTGCTAGTGCCTGGCTGCTGATGATCAGTGCGATCCTGACGGATTCCTGGTGCAACGCCCACGCTTGCACCCAGTTCAGTACTTGCACCCAGTTCAGTAAATTAGGTGCGGTCGCCTCATTTCGCGACCGTCAATAATCTGAAAAAACAGTCGGTACAGGCTTCCAGAGCCATTAACTGGTGGCTACTTAATGGGATGAGGAAGCGCTTCTCTCGGAGGTCACAGTCAGTACAACGTTTACACAGAGCATGGCGCGTGAGCCTCCGTGTTTGCAGCAGTCGACAGACATAACAGTTCAGTTAGAAAAAGTAATTTGCTCAACTTTGATGGGTGCATTACTGTGCTACCAACATTGCATTGTACATGCTCTGTAGCAAGGCGGCATCAGCAGAGAAGGGCTGTTGGCCATTTCAGTGGCCAAGGGAGGACAGCCACTAAATGTCGGGACAGGAGGCTTTACCCCCCACAGCTTTACCGGCAGCAACGCTCATACCTGGACCTCTCTGAGGAGCAGTGTGTCAGAAGGCTGTGCTTCCAAAAGGACGTAGTTACAGAGATATGCCATCTCCTGCAGGCAGACCTGCAGCCTCACATCAGCACCAGAACTGCGCTGTCCGTCACAGTGAAGGTCATGGTGGCATTTACCTTCTATGTCTCTGGCTCCTTCCAGGCTGCACCTCAGGGGACAGATGCTGCATCTCACAATTATCAGCACATCGCTGCACCCGTGATGTCACATGGGCTCTCCACACAAGCAGAATGGAATTCATTATTTTCCCAATGACCAGGGAGAAACAGCATGAGCTCGCATGTGGGTTTGCCAGGGTAGCAGGCTTCCCGAGTGTGCAAAGAGCCTATGACTGCATGCATGTGGCCTTGTGAGCACCCTTGCAGAATACAGTGGTCTTCAGAAACAGAAGGGGATACCGCTCCATAAATGTACAGCTGGTGTGCGACCACACGCAGCACATCCTCGCAGTCAATGCTGGCTATCCTGGAAGCGCACATGACACCTTTATCGTGCGGGAGAGCACTGTGCTTCGACTGTTTCAGCCACCACGGCAATGCTGAGGCTGGCTGCTTGGGACAAGGGATATGGCCTGGCCATCTGGCCAGTGACCCCCCTCTGGAACCACACCACAGAGCTGGAGGAACACTACAATGAGAGCCATGCTGCCACCCGCATCATCGTAGAGCAGACAATAAGGCTGCTGAAGCAGTGATTCTGATGCCTGCACTGCTCTGGAGGCAGCCTTCAATACACCCCTTAGCAGGTATCACTATTCATTGTGGTGTGCTGCATGCTGCACAACTTGGCCAGCATGAGGGCCCAGGTCTTGCCAGTGGGGATCGCAGGCCTACCTCGGGAGGAGGAGGATGAGGGGGAGGAGGAGGAGGTAGAGGAACAGGAGCCTGGCAACGCCCCGAATGTCCAGCAACACGACGAGGACCAGCAGCAGCCACGAAGGAGGCAGCCTGTCAATGTTGTCGGCACCAGGGCTATTCGGCGGTGGCTCATAAGGGAACACTTCGCTTAAATGGAGGTAGCTGAGGAATGCAGCTAATAATGACTATGCATTGTGCCACAATAATGTCACATCTCTGTCACAACCGAACACTCATACACCAGAGGCGGAAGGAAATGGCTCAACTAACATTTTATTTGGCAAACATGCCTCAAACAACCCCAAAATCCCACTCACTCCAATAAAACAAAATGGAGCATCTGTCCTTTGAAAAATACAACAGATGCTGAAACTTCCCAACATATGTACAAAGGTTCCATGGGGACACATTTATTCAGTGGGTCTTCCGCCGGCATTTCTCTCCCCTGTGCCTCACCCCTTCCCTCACCTACTGCTCCTGCACAATGGGTCCTTAGTTCCTGCAGCAAGGCTGCTTGAGGGCTGCTGTGTGTTTGAGGGAGACAGGACAGATGGCCTAGCACGATGCCCCAGACCAGTTCTGGGCCTGGAAGTCCTGACTGCTGACAGCCCCGCCTAAGAAGGGGCGGCAGCAGTGTAGGATGGCTGGGGTGCAGACCGCGGTAAGTGCAAAGGTGGAATGACAGTGGTGGGAGCCGGAATGATATCCTCCTGAGAGAGGACATCAGGTTCCATCTTGATCAACTAACTGCCACTCCCCCAGGGCAGAGCCTCAGCATCCGGAGCAATCTGGTACAGCGTAGATTGCTGGCCTACTTCAGCACCGTTCGCTCCCCGCTGGACTGATGGGGACCCAGACATGATGGCATCAGTCAGTGCTTGCGTGGCATCAATTTGAGCCTGCATCAGAGCACATAGCGCATTGATACCACCACGCACAGACGACATGGCAGAATGCAGGTGTAGCGCGGTCTCGGCTTCCTATCAATGGCTACTGCCACATCAGCCATGGCCGTGCCCTCATGTGTGGGATCCCATGGTCACTTGTGGCATCCATCATCTGTTGGTATCTACCAAGGATGAGCTCGATGGGCTCCTGAAATGCAAATGCAAGGGTTGAGGCGGACTCCATCACATTCAAAGCAAGTGCATCCACGCTCAGCGGGATCCTCATCAATGCACCCATTAGCCCACGGTGCATCTGCATGACTCCCTGAACATAGCCTCCAAGTCCTCATCTGCCTGTCTTTGAGCAGGACTCATTGGCCGAATTACCCTCCGGAGAGCTGGCCTCCGAGCTTCCTCTCGCACTGGGCATTGCTGCAGGCCACTGGGGCCAGGAGCCTCAGCTTCATGCAACCCCGGGAAGACGGCCTCTTCCACCGAGGTTGTCTCCCCACTCGCTCACAATGAGGACGTGTCGCGCTGTGCCGGCACACTGCTCTCCACCTCCTTTTCATCTTCCCCATCATCTGAACACATCTGCTGATGGGTAGGCTGCCACTCTTCTAAGCACAAAGCGACAGAACTGCGGTTATCAGCTGGGGAGGGGGCAGGAAGGCAAGAAGGAGGGGGGCATCATTATCTTGGTTGCAACATTGCAAGGCATGTGGCCTCAAGGCTAAGGGGATTCACACAAAGCACCCATCTCATTCACATACCGTCACTGTTGAGCGAGGGCTCTGCCTCTCCTGCGCCATGACTGCAGCGCCCATGAGGGCGGACACTTGCTCCCCCACCTCGGTGAGGTCCTGGAGGTAGGGCTCACCTCCACCCCTACGATGCAGCTCACGAATACTGTGCGTGAGTTTGACCGGTAATGATAAAAACAAAAAATTGTTAGTGGTTGTGTAGGTGCTGGTGTGCCTCATGTGTGTGTTATAGGGTACTTGTGAGTAGTGTGGCAAAGTGTGCATATCTGCATTGCATCCTGCGTGGCATCGCACAGTGGATGTGTGAACAGTGGGTCTGGGGCACAAGCAACTACCAGTAAGTATGAGGCATAGGCCTGTGACCGCATATGAAGAGTTGAAAGGTGCTGCAAGGTGGGCTCAGGCTGAGTAAGGAGCTAGAAGGTGAGAGACGCTTGGATGGGCAGGGCATATCTGATGAGGTGATAGAGAGGTCTCAGGCTGGCTTCAGCAAGGAGGAGAATGGCCTGGTAGACATAGAGAAGGGGTAGGCACTGCAATGTCTTCACATTGTGTGAGACAATGAGGTTCACATGATGGCATTTGAAGGTGAATGGAAAGGGTTCTCACCCTGAAGACCCGAGTAAGTTCGTTGAATTTATTGCGATGTTACGTCGCTATTGTGGCCACCATGTTCCTGGCTGAAACGTGCTGTGCCAACTCCTTCCACAGCTTTGTCAACACCCTAGGCAGTGGCCTTCATCCCCCTGTCGGGCATTCCAACGACTCTCCACTGTCTCTAGCAAGGCATCAAGGGTTGTGGGCAAGAAGCAGAGAGATAGCTGACGTCCTCCTTGCTCCTCCATTGTCACGCTCTGAAAACACTGTGGAGCTGGAGCTGCTCATGCGCTAACTTACCTTGCCGCGCCTGTAAGACTCGGATTTTTACGGGATCTGAATCGGAGTTCGGTGCATTCCGCAAAATTTACCAACCAAACTTCCGTTATCGTATCCCCAAGACAAGTGTGTAACGGCTGATTTTGCACCACCTTCAGCTCTTTGCCCAATTTGTCAGCTGTGGCTCAGTGGGTAGCACACATGCCTGAGTCAGATGGTTGTGGGTTCAAGTCCTACTCCAGGGACTTGAGCACAAAAAATCTAGGCTGACACTCCAGTGCAGTACTGAGGGGGCGCTGCGCTGTCAGAGGTAGTGGGCTAGACTTTCCACTTATTTTGCATTGATACCGTCCACTTAACGCCCACTTTAATGCTGAGATGCAGTATAACACCCAGATATCATCCATTTAGGCACAAAATGGAAACTAACGCCCACTTATCGCTCACTTATCGCCCAGCGTTACTTTCGGCATGTAATTAACGGCGAGAAATAATAATACCGCCCACCCACTTTTTTTTGGCGTAAAAATCAAAATGGGCGAAACCAACGCCTATTATATCGCCGAGCATTACTTTCCGCATCTCGCCCACATATCACCGAAAATATCGCTGGCCGAGAAACCTGCTGAGAAAAAGTTGCTCTCACCTGAACTAAACCCAACGGTATGGATGACATTTTGTAAATCGGAGGTGGGTTCATACAAAAGGCTGCTTCAACTTCTGGGGAGTTTTGATGTACTCTGGAGGACTTTTAAGGTGATTTGAACATTTGAACAAACATTTTATCAAACTGTGGAAGATTTGAAGTTATTTTAGGTGTCTTAGTAGGTAAAATATTGTTTGTAAACAATAGGTATAATACTGAGATTTATTGTAATGGGGCCTGTCATTTCTCAGCCTGTGTTGATGACTACGCACATGCTGCAGACTGGAGATGGCAGAAGATATATTCAACAGCATTATGTGCCCAGTCTAAGACATGCCAGACTGCTGAGGAGGATGAGACCTTATACCTCACGCACTTACAGGGAGAAGCGGCCTTACCTGAACTTGTCCGATAACACGTGCCTTAGGAGACTGTGCTTTCACAAAGAGGTTATCAGTGAGATATGCCAGCTCATCAGGGGAGATGTGCAGCCTGCCAGCACCATCAGGACCGCACTGTCCATCGAAGTCAAGGTCACTGCGGCACTTGCCTTCTACGCATTGGGTTCCTTTCAGTCCTCAGCTGGTGATATTTGCAGTATATCTCAGCATGCCACACATTGCTGTATTCGACAGGTCACTGAAACCCTTTACGCATGCAGGATGGACTTTATCTGCTTCCCTATGACCAGGGAGGCACAGATTCAGAGGGCTCTAGGATTCTCCAGAATTGTAAACTTCCCCAAGGTGCAGGGAGCAATAGACTGTATGCACATCACCTTTTCAGGATGCAGAGGTTTTTTAGAACTGAAAGGGATTCCACTCCCTGAATGTACAACTCGTTGTCGACCACAACCAAATTATAATGGCAGTAAATGCAACATTTCCTGGCAGCATTCATGATGCTCACATCCTGCGTGAGAGCACTATATGTGACATGTTTACCAGTCAGCCACAAGGTCAATGTTGGATGCTTGATGACAAAGGATATGGCCTCACCACCTGGCTGATGACCCTCCTGCGTAACACCCACACAGAAACCGAGAAGCGATACAATGAGAGCCACAGAGCCACACACAATATCGTCAAGAATAACATTGGAGTGCATAAGCAGTGCTTTAGATGCTTGGACCACTCAGGAAGTGAGCTCCAATACCACCCCGAGGAGGTAGCTCAATTTGTGGTGGTGTGCTGCATGCTACACAACTTGGCTATCAGGAGGGGACAAGAATTGCCAGAAGGGACTGCCGGTCCACCTCAGGAGAGAGAGGATGAGGAGGTGGACGTTGACCTCGGGCCAGACAATCAGGCTGACGATATAACCATGCCCCCGCTCCCCTCTAGACCACAGGAAAGGGCCCGTGATGGCTACATAGCTGCAAGACTCCTACGTCAGCAGCTCATAAATGGGCGCTTTGCTTGAAATAACACTGGTCGTATTTACAAAGCTGCAAGACTGCTGTGTCTGCAGTTCATGCATGGATGGTGTGCATTACCTTGGTGAAGTTAAAGTTTAAGTTGATTCAAGTTAATTTTAATTATCCCCTTTCATGTTATGGAATTAGCAGTGTGTAACAGTGTAGCTATCTGAGACAATGCGCAACAAGGTTATGTTAAAAAAAAACATTTAATGAGAACATCTGTATGAAATCATAATTATAACTGTAAAAAATACCCCACCCCACTCCCACCCCACCCCACAACAAATGTATAACTTTTATATCCATTCAATATAGAAAATTTCCAACAACACTTCATAAACATAGAATACAAATGCAAAAGAACAAGGTGCCCTCCTCCTCCCAAACCTCCCAACAAAATAGCAGCAACAACATTAAAATAATGTGACCAAGACAACACCTGCAGCCACGCACCTCACTTTCCTTCCCCCCCCGCACCCCCCCTGCTCCCCCCTGCTTCTCCTCCCCACCTCTACCCCTTTCCTTTACCCTCCTGACTCCAAGCTGCCTGGCCGAAGAGCTCCTCAGTTGCTGCTTCACTGGAAGGGATGACAGCAGAACCACTGTTTGGACGGACACACGAGAGGATGGTCCTGAGGTGGGAATGTGCTCCGAGCCAGAAGCAAGATCTTCCTCCTGACTCTCATGTATCATTGGCAATGGGGGTGCGGCACCTTGGGGTGCAGTGCTATGCTCCAGGACAACTGGGAGGTCTCTGCCACAATTGTTCCTGGCTATCAGGACCTCCACCATTCGCAGCACGTACTCCGTCATGGTGGCGGGCATGCTGGCCAGCTGGTGGGATATGCCCCCCATTGTCTGTAGGATCTGCTGATCTATGTCAACACTCCTCCTAGACAAGTGTACCATGTCCCCACTCAGATTTGCTGCTTGTGGAGCACACCTGCTGTGTCGAACCAACCTCCGCGTGGTCGGCGTGGTCCTGGAGACACCTCGGGTGCCCTGCGGCAAGGTGCTTGGGCCTGGTACCTCCACGGTGGAGGTGGGGATAGCCACAGGAGCACTAGATGTCATGGGTGTCGACACATTATGGAGCTTGGCGATGCAGGCTCCTCGAAGTCTGCACTCTCATCTGTGGAGAAGGCACCCAGCAGCTCCACGGGCGAGAATCGGGTCTCCTCAGCACCAAATGCAGCATCGTCCATCTTCTGGGCTCGGCAGTGTTGCATGGGGCCACGGTACTGACTGAGCTACAAAACATAAATGAGGTTATTAGAGGAGAAGGGGTTGCTAGCGTCACAAGGTGATTCCAATGCTACACACAGCATATGCACGACACAAGCACCACCGCAATGAAAATCATCACAGACATCACATTTCATGACTATGACCAAATTCTGCATTGCAATGATTCTCATGAGGCCATCATTATTTGAGAGCACTTTTATTAATCATCTGTCATATATTATTGGTCGGATATAAGTGGGTGTGGCATCGATTGACTTTACATCACGCAATGGTGTATAATTTACTCATGTGGCATCACATCAGGTTCTGCAGCTGCATGCGTAGCCGACTGGGGGTGGCTACTCGTGCCAGCACCTGTCGGTGAGCTCGTTGATGATTGGTGACCTGCCACCCGTCCGCCTCTGCTCAGCCCTATTCCTCAAAAGCTTCCTCTGTAAAATGTAACACCAGCACGACATGGCATGAGATCATTGCGTGATATCATTGCTAGGTAATATCACAGAGACTGATACAACACAGGCTTTGAGTGAAACATTCCCGGTATAAGTGCAAGACATCACATCTGATTTTAATCAATCATTACACTTACAATTCAAATTATATAAATATATAGGTACATGTAAATAAATGTAATATTTACTCTGGCGGAACCAACAAGGTCGTTCCAGTGCTTGCGGCACTAGTTGCCCTCACACTCCTCATTGGTCACCGATGAGACCACCTCGGTTATGTCAGCCCATATCCTCTAGTAGACCTTTGGGGTGGGCTTCCCACGCCCAACCTGGTAAATTGACCCCAAGCGTAACTTCACCTCCTGCAGGAGGGAGGCATTTACCTTGTCGGAGAATCTCCTCGCAATTGTTCCTCTCCCACCTCACTGCTTTCGCCAGCGTCAATCTCCACAGCATGCTGTGTCGCCTCCTCCATCCCTTTTATTTTAAATATTATTTTTTTGACAGAAACTCGGTGGCAACAATGTTCTTTGTGCTCAGCAGACCTTCTGCTGCTGGTAAATTTCCCTCCTGCCTCCCAAAACAGCCAAACAAGCACACACCACACCCACACACACTTTCAGTTCCTCTCTGCTTCCTCTCTCACTCTCTCTCCTGTTCTGCGCATGTATTGATGACCTCTGATCTCCTGAAATGTGGGAAACGACCGTTGCCATGCCGTTGCTATGGACGCCGACACTTTACAGCAGAAGCTCATAAAAATTTAACGCTAACGCCCATTTCAGATCGCGCGCGGTAACGCCCATTTTATAAAATGGAAAGTTGGGATTTCGAAAATGGGCGATAATCCGGCGATCTCAAAACCCATATTTACGCTAACGCTGGAAATAACGCCCATTTTGGGGTGATCTGCACAAAAGTGGAAAGTCTGGCCCAGCGTCTTTCGGATGAGACATTAAACCAAGCCTCATCTGCTCTCTCAGGTGGACGTAAAAGATTCAATGGCATTATTTTGAAGAAGAGCAGTGGAGTTATCCCAGGTGCCCTGGACCAATATATATCCCTCAATCAACATATAAAAAAACAGATTATCTGGTCATTATCACATTGCTGTTTGTGGGAGCTTGCAAATTGTGTGCAAATTGCCTGCCGCGTTTTCCACATTACAACAGTGACGACACTCCAAAAAGTACTTCATTGGCTGTAAAGCGCTTTGAGACATCCGGTGGTCGTGAAAGGCACTGTGTAAATCCAAGTCTTTCTTTCTTTCAATTCTGACAAATTTTACGGCGGGAAGCTTAAAAATTTTCAAGCCGATAAAATTAATGTTCCGTTTGTACTCCGCCCCAACTGAGGCACGATCAAACTTCTCCCTCAGTGAGTATAATGCAGAGTTTCACAGTGAGTATTATCAAATAACACAGGGGAAGCATGGGCCAGCTCACACTGCGATATGTGTGTGCACTAGGTCCATGCAGCAGAGCTGGTCTCCAGTCGCCTTGGTTAATCCTTGCCACTGGAGCAAGACCACCACACGTTATAAAAATCCACGTGCAGGTGTTTTCCATTTTTCAAGATGTAGTTTGGGATCCAGAATATCATTGAAACACCTGTGCACTCATCCGTTTTCAGTGTAGAAGCAAATCATTCTCGTTTTGAGGGACTGCCTATGATGATGATGATGATGAGTGTTATAAATATCACAGTGAGTGTTATAGAATATCACAGTGAGTATTATAGAATATCACAGTGAGTATTAAAGAATATCACAGTGTGTGTTATGGAATATCACAGTGAGTGTTATAGAATATCACTGAGTGTTAATACAATATCATAGTGAGCGTTATAGAATATCACAGTATATGTTATAGAATATCACAGTGTATGTTATAGGATATCACAGTGAGTATTATAGAATATCACAGTGAGTATTATGGAATGTCATAGTGAGTGTTATAGAATATCACAGTGAGTATTATAGAATATCACTGTGTGTGTTATAGAATATCACTGTGTGTGTTATAGATCATATCACAGTGAGTATTATGGAATATCACAGTGAGTGTTATAGAATATCACAGTGTGTGTTATAGAATATCACAGTGAGTATTATGGAATATCACAGTGAGTGTTATAGAATATCACAGTGAGTATTATGGAATATCACAGTGAGTGTTATAGAATATCACAGTGAATTTTATAGAATATCACAATGTGTGTTATAGAATATCACAGTGAGTGTTATAGAATATCACAATGTGTGTTATAGAATATCACTGTGAGTATTATAGAATATCACAGTGAGTATTATGGAATGTCATAGTGAGTGTTATAGAATATCACAGTGAGTATTATAGAATATCACAGTGAGTATTATAGAATATCACTGTGTGTGTTATAGAATATCACTGTGTGTGTTATAGAGAATATCACAGTGAGTATTATGGAATATCACAGTGAGTGTTATAGAATATCACAGTGAGTATTATGGAATATCACGGTGAATATTATGTAATATCACAGTGAGTGTTATAGAATATCACAGTGAGTATTATGGAATATCACAGTGAGTGTTATAGAATATCACAGTGAGTATTATGGAATATCACAGTGAGTGTTATAGAATATCACAGTGAGTATTATGGAATATCGCAGTGAGTGTTATAGAATATCACAGTGGGTATTATGGAATATCACAGTGAGTGTTATAGAATATCACAGTGAGTATTATAGGGGCCAATTTTAATCAAGGCTCCATTCGCTCAAGTGCCGCCAAAGTGCTGCTGATGGCCGCCGACTTACCCGACGATACTTTGGGCGGAATATTCATGGCTGAGGTCCCTCGAAGGTCGGCAAATAGATGATGTACGACGCCAATCTGGGCGGCAGTGGGTGGGAGCTCTCATTCTGGGTGGCAGAGGCGCTTGCCACCCAAATGCCGCCGAGGATGGAGTCAGGCCCACGGAGGGTCGAAGACCTGGAAAAATATCACCAATAAAAATTTAAAGAACTATCCGAAGACCTTCAGTGGACCCCATGCAAGTAAGTCGCTGTTGAAAATGTTTAAAAAAAATGTTCAATTATCTTTTTTTCAGGTTTGTCAGACTTACCGTCGACGACAGACCAGCTTCCTGGCAGCGGTCCACCCATTCTGCCGCCTAGTCCCGCTGACTCCCGCTTGCAGGAATCTGGGAGCTTGGTGGGCGGGAGGTCAGTTGCACCGCTCAGCCGTCCGCTGATGTCAACGGGCAGTTCCCGGCGGCTCTCCCCTACCACCTGCTGCAGCCTGCTCCTGACCACCTCCAAAGTGGCACTTGGCGGAACTTGATGAGCAATATCGGTGGTAGTAGGCGGCCGTCAGTGGCAGCAGATGGTGAGGTGATGATTTTCAGTCCCATAGAATATCATAGTTATTGTTATAGAATATCACTGTGAGTGTTATAGAATATCACAGTGGGTATTATAGATTATTACAGTGAGTGTTATAGAATATCACAGCGAGTATTATAGATTATCACAGTGAGTGTTACAGAATATCACAGCGAGTATTATAGATTATCACTGTTATTTTTATAGAATGTCACAGAATATCTCATGGACAACTCCAACAGTGATAGACTGGAACGCCGCAGCGCGATCGTTGCCCGGGAACTTAGACGCTTCGATGTCGACATCGCCGTCCTAGGCGAGACTCGGCGGGCAGGGGAAGACCACTTCAGAGAACAAGGTGGAGATTACACCTTCTTCTGGAAAGGCAAAGCAGAGGAAGAACGCCGCCTCCACGGAGTCGGTTTTGCCATCAAGAACGAGCTGGTGCATCGCCTCAGAGACTCCTCCTGCGGGATTAGCGAACGTCTCATGACTCTCCGGCTCACCCTACCCTGGAAACAGTGCACCACAGATATCAGCGCGCGTGCCCAACACTCGACGCAACAGATGAGGCCAAAGAGGGATTTTACTCCAGCCTCGAACAATCCCTGTCCCACATCCCTACGGACGACAACTGATCCTCCTTGACGACATCAACACCAGAGTTGGTAATGACACGGACCTCTGGGGATGCGTGATCGAAAGAGAGGGTTTAGGGAAAACCAACTCCAGCAGTACTTTGCTCCTGACAAAATGCCTAGCACATGACCTTGTCATCACTAACACCTTGTTCCGCCAGAGGAACAGGAACAAGGCATGTGGCAACACCCTCGCTTCAAACACTGGCACCTGCTCAACTATGTCATTATTCGAGCCAGGGATCGCAAGGATGTGCGCATCACCCATGCCATGACAGGAGCTGACGACTGCTGGACGGACCACAGCCTAATCTGTTCCAACATCAACATCAATATAGCCCCAAAGCAGCGACGGCAGCAGAAGCAGTACAAAAAAATCAATGCCGGGCACTCAAAGACCCAGCTAAGAGAGCCCTATACAGCCAGCGCATCACTGCTAACCTGGAGACCCTTGATGGCCCTGAGACGCAGAGTGTCCACAACGCTTGGTCTGTCTTCCAGGCCATCATAACCCATGCCTGTGAAGAGACACTTGGTCACTTAACCAGGAAACACCAGAAATAGTTTGATGAGAACAACCAGGAGATCCAAGAGCTAATAAATCACAAGCTCAAGGCATTTCTGAACCTAAAACAACAATCCAACTCGGGAGCAGCAAAGCAGCATTACAGACAGCTTAACGCAGAGGTCCAACAAAAATCCCGCGTTCTAAAGAATAGATGGTGGGTGGAGAAAGCACAGGAGATTCAGCAGCTGGCCGACAGCCATGATGTGCGAGTATTCTTCACCGCAGTCAAGGCTATCTACGGCCCAAGCACCCACACCCCACCCCACCAAGAACGGGGAGACACTCATCAAGGACACTGAGGCAGTCAGGACCCGCTGGAAGGAGCACTTTGAAGATCTCCTTAATCGAGACTCTGCCTTTGACTCGAGTATCCTCGACTCCATCCCGCAGCATGCTACCCGCCACCATCTCAGCAAAAGCCCAGCCCTGCACGAGACAGAAAAGGCCATCCAGTCAGCTCAAGAACAACAAGGCAACAGGAGCAGATGGAATTCCCACTGAGGCACTAAAGTATGGCGGAGAGGCACTATTGGCATGAATAGATGACCTCATCTCTCTCATCTGGAAGGAGGAGAGCAGCCGGGAAATCTCAGAGATGCAATAATCATGACCATCTTTAAAAAAGGGGACAAGTCCGACTGCAGCAACTACAAAGTAATATCATTGTTATCAGCCATCGGGAAAGTCATCGCTAGAATCCTCCTCAACCGTCTTCTCCCTGTGGCTGAGGAACTCCTCCCGGAGTCACAGTGCGGATTTCGTCCACTATGGACAATGGACGTGATCTTTACGGCGTGATAACTGCAAAAGAAATGCAGGGAACAGCACCAACCCTTGTTCGTGGCCTTCTTTGACCTCACTAATGCCTTTGACACTATCAATCGTGAGGGACTATGGAGCGTCCTCCTCTGTTTAGGCTGCCCCCAGAAGTTTGTCACCATCCTCCGCATGCTCCACGACGACATGCAAGCCGTGATCCTGACCAACGGACCAATCACAGACCCAATCCACATGTGGACCAGGGTCAAGCAGGACTGTGTCATCGCGCAAATACTCTTCTCGATCTTCCTCGCTGCAATGCTCTACCTCACTCTCAACAAGCTCCTCGCTGAAGTGGAACTAAACTACAGAACCAGTGGGAACCTGTTCAGCCTTCATCATCTCCAGGCCAGGTCCAAGACCGTCCCAACCTCTGTGCACATTCAGAGACTGAACTCCAAGTCATAGTCAACATCTTCACTGAGGCATACGAAAGCATGGGCTTTACACTAAACATCTGTAGGTCAAAGGTCCTCCACCTGACACCACTGCACAGCACTGCTCCCCAGTCATCAAGATCCATGGCACAGCCATGGACAACATGGACCACTTTCCATACCTCAGGAGCCTATTATCAGCAAGGGCAGACATCGACGACGAGGTTCAACATCACCTCCAGTTTGCCAGCGCAGCCTTCGGTCACCTGTGGAAGAGAGTGTTCAACGATCAAGCCCTCAAATCTGGAACCAAGCTCACAGTCTACAGGGCTGTAGAGACGTGGACCATATACAGTAGATGGCTGAAATCACTGGAGAAATACCACTAACGATGTCTCCACAAGATCCTGCAAATCCCCTGGGAGGACAGATGCACCAACGTAAGCATCCTAGATCAGGCCAACTTCCCCAACATCGAAGCACTGACCATACTCAACCAGCTCCGTTGGGCGGGCCACATTGTTAGCATGCCTGACACAAGACTCCCGAAGCAAGTGCCCTACTCGGAACTCCTACACGGCAAATGAGCCAAAGGTGGGCAGAGGAAATGTTTCAAAGACATCCTCAAAGCCTCCTTGATAAAATGCAACACCCACACTGACACCTGGGAATCCCTGGCCAAAGACGGCCCTAAGTGGAGGAAGAGCATCCAGGAGGGTACTGCGCACTTCAAGTCTCGTCACCGAGAGCATGCAGAAACCAAGCGCAGGCAGCGGAAGGAGCGTGCGGCAAACCAGTCCCACCCTCCCTTTCCTTCAACGACTGTCTGTCCCACCTGTGACAGAGACTGTAATTCTCATGTTGGACTGTTCAGTCAACTGAGAACTCACTTTTAGAGTGGAAGCAAGTCTTCCTCGATTTCGAGGGACTGCCTATGATGATGAAGTGTTATAGAATATCACAGTGAGTGTTATTCAAAATCACTCAGAATATTACAGTGAATGTTATAAAATATCACAGTGAATGTTAAAAAATATCAGATTATAATATAATATCACAGTGTTTGTTATAGATTATCAAAATGAATGTTATAGAATATCACAGTGAGTGTTACAGAAAATCACAGTGAGTGTTATAGAATATCACAGTGAGTATTATAGAATATTAGAGTGAGTATTATAGAATATCACAGTAAGTGTTATAGAATATCAGATTGTGTGTTATAGAATATCACAGTGAGTGTTTTAGAATATCACAGTGAGTGTTATAGAATATCAGATTGTGTGTTATAGAATATCACAGTGAGTGTTATAGAATATCATTGTTACTGTTTTAGAATATCACAGTGAATGTTATAGAATATCACAGTGTTTGTTATAGAATATCAGAGGCAGTGTTATAGAATATCACAGTGAGTGTTATTCAAAATCACTCAGAATATTACAGTGAATGTTATAAAATATCACAGTGAATGTTAAAAAATATCAGATTATAATAGAATATCACAGTGTTTGTTATAGATTATCAAAGTGAGTGTTATAGAATATCACAGTGAGTGTTACAGAAAATCACAGTGAGTGTTATAGAATATCACAGTGAGTGTTATAGCATATCACAGTGAGTATTATAGAATATTAGAGTGAGTATTATAGAATATCACAGTGTTTGTTATAGAATATCACAGTCGGTGTTATAGAATATCACAGAGAGTGTTATATAAAATCACAGTGTGTGTTATAGAATATCACAGTGAGTATTTTGAAATAGCACAGAGGGTATTATAGAATTTCATAGTGAGTGTTTTTGAATATCATAGTGAGTGTTATTAAATATCACTGCTATTGTTATAGAATATCACAGAGAGCATTATATAATATCACTGTTATTGTTATAGAATATCACTGTTATTGTTATAAAACGTCACAGAGAGTGTTATAAAAAAAATCGCAGAGAATGTTATAGAATATTACAATGAGTGTTTTAAAATATCACAGTGTGTATTATAGAATATCACAGTGAGTGTTTTAGAATATCACAGTGAGTGTTTTAGAATATCACAGTGAGTGTTATAGAATATCAGATTGTGTGTTATAGAATATCACAGTGAGTGTTATAGAATATCATTGTTACTGTTTTAGAATATCACAGTGAGTGTTTTAGAATATCACAGTGAGTGTTATAGAATATCAGATTGTGTGTTATAGAATATCACAGTGAGTGTTTTAGAATATCACAGTGAGTGTTATAGAATATCAGATTGTGTGTTATCGAATATCACAGTGAGTGTTATAGAATATCATTGTTACTGTTTTAGAATATCACAGTGAGTGTTATAGAATATCACAGTGTTTGTCATAGAATATCAGAGGCAGTGTTATAGAATATCACAGTGTGTGTTATAGAATATCATTGTTACTGTTTTAGAATATCACAGTGAGTGTTATAGAATATCACAGGCAGTGTTATAGAATATCACAGTGTGTGTTATAGAATATCATTGTTACTGTTTTAAGAACATAAGAACATAAGAATTAGGAACAGGAGTAGGCCATCTAGCCCCTCAAGCCTGCTCCGCCATTCAAAAAGATCATGGCTGATCTGCCCGTGGACTAGCTCCAAAAAAAAAAGAGGTTTTACATTTGATCATAAACCAATCACGCAACTGTGGCCCGAAGGACCCGCCCGCTCCCCGTAACCCTTAATTCACTTATTGGTTAAAAATCTAGCTATCTGTGATTTGAATACATTCAATGAACTAGCCTTGGGCAGAGAATTCCACAGAGTCACAACCATCTGGGAGAAGAAATTCCTTCTCAACTCGGTTTTAAATTGTCTCCCCCATACTTTGAGGCTGTGCCCCCTAGTTCTAGTCTCCCAGACCAGTGGAAACAACCTCTCTGCCTCTAACTTGTCTATCCCTTTCATTATTTTAAATGTTTCTATAAGATGACCCCTCATCCTTCTGAACTCCAACGAGTAAAGACCCAGTTTACTCAATCTATCATCATAAGGTAACCCTCTCATCTCCGGAATCAGCCTAGTGAATCGTCTCTGTACCCGCTCCAAAGCCAGTATATCCTCCCTTCAGTAAGGTGACCAAAACTGCATGCAGTACTCCAGGTGCGGCCTCACCAATACCCTATACAGTTGCAGCAGGATCTCCCTGCTTTTGTACTCCATCCCTCTCGCAATGAAGGGCAACATTCCATTCGCCTTCCTGATTACCTGCTGCACCTGCAAACTAACTTTTTGGGATTCATGCACAAGGACCCCCAGGTCCCTCTGCACCGCAGCATGTTGTAATTTCTCCCCATTCAAATAATATTCCCTTTTACTGTTTTTTTTCCCCAAGGTGAATGACCTCACACTTTCCGACATTGTATTCCATCTGCCAAACCTTAGCCCATTCGCTTAACCTATCTAAATCGCTTTGCAGCCTCTCTGTGTCCTCTGCACAACCCGCTTTCCCACTAATCTTTGTGGCATCTGCAAATTTTGTTACTCTACACTGTGTCCCCTCTTCCAGGTCATCTATGTATATTGTAAACAGTTGTGGTCCCAGCACCGATTCCTGTGGCACACCACTAACCACCGATTTCCAACCCGAAAAGGACCCATTTATCCTGACTCTCTGCTTTCTGTTAGCCAGCCAATTCTCGATCCATGCTAATACATTTCCTTTGACTCCGCGTACCTTTATCTTCTGCAGTAACCTTTTGTGTGGCACCTTCTCGAATGCCTTTTGGAAATCTAAATACACCACATCCATCGGTACACCTCTATCCACCATGCTCGTTATATCATCAAATAATTCCAGGAAATTAGTTAAACATGATTTCCCCTTCATGTTGCGTCTGCTTGATTGCACTATTCCTATCTAGATGTCCCGCTATTTCTTCCTTAATGATAGCTTCAAGCATTTTCCTCACTACATTTTAGAATATCACAGTGAGTGTTCTAGAATATCAGATTGTGTGTTATAGAATATCACAGTGTGTGTTGTAGAATATCACAGTGTGTGTTATAGAATATCAGATTGTGTGTTATAGAATATCACAGTGTGTGTTATAGAATATCACAGTGAGTGTTTTAGAATATCACAGTGAGTGTTATCGAATATTACTGTTACTGTTATAGAATATCACTCTTATTGTTATTGTAAGGATACAAAACTTCAGAAAAAGCATGGAACGAGACCACAATGTAAAAGTTGATTCATTTGATTTGATGCAAGCTTTTTGAATTAACTGGACTATGGGAGCAAAACGGCACCAGCCTGAGGGCAGATGGTGACTCACCTCAATTAAAAACGCTCTCTGTGGTCAGGAACCAGACTGACTTGATGCATAACAATAATGGAGTTGTCACATTTTCATGGGGCCCTGAATTTGATTGGCCAGAGGTGGGGGGGGAAAACAAAGCTCGCTGCAGACACCAAGTCTGCAAGAAGACCGGACAACAAAGGTATTGTGTTCCTAACACAGGTGAAGCTGCACACAGGGAGGTTAAAGTAACAGTTACCTCAGTCTTTAATAAGACACTCCAGAGTGAGGAACAGGCCTTAGGGGCCGGCTTATATACAGTGCTCCCTAGGGATGCTGGGATATTGGGACTTCAGGGGATGAGCTCCCTGGTGGCGGAACATGGGAGTGCATGCTTTACAGATACACAACATCACTGCCCCCCCCAAAGTCAAAGTGAAAACTATTTACAAGGTGAGGCGGTCAGGAACCTTTCTTTCCCTGGTGGGCCGCCTCGGTACAAATGACTGTTCTAGTGTGTTGGCTGTGCCCTCGCTGGGCTGGCGTGTTGTTGGCCTTGCAGATCTGCTAGGTGAGCCTGGCCTTGCTGGGCTGTTGGGTGTGACGTGTTCGATTTCCTGGTCCGGCGTGGTGTCGTTGATCCTTTGCGTGTGTGCTGTGGGCTTGAAAAAGGTGGTGTCTGCTGTGGGTTGTTCAGGGTAGTCTGTGAACCGCAGCCTCGTTTGGTCCAGGTGCTCTCTGCAAATTTGTCCATTGTCTAGTTTGACTACAAACACCATATTCCCTTCTTCAGCTATCACCGTGCCCACGATCCACATGGGACCATGTCCATAGTTCAGCACGTACACAGGGTCATTCTGATCAATTTCCCGTGACACAGTGGCGCGACCATCGTTTACATTTTGTTGCTGCCACCTGCTCTCTACCTGATTATGCAGGTTGGGGTGAACCAGTGAGAGTCTGATTTTAAGTATCCTTTTCATGAGTAGCTCAGCCGGGGGAACTCCTGTGAGAGAGTGGGGTCTCATGCGGTAGCTGAGCAGTACTCGGGACAGGCGGGTTTGGATTGAGCATTCTGTGACTCATTTAAGGCTCTGTTTGATTGTTTGTATTGCCCGCTCTGCCTAACCATTGGAGGCTGGTTAAAACGGGGCCGAGGTAACATGTTTGATCCCATTGCGGGTCATGAATTCTTTAAGTTCGGCACTGGTGAAACATGGCCCATTGTCACTGACCAGTATGTCAAGCAGGCTGTGGGTAGCAAACATGGCCCTCAGGCTTCCAATGGTGGTGGTGGCGGTGCTTCCCAACATTATTTCACATTCAATCCATTTTGAAAAAGCATCCACCACCACCAGGAACATTTTACTGAGAAACGGGCCTGCATAGTTGACATGGATCCTCAACCATGGACTGGAGGGCCAGGACCACAAACTTAGTGGTGCCACTCTGGGCGCTTTGCTCAACTGAGCACATACGATGCAATGCCGTATATAGGACTCTAAGTCAGAGTCGATACTGGGCCACCACACGTGGGATCTGGTTATCGCTTTCATCATTACTATACTTGGGTGTGTGCTGTGGAGATCCGAGATGAACGTCTCCCTGCCTTTTTTTGGTAGCACTACGCGGCTACCTCACAACAGGCAGTCTGCCTGAAATGTACAGCTCGTCCTTCGCCGCTGCAACGGCTTGATTGGCTCTTGCATTTCAATGGGGATGCTGGCCTAGCTCCCATGCAGTACACAGTTTTTTTACGAGGGACAGCAGAGGATCTTGGCTGGTCATTTTCAAACGCTTCCATGACCATCAACAAGTCTGCAGGCTGCGCCACCATCAACAAATTTGCAGGCTGCGCCATTTCCACACCCGTGGTGGACAATGGTAGCCGACTGAGAGCATCTGCACAGTTCTCGGTGCCTGGCCTGTGGCGGATGGTATAGTTATACGCTGATAGCGCGAATGCCCACCTTTGTATGCAGGCTGAGGCATTAGTATTTATTCCCTTGTTTTCAGCGAACAGGGATGTAAGGGGCTTGTGATCGGTTTCCAGCTCAAATTTGAGCCCAAACAGGTACTGATGCATTTTCTTTACCCCGACACACAGGCTAATGCCTCTTTCTCAATCATGATGTAGGCCCTTTCAGCCTTAGACAAGCTCCTGGAAGCATAGGCGACAGGTTACAACTTCCCCGCAACGTTAGCTTGTTGTAATACACACCCGACTCCGTACGATAACACGTCACATGCTAGCACAAGTTTTTTTACACGGGTTATACAATACAAGCAGCTTGTTGGAGCATAAAATGTTTCTGGCTTTCTCAAAAACAATTACTTGTTTTTTTTCCCCATACCCAGTTCTCACCTTTGAGCAATAACACATGTAGGGGCTCTAAAAGGGTGCTTAACCCCGGTAGGAAGTTACCAAAATAGTTGAGGAGTCCCAGGAACGACCGCAGCTCCGTGACGTTCTGTGGCCTGGGCGTGTTCCTGATAACCTCTGTCTTGGCGTCTGTGGGCCCATTGCCATCCGCAACAATCTTTCTCCCCAAAAACTCCACTTCTGTTGCCATGAAGACGCATTTCGACCGCTTCAGCCGCTGGAGGACCTCCTCCAGGTTTTGTAGGTGCTCGGCGGTGTCCCGACCCGTGACCAATATGTCATCCTGAAAGACCACCGTGTGTGGTACCGACTTGAGAAGGCTCTCCATGTTTCTCTGGAAGATCACTGCAGCCGACCGAATTCCAAACGGGCATCTGTTGTAGATGAACAATCCCTTGTGCGTGTTGATGCAGGTGAGGACCTTCAAAGACTCCTCCAGCTTCTGCGTCATGTAGGCCGATGTCAGGTCAAGCTTGGTGAACGTCTTGCCTCCTGCCAGCGTCGCAAATAGGTCGTCTGCCTTAGGTAGCGGGTATTGGTCCTGTAATGAGAAACGATTAATAGTTACTTTATAATCGCCGGAAATCCTGACTTTGCTTTCACTGTTGAGTACTGGAACAACCGGGCTGGCCCACTTGCTGAATTCCACTGGGGAGATGATGCCCTCATGTTGCAGCCTGTCCAGCTCGATTTCCATCATGTGAGGTACTGCTTGCGCCTTGTGGTGAATGAATCATGCCTCTGGGACCAAGTGGATCCGTACCTTCGCCCCGGAAAAGTTTCCAATGCTTGGCTCAAAAAGGGAAGTAAATTTGTTAAGAACCTGGGTACATGAGGCCTCATCGACATGTGATAGCGCTCGGATGTCATCCCAGTTCCAGCGGATTTTGCCCAGCCAGCTCCTTCCAAGCAGTGTGGGGCCATTGCTTGGGACAATCCAGAGTGGCAGTTCGTGCACCGTGCTCTCGTAGGTAACCTTGACCTTGATGCTGCCCAGGACAGTGACAAGCTCTTTGGTGTATGTTCTCAGTTTTGTGTGGATGGGGCTCAGGGCTGGTCTGAATGCCTTGTTGCACCACAGTCTCGCAAACATCTTTTTACTCATGATGGATTGGCTAGCGCCAGTGACCAGTTCCATGGCTATGGGTAAGCCATTCAATTTTATGTTTAGCATTATAGGTGGACATTTCATCAAAAATGTGTGCACCCCGTGTACTTCAGCATCTGCCTCCTCTCTCTGAGGCTCGAAATTGCTTTGATCCACCAAGGACCGATCTTCCTCTGCCACGTGGTGGTTAGCAGGTTTTGCAGAGCTTGCAGCTCATTTGCAAGCTCGTTGGAGATGCCCCATTGTTCCACAGCTCTTGCAAACATACCCTTTGAAGCGGCATGAATAGGCTGAATGGAAGCCTCCACAACGCCAACAAGGTGTGAATTGCCTTGCATTAATCCTCTGTTGGGGACTCTGAGTCATCTGGATCACCTGAGGCCTGCTGGCAGTTGCAGACTCGTGGGTTCTGCCCTATACATTTCTGCTTGCAAACACAGTTCCAGTTAATTTATGAACATTGCCAGCACTTTTGTGCTGAGAGATTTGTTTGGTGTTATCTCTGGTGGACATAAACGCCTGTGCTATCGCAATGGCCTTACTGAGGGTCGGTGTCTCTACAGTCAAAAGTTTTCGTAGGATGGTCTCATGGCCAATGCCCAGTACAAAAATGTCTCTGAGCATTTGCTCCAGGTAGCCATCAAACTCACATTGTCCTGCAAGTCGCCTTAGCTCAGCGACGTAGCTCGCCACTTCCTGACCTTCAGATCGCTGGCACGTGTAGAACCGATAACTCACCATCAGCACGCTCTCCCTCGGGTTAAGATGCTCCAGAACCAGTGTATACAGCTCCTTATACGACTTATCTGTGGGTTTCACCGGAGCCAGAAGATTCTTCATGAGGCTGTAGGTCGGTGCCCCGCAGACTGTGAGGAGGACTGCTCTCCTTTTTGCAGCGCTTCCTTCTCCGTCCAGCTCGTTGGCTACAAAGTACTGGACTAGCCATTCAACATAGGCTTGTCAGTCCTCACCCTCCGAGAACTTTTCCAGGATGCCCACAGTTTGCTGTATCTTTGCGTTGGATTCGTATTCTCGTCGTCAGTTATTGTGTTCCTAACACAGATGAGACTGCATACAGGGAGGTTAAAGTAACAGTGACCTCAGTCTTTAATAAGACACCCCAGAGTGAGGAACAGGCCTTAGGGGCCAACTTATATACAGTACTCCCAAGGGATGCTTGGATCCCTTGGGACTTCAGGGGATGAGCTCCCCTGGTGGCGGAACATGGGAGTGCATGCTTTACAGATACACAACAAAAGGGATCACATCAGGTGCACATTTTTTGGGGAATGAGGTGTTAAATGAGGAGTCATCTTGTGCCTTGTAGATTCCGTGTGCAAACTAGGAACAGTCGTGTGCATTATTGAAGTCAATCAACCAAGATCACCACAAAACAAATACTTATCGATGCAAACACTTTATCAGAAACTGCAGTGGTGGGAGGTCAGTCTTAACATGGATATAAATATGTGAGCTCAGAACCCTACCAGTCGTCCATCATTGTTCGGCGGGATTCGGAAGAGTGGTACCAAAACGAAGCGTGGTATGGAATGTACATAGTAGAAATGTCACTGCAGAGAATGGCAAGAAGAAGAACCAACCGCTCATGGAATCAATGACCATGGACCTACAATCGCTGCAGCCTGGAAGGGTGATTGTATGTCTTCAGTCAATTTCTCTCAGGACTCTAGTTCTGTAATTTTAGTAAGTTTTTGTTCAATGAAACTGACACTGGGTTAAGCCTAAATTTTGTGCCACGTGTTGTCCTTTCCCTTATAAGTTCCAAGGTCTATGAATCAGGGTAGAGTATAAAACAAACACTCCTTCAGAATTGGCGACCGGCGGCAGGCCCTCGGCATTGGGAATAGGATCACGGACACAAAATCAGGCCAAGAACCCCGAGGGAGGCTTGGTCAAGTCTAAGGTCAGCTAAGGTAGTCGAAAAGTACTTCTCAAGGGTGACGAGGGCAGCCAGGACTCTGACAGGGAGGAGTAGTCTCGGGCTGACTAAGGTAGCCACGGAGAAAAGAAAGTCACAGATAGTCAGCGCAGGGGTCTCAGGAAGACCACAAGTACTCTCAAGGGCAGCTAGGGCAACCAGCAGAGGAAGGAAACAGTCTTGGGTAGGCTAGGTTGACTAGGATAGCCATTGAGAAGGTCTGCAAAGTGGTCTCAAGGAGATCAAAGTACCCTCACGGGCGACGAGAGTAGCCGAAGAGCTCCGGCTGACTAGGGCAGCCATCGAGAGAAGTAGTGGCGTGTAGTCTGCAAAGGGGTCTCAGGGAGGCCAGGGGTGAATCTCACGGGGCCAGGGCAGCCTGAGGAGAGAAACAGTCTTGGATAGGCTGGAGTAATCTCGGTTGACTGGAGTAGTCACAGAGAAAAGCCAGTAATAGTCGCGGGTAGTCTGCGAAGGCGTCTCAGGGAGGCCAAGGGTGATCTCAAGGGAGACGAGGGGACCAGGAGAGAAACAGTCTCTGACAGGCAGGAGTAGTCTCGGGTCGACTAGGGTAGCCACAGAAAGAAACCAGAGTAACAGGAACCACAGGTCACTGCGAGGTGGTCTCAGGGGACACCAAGGTAGTCAGAGGAAATTTCTTAGCCAGAGGCACTGGAAATGGACTCACCGCAGCAAAACACGGTAGCCCGCAGCTAAGAGCAGTCATAGGAAGTCCATGGAGGCTAAGGTAGCTACATACATATGCAACAAATTGGACACTTCAGAGGCATGGGCACGAGAAATGCTGAACTCTAGGAATCCGCAGGAAAAAGCGGCAGAGTGGACAGTCAGTTGTAACCACAAAGGGTCAAAAGAGAAGGTGATTTGGCTCATGTGCAGACACATCTGTTAAGAGAAAGGGTAGGAAAGCTGGAGGGGGAGAATAAGAAGTTAAAGGGTGAGATAAACATCTTCGAGTAGGAAAGGCTGGACCAAGGTATGAGGGAAGAAACAGCGCGGAATCACTTAGAGTATTTGCAGTGCCAGGTGACCGAGTGCAAAAAGCAGCAGCATACCTACACTGAACAAAGTGAAAGACATTTAGAAAGAGCCAAAGAGGCAGAAGAGCAGCTCAGGAAAATCAAAATAGCCTATCAAGTTGCGCTGAGACAGGGTTACAAGAGGGAAGATCATGGACCTTGTAAGAAAAAGATCTGTCAACTAACGGCAGAGTTAGACGGGGCCAAACGGATGGTTTGTCTCATGGCACCTGGAACAGGCAAGGAATGTTGGGATCCAGAGGGGAAAGAGTCAGGCGATGGGCCCAAGTATAGCGAGCATTGACCGGCTCCCGAGACACTGGGACCCCCGAAACCGATGTGTCCTTTGAGACAGCAGAAATCCGGCCCACCCCCACCAAATGGCAGTCCGGCACCATTACAGAGCGACTATGTGATCCCATACACGCCGCTTCAGCTGCAGGGGATGCTGGCGGGTGTAGTAAAGTTAAAGCAAGGAGGAGATGCCTCCATTCATTTTTCTAATATCGAGCAGATAGCGGGTATCAATAACTGCAACGAGGAGGAGATAGTGAAGTTAACACTGCTCTCGCTGGAGGGGAAGCTTGATCAGAGTTTGTCAACAGCCACCAAGTTAGGTGAAGGAACCCCACAGGGCTTAAAGGAGGAAATCATGGTAGTGCTAGGATACAGTCAGGGTAGTCCGTTCTGGCAGGTAGAACAGACTAGGCAGCAAGTAAACGAATCACTCGATACATTTGCAGATATACGGTGGCCTATTTATTTAAGGGCCACTGGAGGAAATCTGATATGGGCAGGCTTAATAGGGGAATCCAGAAACCATTGGCTGAGAACTGTAATGGTTAACAGTTTGCCACGGCTCAGAGCAAAGGTTGAAGCATGGTTTGACCCAGACAATCTCCAGAATACAGAGGCAAGAGTGCTGAGAAGATTAACACTAGCTCTTAAGTCCAGGCAAAGGGAGGAGGAGAAACTAAATGGGAAGGTACACGAAGTAAAAGGAGAGGTTAGGCAAAAGAAAGAATGGAGATGAGAGGGAGGTAATGCGGGTCGATCTAAAGGCAAGTGTTTTAACTGTGTGAAGTTGGGATACTGGAGCAAGGATTGTAGGCTCTCTAAAGAAGGGAAGCCAGGGTACTGTGAGGTTGCTGGGGCAGAAAAAGACCAGAAGAAGGTAACCGATGACCCAGTACAGGTTTTAGTGGCCATATTACAGCAGGTTATGGGCATGGGTGGAGGAAAGCTGGTCGCAGCAGTGGGAGAAAAGGGACCCAATGCGTCGGCACCCCCACTTTGATGTTGCGCCCAGCCGGAATACCTGTGTCCGCTCATATATGATGAGTGGGGCAGCCCATGTGTGGATTTGAAGGTGGATACAGTTAGGGGAAGGTATTTAGTAGATACAGGAACCTCTAGCACGGTTGTCCACTCACCGAATCCGACCACTTCCCCGCGGTTGAGCGGAGTCCCATTTGCCACTGGCAGGTTTTATGGGTAATGAGCAGGCTGGGACAGTGTTGAAACCCTTAGGATCTAACATAACAAAGTGGGAGTGCATTTTAATGAAGTGGGAACAGCCCGGTTTGGGAGTTCTCGGGGCCAACTACATGTTGGCACACCACGCTATAGTGGATATGAAGAACAATTGTCTATGGGGGGCAGTTGATGGAGATAGGATAGGGGCGATCGTAGTGATTCCCAGGGACAGTACAGACAAAGGCAGTGCCTGTACAATGAAGCCGAAAGGAAATTATGACTTAGAAAGATTAGTCGATAACATTCCGGCCCGTTATCAAGGGTATATACGGGAGAATATGGATGCATTTGCCACCAAGTATGATTGCGGGAGAGTAACTGGGGTAGAGGTGAAGATAGACGGGGATCCGATGACACGGCCCCAGAAACAGTATAATTTTCCCCGGAACCAGAAAGGCATTTGGAATCTGCTATAAATTCCCTGGTGGATCAAGGTGTGTTGAGGTCCATAGCCGCACATTTAAACTCACTCCTATGGCCAGTAAAGAAGCCCGATAACTTATGGAGGGCTATCCAGCCTGTGCACCCACGGTAGCAGTGGTAGTGGATTTGATAGGAAGTATCCCTGAGGCCGCTACAGCTTTCATTGTGCTGGACATTTCAAACGGGTTTTGGTCCATTCCCTGGAATGGGGAGGACCAGTATAAATTTGCAATTTACCTTTAAGGGTCAGCAGTATATGTGGACATGTCTTCCACAAGGGTTTCACAACAGTCCCTCGATCTTTCACCAAAGTATGGCCGAGGCACTAAAAGGTTTTAGTCAGCCAGATCGGTTAGTCCAATATGTAGACAACCTGTTGTTATTCTCCGAAAGTGCGGAGGACCACGGACCATTATTGAGTGAGTTACTGCATTTGTTGAAAGAAGCAGATTTCAAAGTAAATCCCAAGAAAACTCAGGTAGGACAAGAGGATGTGCTGTTTCTGGGTTTGACCATTAGAGTAGGAGAGAGATCCATAGATGGAGCTAAGAGAAAGGCAGTCCAGGAACTACCTGTTCCTAAGGACGTGACTGGAGTAAGGTCTTTCCTGGGAATAATGGGAATTCATAGAGGGATATGCAGCCATGGCAGCTCCTTTGTTGAAGCTTCTGAGGAAAGGAGTAGAGTGGGAATGGAGTGAGAGTTGTCAGGAAATTTTTGTTCGGTCGAAAGATGTGTTACAGACAGCACCAGCATTGGGAGCAGTAAGTGGGGACCAGGACTTTAGTCTGGAGGTAGCAATGACTGGGGACAGTTTGAGTGCAGTGTTACTCCAGGAGTGACATGGCAAGCTGAGACCGGTGGCCTACGTCTGCGTTCTCATCAAAGTGGAAAAGAGCAAACTGCAAACGACATCTGTTAACAACTTTTTGGACAGTAAAGCATTTTCAGTCGCTCACAGGGTTAGCTATAGTAACTTTACTGACCTGTCACACCCGACACAAATGTTACTGGATGATAGGATGAAAGCTGGGACAGTGAGCAGTAACAGGATTGCTCGCTGGACATTGTTGCTTACTCAGTTCGACCTGAAGTTCGCGAGGCTAGGAGAACCAAAGCTAGCCCCGAACCTGATTTATCCGAGGGCAGCTCATGTGTGTTCAGTGGAAGGAGTGTGGGATGTAGAGATTGGGTTCAAAGCAGGAGAACACCTGACTGGCAGGGAAATCAATGTAGATGGGTCTAGTTCAGTAATAAAAGGAGAGAGAGAAACTGGCTATGAGATTTACATAGAAACATAGAAAATAGGTGCAGGAGTAGGCCATTCGGCCCTTCGAGCCTGCACCGCCATTCAATAAGATCATGGCTGATCATTCACCTCAGTACCCCTTTCCTGCTTTCTCTCCATACCCCTTGATCCCTTTAGCCATAATAGTTATTGTTATAGAATATCACAGTGCGTGTTATGGAATATCACAGTGAATGTTATAGAATATCACAGTGAGTGTTAAATAATATCACAGCAAGTGTTATAGAATATCACAGCGAGTATTATAGGATATCGCAGTGAGTATTATAGAATATAATTCTTATTGTTATAGAATATCATCGTGCGTGTTATGGAATATCACAGTGAGTATTATAGATTATCACAGTGAGTGTTATAGAATATCACAGTGAGTGTTATAGAATATCACAGCAAGTATTATAGAATATCACTGTTATTTTTATAGAATGTCACAGAATATCTCCAACAGCGACAGACTAGAGCGCTGCACCGCCATCGTTGCCCGGGAACTTAGACGCTTCGATGTCGACATCGCTGCCCTAAGAAAGACCCGGCGGGCAGGGGAAGACCACCTCAAAGATCAAGGTGGAGGTTACACCTTCTTCTGGAAAGGCAAACCAGAGGAAAAACACCGCTTCCACGGAGTCGGTTTTGCCATCAAGAACGCGATGGTCCACCACCTCAGAGACTCCCACTGCGGGATAAGCGAACGCCTCATGACTCTCCGGCTCACCCTAACCCGGAAACAGTGCGCCACAGTTATCGGTGCATACACCCCAACACTCGATGTAACAGATGAGGCCAAAGACGGATTTTACTCCAGCCTCAAAAAATCCCTGTCCCACGTCTCTACGGACAACAAACTGATCCTCGTCAGCGACTTCAACGCCAGAGTTGGTAACGACACAGACCTCTGGGGAGGCGTGATTGGCAGAGAGGGGGTGGGGAAAACCAACACCAGCGGTACGCTGCTCCTGACAAAATCCCTAGAATACGACCTTGTCATCACTAACACCTTGTTCTGCCAGAGGGACAAGTACAAGAACAACAAGGCAATAGGCGCGGATGGAATCCCCGCTGAGGCACTCAAGTATGGCAGAGAGGCACTATTGGCATGAATGCATGACCTCATCTCTCTCATTTGGAAGGAGGAGAGCATGCCAGGAGATCTCAGATATGCAGTAATCATGACCATCTTTAAAAAAGAGAACACATCTGACAGCGGTAACTACAAAGGAATCTCCCTGTTTTCAGCCACTGGGAAAGTCATTGCTAGTATCCTCCTCAACCGTCTTCTCCCTGTGGCTGAGTTGCTCCTCCCGGAGTCACAGTGCGGATTTCGTCCACTACGGGTTACAGCGGACATGATCTTTATGGCATGACAACTGCAAGAGAAATGTAGGGAATAGCACCAACCCTTGTACATGGCCTTCTTTGACCTCACAAAAGCATTTGACATTGTTAACCGTGAGGGATTATGGAGCGTCCTCCTCCGTTTCGGCTGCCCCAAAAGTTTGGCGCCATCCTCCGCTTGCTCCACAACGACATGCAAGCCGTGATCCTGACCAATGGATCCACCAGATACCCAATCCGGACCGGGGTCAAGCAGGGCTGCGTCATCGCGCCAACCCGCTTCTCGATCTTCCTCCGCTGGCCTCAAGTTCTGCAAGATATAACAGAACAGACAAATGTTTAGCAGCAGAGGAGGGGGCAGGGTGACATGAATAGGCTCACACAATGCAGGCTCATTTGAAGGACCACGATGAATGATAGCTCATTAATTCAACCGAAGCATAGCTGATGGAGACATCCCCATGAACCGAAGCATGGCTAGCCCGCGCAGTACTTGACTTTTAGCAAAGCCAGAATGTTGAATTTGCAGGACTTACCCTCTCCCTCAAGTGTGGGCCCAGCTTGTGCAGTGGTGGTTGCTTTTCTCCAAGCAGGACCCATCAAAGCAGCAACCATGTCTTCCAAGTGTGTCAGTGGGTGCAGATTTGCTGGGCCTCCTCCTGTTTGAGTTCTTTCTCTTTTGTTGTGTGTCACCTTCCTCTGCAAAGATTAAAATATAACTTTTTAGAGAGGGTGTCTTTCTGCTGGGTGGGACATACAGGGTCACATTTACAATTGCAATTCCATTGAATAAATGAAAATATTACTTACTCTAACTACTTGACCACTTGTTTTTGCACTGGCCTCCAGACCTCGGGGTGGTCACCATTGCACAGTAATTTTCTGCAAGTCGGTTCCAGTGTTTCTTCATTTCTTTGGGTGAAACTTTTATGTGACCTCTGCTGGAGTCCAGCTCATGCCATCTAGCCCTAATTACAGTAACCAGGGCCTCCACTTCATCCTGTGAGAAATTCTTGGACCTTGAGCCGCATTGCATATTGTAGCTCTGATTTTTCCACTAAGAATTAAAGCTCTCACACAGCACTCAAAGTTCTCACACACAACTGGCTCTTTAGAAATGGCCGAATGCAGACCAGGAGGTGTATTGGGCATGCGCGTCCATAGTAGTCATGTCAAAAATATATTTAGTTTTCTCGTGCATGCGCAGAAGGCGGGGACATCTTTTTTTCGGTGCAGGCATTAGGCTCCACCCCCTAAAGCAAAAGGACAGGCTGCATGGCGCCAATTTCAAAAATTAGAGTGGGGAAACTAGTCATGGCCAAAAGAAACAGGCTTAACTCTTGAAATACGCCAAAAAACGGCATTGGGAAAATTGAGCCCAGATTCTGAGTTCAGATGACAGAGACTTGTCCCTTCAGAGATGGATTGTGCTGGACAAGCAGAAACTCTGTGTGATTTTCTCAGTATCTTGATTTGGGAGATCCCTATGCAATGTTTCTTCAGGCATCCAGCAGAATGAAAAGGGCATCACTGTCTGTGTTAGAGTTTAAGAGGGAGAAATTCGGGGCATTTGCATCTAACGGGGCGCAAATGACTTTTCGTTTGGGTGCAGTGCCGCTATTGATTCGCACGAAATTCAGCGGAGTTTAGCGGTAAGCGGTAGGTAGCACCCCGCTCCACTACGCCGGCAATCACAACGTCATCACCGTCTGCAGCGTGGAGGCCCCGACCTGTGTGAGAACATGAGCAGCAGGTCGGGGCCATAAAAGGAGCAGCGTGGAGGCCACTTCAGGAAGCAGCATGAGCTGGTGTAGGAGGGCGACGGCAGTGAAGAGTGAGGTCATCAAGGCCCAGGTCGGTGATTGGAACATGGCAAATACAGCAGGAATGGCGAGGTTATGGCGAAGGAGTGGCGAGAGATTGTAGAGGGACGTGATCGGGGCCCAGGAGAGGTGTGAGCTCGGGGCCGGGGGCCCGCCCAGGCAGCGTGGGCCAGCCCACACTGCGATATATGTGTGCACTAGGTCCGTGCAGCAGATCTGGTCTCCAATCGTCTTTGGTAATCCTTGTCACTGGACCAAGACCTAGTTCTGTCAAGCCCATGTGGTGGCTGGTGTGCAACGGCCACCATACATTAAAAAAATTCACGCACAGGCATCTTCCACCCTTCAGGATGTAGTTCGGGTCCTTCATTGAAACACCTATGAACATCCTTTTTTGGCATGGAAGCAAGTCATCTTTGTTTCGAGGGATTGCCTATGATGACTGTGTGCAGCGACCCGTTTTCACTCCATAGCGAAAATTCAATAGCGCTTCCTGGAGCTGCGCGGGGCGATGCCGGGCTGTCGGCCGCTTGCAGGGTGAAATTTAAAGGGGAGGTGGTGATTGGGAAAAAAGTAGTTGACTCACCAATCACTGTCTTCTTGGTGTTGGATCGCAGGGTCTATACTGTGATCTTACAGCCCCACCCTCCACTTGTGTGCCGGAGTGATAACACAGCATCCCGCTCCCTGTGGGCCAGGTCAGGACCCATTTCTCTTCCGCAGAGTTGGCAGCTTGGCCCTCCCCTTTCGCACTGCGCCCCTCGTTTATCCCTTCCGCCCCGCTCACGCCTCGCTCACGCCCCTCAGAGCAAGTGGAGGGCGATAATTTGTGCTCCACTTGCTCTCGGGGGGGGGGGGGGGCGGTAACCCAAATATAGGTCACGTGGAGGGACTTCCGCTCCTGGTGCAGGAAATTCCACCTCACTGCTCTTACTGTCCCCAAATAGGGCGCGACGCAATTCCCCTCGTAAATGCTTTCTTGTATTTCTTTCAAAATTAAGGGCAAAAGTGTCTTCCCACTTAAACTGAGTATTTTATTCATAAAATTATGATATTTAGCAAAGCAAAAGCAATAGACTGGAAATCTGAAATTAAAACAGAAAATATTGCAGTTGATACAAAACTTGGCAAAGTAGTAGATAGTGATGACGATAGTTACAGGCTTCAGGATGACAGGCGGGATGGTGAAATGGGAAAAAGCAGATGGAGTTCAATGTGGAGGAGTGTGAAGTGATGCACTTTGGAACAACTAAAATGGAAAGACAGTTTACCATAAATGGCATGATATTGAAAAGTGTAGATGAGCAGAGACCTTGGTGTCCGTATACACAAATCCTTAAAGGTGGCAGGGCAAGTTGATAAGCTCGTTAAAAAAGCAACTGCGTTACTTGAGTTTATAAATAGAGGCATAAACTTTCTAAAAACAAAGAGATTGTGCGAGAACTTTATAAATCACTGATTAGGCCTCACTTGGAGTATTGTGGACAATTCCGGGCACTGCACTTCAGGAAAGGTGGAAAGGCCTTAGAAAGGGTACAGAGGAGGTTTACCAGGATGAGGGACTTCAGTTTTGAGAGGTTGGAAAAGTTAGGACTGTTCTCCTAGGAACAGAGAAGGTTCAGAGGTGACCTAATGGAGGTTTTCAAGAAGATGAGAGGTTTTGAGAGAGTAAATAGCGAATAACTATTTCCTCTGGTGAGTGGGACAATAACTAGGGTCATAGATTCAAAATTATTAGAAAAAGATCGAGAGAGGAGATGAGGAGAAATGTTTTCACTCACAGAGTTGTCAGGATCTGGAATGCTCGACCTGAAAAGGTGGTGGAAGCTGATTCCATAAATGATTTTAAAAGGGAGTTGTACAGGTAATTGAAGATGAGGAATTTACAGGGTTACGGACGAAAGATGGGGATGTGCGACTAAGCAGATGGGCCGAATGGCCTCCTTCTGTGCTGTAAGTTTCTGTGGGGGCAAAATTGGGCTTCTTTGCGCCTCCCGTTAGCACCTCCATGGGGCAATAACGGGGCGCAAATGGGTTTGCGACCGGGAGATTAGCGACTCCCGCTAAATTCGGTGGGAGCTTTGCGGCGGCAGTAAGACGTTGCACACTGATCTCCTGCACCTGGAAACCATGACGGCATTGCCGTGAGCAGCGCTCCGGTATCGCTCCAGGTAATAAATTCCCTCTTGCCCCCTGATTGTGCCCCTGCCATTAACAACAACAGGTGGTGGAGGCGGCTTTCAGTTGGATGGTGACCGGAGGAGCGCTATTTAAAGGCGTCAACATCCGGTTCAGTTTTAGTTGGCCAACAATGCTGCCTTGTTACTTTCACATAGGAAAACAGGCCTCTTGACCGATTTGAGCATTTTGGAGTTTAATGAGTGCTCTGGCTCATAAATATTCATGGGCCGGATTTTCGGCTCATGTACACCTTGATTAACGCCCCGGCTGGGTGTTTAATGCTGTTTGGGGCATTATGCCGGGTGTTCAGGATTTTACGCCCAGCCGGAAGATTCAGTTATTGGTTTGCGCCGGTGCAGAAACTTAACGGACTACCCTGGTTTTAGCGTGATGATGATGTCAATCACCGTGCAATGCTACGCTAGTGCCCCGGATGGAACATTCGGCCTTAACACCACCCCAGGAAATGCCTGAAAAAAACCAGGATGCACCAGGCAGTATTGGCAGCATTTTTAAATGGACGGTTGCACACATAACACTGCGTGATACTCCGACTACCATTACAGGGCCCTTACAACACCAGTGAGAAAATTTAATGGGCGCATTACTAGTGTGCCAGTGTATCATGCTCTATGCTATTGCCATGCAGTATCAAGTGAGAGGAAGAGCTTTGACCATGTCGGCCCACAGATGAGGAGAGGCCAAAGAAGTCCGGGGAGGAGGGCTTACCCCCCCACGGGTTTACTGGCACCAACGCTCAGACCTCCAGCTCTCTGAGGAGCAGTGTGTGAGAAGGCTGCGCTTCCAAAAGGATGTGCTGACAGAGATATGCTATCTCCTACAGTCAGAATGATGCCTGGACTGCTGTGGAGGCAGCCTTCAATACTCCCCTCAACAGGTATCCAAATTCATTGTGGTGTGCTGCATGTTGCACAGCTTGGCCATCATGAGGGGCCAGGCATTGCCAGTGGGAATTGCATGCCCACCTCAGGTGAGGAGGATGACGAAGTAGAGTTTGGCGAGGCCCCAATTGGATAGACACCCCATCCACAGGGGAGGCAGCGTGGAGATGCTGCTGGACTAAGAGTCGCACGTCACCAGCTCGTAATGGACAGGCTCTCTATATGGAGGAAACTGAGGGATGGAGCTAATACTGGACACACTATGTGCCCCCATAAAGGCACATCTTCAGTGAATGTTGGAATGATGCACAAGACACCAATGGCAAATGATGAGTCATAAATTTTCATGCGACAAAGTCACAAAAACTCCCCCCACCAAAATGAAACCATATAGTATGCAACATTATGTTGCAGGCCAGTAAACAACAATGGGCTAGATTTTCCACTTGGTGGCTAAGGCCCCAATAAATGGACCTTGTTGCAGCAATCGAGAACATATTGCCCATGCTGATCGCCGGCACAAGGCCCATTTTTTTTTAGCGATTTTCCACTCGCCCTTACCCTGGCGATGTCAAATGGATGATGTGATTTCTCAGTGATCTCACGATCGGCCAAAGAAAACGGAAGTGAACGAAAAAAAATGCTTCCCTAGCAACACTATACTGCGCATGTGTAGCTTAATTTTTTTTTCAGGTTCATGCTCCTTCCCGTGTTTTGGGAGGTCATCAGGGGTCATCACACATGCTCAGAAGCTCTGTGAGGGTCGGGGAGAGAGAGAGAGAGGAGAAAACAATTTGTGGTCTGATTTATCTGATATTAATCGATATGGAGGGATCAGTTGAGAGGTGTAGGGCCAAGCCCTTCAGCGAGGAGGCCAATGAGGCCCTCATGAATGCTGTCAGCACCAGGTGGGAGGATCTGACATGGGGTGGGCATGGAAAACCTTCACCCCGTGCATATCGGAGGATTTGGTCTGACATTGCCGACGTGGTCACGTCGGTCTCAAGTGAAACGCGCACACCGGACCAGTGCCGCAAACGGTGGAACAGCCTACTGGCAGCTGCGAGAGTAAGTTGAAATTTATATTTATGTATTATTTAATGATCTAAATAGTAACTAGAATCTGCAATGTTATTTGGTTACATTTAAACATAACTAAATTATGAATAAATTTATGCAACCCAGCATAAAGTTAAATATTGTATTGTGAAATATGCAACGTAATGCTAATTTGTAAAAGAACATTTAAATCTGTCAGTCTTAAATGTCTTCAATGTCTTAAATTGCCTGATCCATTTGCTTATGCCGTGCAATGTTATCGTATCATTTACAGAAGAAGATCTCGATCAATAATCGTGAGCAACGCAGGACAGGCGGGGGCTCTGCCATGACACACAGGTTAAGTGCTTACGAAGAGCTCGCGGTGGCCTTGGTGGGGCCAGAAAGCCATTCGGTCACATCCCGTGGTGTGGCCGAACCCACCCTTGAGACATGAAAGTAATGTGCATTGTGCAATGTGTGAATCATTAATAAATACTGAAAATATCGTAGTTACGAATGTAATGTTATGCAATTAAAATGTAATTTGGTGTTATGCAATATTATGCAATTACAATGTAATGTTATGTAACTATAATATAATCTGATATATAATTGTGATGAACTATAGATCTTCGAATGAGGTCATGTCAGGTCATGTTAAACTTTGTGATCACTTGGGCATATGGGATAATGGAAAGCATTGCAATGTTTTGACTTCGAGAAAAATTGTAATGCAATGATTTGAATAGTTAATCGTTGTTTATCAAATTAAAGGTCACGTGGTCGTCGAGTCAGTGGAGTCCACTACCACTGAACCGTCTCCAACATCATAGGAGGCTGAAGAAGAGGAGAAGCCACTGCAGACTCCTGCTGCTGTGCTTCAGCAGGAGGAGGAGGAGGAGGAGGAGACGGCAGAAGAAGAGATTTTTTTTCTGGGAGGGGACAACCTGTGGCCATCTCGGTTGAGATGGAAGAAGCACCGGGACCAAGTGGTGTGCAGGTGGCGACGCCAAGGCGCGTCATATTGCAAACGCCAACCCCACGGAGGTCCGGTCAGCGTGACGAGCAATCAAGCTCTCTGCCTTGGAGGGCCAGATGGAGAGCTTGATTTCCCTGTGCAGGGAGATGGTTGCGATTGGTCGCGACCTTATCCAGGAGTTCGCGGGATTCTCTGCGAACTGGAGCCAGTTCTCTGCGAACCGGAGCCAGTTTCCAGCATCCTGGAGCAAGTTCTGCCAGAACTTCTCCAACTGGTCTTCTGAGCAGTCACTGATTGCAAGGGAGACCCTGGAGGCTATTCGGCAGCAGACAGCTGCAACCAATGCCCTAAGGCATGTGTTGCTGGCTGGACACGGCTCTGCACCCCGAGGTGTCGTGTCTGCTCGCAGCGACATCCCGAGCACGCAAGTGAGTACGGAGGGCACAGTTCCTTTGGACTCGGAAGTAGAGCCTCAGGCTTCTGCTTCCTCTCCGTCACCTCCACCGTGGCAGGAAGTCTTGACATCCCACTCTGCACGATGTCTTGGTGTCGGTCTGCGAGACCAAAACAGGTGGGTGGGGTGCGAACACAGGGTGGGATAGGATCTGGAGGGAAACGTGGCCGCAGGTAGGGAGAGAGGGGTTGCTTCTCAATAGTTCACCTGTTTTAAAATGTTCACTTGTTATTATCACTTTATTATTCTCGTTATTGTTACTAAATTGGCCAATTATATTCAATAGTTAAAATGTTCACTTTTAATTTTTATTTAACTGTTCACTTTCCATTCTTTCGGAAATGGTCACTTGTTATCATTACTGAAATGGTCACTTGTTATCATGACTAAGATGGTCATTTGTTATCATGACTGAAATGGTCACTTGTTATCGTTACTGAAATGGTCACTTGTTATCATTACTTAAATGGCCACTTGTTCTTTAAAATGTTCAATTTCTTCTTCTTCTAATGTTTTGGGGATTTTGAGGGAAGGGTGGGTTGGTGCGAGGGGTGGGAGGTTGGAGGGAGGGTGTTGTTCATTAGTTCTCAAAAATTTTTTATTTCTTAATAAAAAAGATGTTTTCTACAACTTTTGTACCTTCTCTCTTACTTACATAAGTTTTACAACGTACAGTTCTTCATGCAGATTTGTTTGTTTATTCTGTTTCCCCACAGGATATCATTAAATAACTTCACTATGTAAAAGCTATTCACTAAATAATTCCAATATATGAGATCTATTTAGCATACATAAGGTGATAATACCTATTTATATTCCCTGTCCCAAATTTCTGAGTGCAATTTGCTTCAATTTTACTCTTTAAATAACTCAAAACAATTCTCCACCCTTCCTCAGAAGCTAAAAATGGCGTCTGTAGTGCCCATTTCCCTCTCTAAGGCCCTGATAAACCAACTATTTTTGAGCACACTTTTGGGCCTTGCATCGGCCCAGCGAAGTGCATGCTAGATGTCGAACGTTGGGATGGGCCTTGTGTGGGCGATCATTTGGGCGATCATCTTGATCAAAGTGGAAACTTGGGGGCCTGTTTTTCCGGCAATGTTTCGGGCCTAGTTTCTACTTTTTGCTCAAAATGGGCAATAGAGGTCCGTTTTGGGCGATAGATGGGCCTTAGATGGGCGATGTGAAATGGAAAGTCTAGCCCAATGAAACTTCTTTAAAGCCGCAAGTTTCGGCTCGGACGCGCAAAGTCCGTTGTGTAACGTCTGACTTTACGCCAACGCTCCTCCAATTTATGTTTTCACTGAAACTTGCAGTCGAAGGCACAAACTATTTTCAGGCACTAACTTTAACGTCCCGCTGTGATTAACGCCCCGAAATCCAAAAAACCCCAAATCCAGCCCCTTGACTTTCATTGAGGGGAGATTTGAAACTGCAATAATTGGATCCTTTCATGGGGGCTGTGCTGACACTGGACCTCGCCCTCCAGCATCAATGTCGGAGGCAACTGAGGGACAGAGAAATATTCCAAAATGTGGCCAGAGGGAGGAGGGCCAACAGGGCTCTCAACATGAGGCCTTTTCCACCCAGGGTATTCGGCAGCAGTTCTGACGAAGGGTCGTCGACCCGAAACGTTAATTCTGTTTTTCTCTCCACAGATACTGCCTGACCCACTGAGATTTCCAGCATTTTCTGTTTTTATTTCAGATTCCAGCATCCGCAGTATTTTGCTTTTGTATTCCAGCATCCTGTATTCCTACATGAATTTCACTGAGGAACATTGTGTTCGAAGGCTGCGTTCATAATGCAAGGACATGGCCACAGAGCTCTGCCACCTTCTGCTGCCACACCTCGCCTCTCATACCAGGGTGAACATGGCTCTCCCAATGGCAATCAAGGTCACTCAATTTCTATGCCAGCAGATCCTTCCAGTGTGCAACAGGCAACATCTCCATTATCTCCCAGTTTGCCGTCCATTGCTCCATCCGCCAGGTCACAGATGCTCTGTATAGAAGGAGGAGGGACTACATCTCCTTCCCCATGTGCAGAGAGAAGCAGCACGAGCATGCATGTGGCTTTGCCAGGATAGTGGGTTTCCCCATGGTGCAGGGCGCCATTGACTGCACCCACGGTCGCTTTGCGGGCACCGCATCACTATCCTGAGATCTTCCATAACCACAAAGGTTTCCACTCACTCAATGTGCAGTTGGTGTGCGACCACAAACGCCGCATCCTCACCGTCAATGCCCGCTATCCTGGCAGCAGCCATGATGCCTTCATGCTGTGCCAGATCTCTTCCAGCCACCACATGAAGTTTCCGGCTGGCTGCTGGGAGACAAGCTTTTATCCGCTCTCTACCTGGCTCATGACTCCCCTCTGCAACCCCAACACTCCTGCCCAGCACTCATACAATGAGCGCCATGCCGCCACCAGGAACATCATTGAGCAGACCATCGGAGTGCTGAAGCAACGGTTCCACTGCCTTGACCACTTGGGAGGAGTCTTCCCGTACTTGGCTGAGCAGGTGTCCCTATTCATCATCGTCTGCTGCATGCTGCACAACTTGGCCATCATGAGGGCACAGCCATTGCTACCAGGCATAGATCCAGCAACTCAGGAGGATGAGGAGGAGGAGGAGAAACAGGAGCAGGAATAGCAGCACTGGAGAAGGCAGCCACTCAATCAGCCTTGTGGAAGGGCGATCCGTTACCCCCTCAGAAGACTTCGGAGCCAATGAATTCCAGGCCACTTCACGATTGCTCAGTACAGCACCATCATTGCATCAATTTGTCATTCCATACCGCACTTCAAAGCTGAAATGAGAGACAGCACCAAATCTCCAACATTTCAGTAATAAATTTAATGAAAAATATTAGTCACATACATATACCACAACAATATTGACTAATCACCCATGTGCAAATCCTTACTTCCCCACTTTACAGTGATTTTCCCACTCTACTGCTCCTGCGTAGTGTATCCCCAGTGGCTGCAGCAGGGCTTTAGGAAGGTTCGTGATAGTTGGTACCAGAGGCTACAGATGGCCTTGCAGGATGCCCTTGACTAGCACTGGGCCTGGAAGGCCCAGCTGCAGACTGCAACCCCTCAGGCTGGGCTGGCTGGATAACAGTGGACAAGAGCAATGGCGGAGAGGCAGTGGTGGGATCAGGAATGCTGTCATCCTGAGAAAGGACAGCAGGTTCATGCTCCACTGACCCACTGCCACTCCACCAGGGCAGCATCTCATCATCCCCACCAATCTGCTGGAGCACAGTTCGGTGGCCTGCTGCGACACCGTGAGATCCCTGGTGGACGGGGGTGGACTCAGTGATGATGGCAGCAGTCAGAGCTTGCATGGCAGCCAGCTGAGACTGCATGAGAGCCAGCAACCATTGTCAGCATTACAGCACTACTACATTGCGTGGCTTCTGCCTGTGCTGCAATGGAAGCTGCCACATTGCCCATGACACACGACGTGAGGTCTGGATCCACATAGTCATCCTGGGAGTCCACCATCATCTGCAGAGTGGAAATGATGGCCTCCATGGTGTGCACAGAGCTCTGTACAATGTTGGAGGCTAACTTCTCCATGCTCCTTACCATTGCCAAGAGGCTCTCGGCCACTCTTGCCATTGCACCCAACATGTCGGAGTGCACAGCCTAAGGTTCTGATGCTGGTATGTAGATATGCTGGTATGCTGAGGTGTGGTTTGTAGAACTTGTTGGGTATGTACTCACCTTGACCATCCGACTGAGATCACTGAATTGCTTCTGGCACTGTGTCAGGCTGCGTTGCGCCACACTACTGGCTGAGACCTCCTGGGCCACTTCCCTCCACATTGCCCTGAAGATCTGGGCCAATGGCCTCCTTCCAGTGTCAGGGAACAGCACTGCCCTCCTTCGCTCCACTCCAGCCACCAAGGCTTCCAATGCCTGGTCGCTGAAATGACGAGTTCTCTCCCTGGGACTGGGATCAACCATTACCATCAGGGGATTCAGCAGCTCGCAGGTCGCCTTCAGAGATAGCAATGCTGAAAATGAGCATCTAATGCTTCCCAGCTTTCAAACAATTGGCTCCTGCTGGAGCGCTAAAGGATGCGGGCGGGCAGAGACCTCAGCGGCATTGCACACTGGGCCGTGCAGCGCTACCGCATTGAAAGGGCCCTGCCCTCCCATAAAGGGAAGGGCCATCACTGCAGGCTCTGAAACTTAAAAGTCACCTACCTGGCCCACCAAGGCTGTGGCAATTCCGTGCGATCGGCCAGGTACTTGAGCAGAGTCACCAGCATCATGTGCAGTCCCTCGGAATCAAAGAAGACTTGCTTCCACTCTAAACATGAGTCCTTAGATGGCTGAACAGTCCAATACGATAACCACAGACTCTGTCACAGGTGGGACAGATAATCATTGAGAGAAGGGGTTGGTGGGACAGGTTTGCCGCACGCTCTTTCCACTGCCTGCACCTAATTTCTGCATGCTCTCGGCGATGAGACTCGAGGAGCTCAGCACTCTCCCGAATGCACTTCCTCCACTTACGGCGGTCTTTGGCCAGGGTCTCCCAGGTGTCAATGGGGATGTTGCATTTTATCAGAGAGACCTTGAGGGTATCTTTGTAACGTTTCCTTGGCCCACCTTTGACTCGTTTGTCGTGAAGGAGTTCCGAGTAGAGCATTTGCTTTGGGAGTCTCGTGTCTGGCATGCGGACTATGTGGCCTGCCCAGCGGAGCTGATCAAGTGTGGTCAGTGCTTCAATGCTGGGTATGTTGGCTTGGTCGAGGACACTAACGTTGGTGCATCTGTCCTCCCAGGGGATTTGCAGGATCTTTCAGACATCGTGATGGTATTTCTCCAGCGACTTGAGGTGTCTAATGTACATTGTCCATGTCTCTGAGCCATACAGGAGGGTGGGTATTACTACAGCTGTGTTGACCATGAGCTTGGTAGCAGATTTGAGGGCCTGGTCTTCGAACATTCTTTTCCTCAGGCGGCCGAAGGCTGCGCTGGTGCACTGGAGGCAGTGTTGGATCTCGATGTCAATGTCTGCTCTTGTTAATAAGAGGCTCCCGGGGTAGGGGAAATGTTCCACGTTGTCCAGGGCCGCGCTGTGGATCTTGATGACTGGAGGGCTGTGCTGTGCGGCGGGGACAGGCTAGTGGAGGATCTTTGTCTTACGGATGTTTAGCGGTGGATGTAGAGCAGAGTGCGGGGCTGAGCGATCACGGGCGGGAACCTGCAAAGAAAACGGCACCAACAAAGGTACGTTTTTTTTGTTAATTATCTCGGCCACCTCGCCTTTAATGATTGTCCCTGCAGCTGTCGGTGTTTCTGCCTGGTATTGCGCCCCCGGGGAGCGCTAACCGGAGGCGCAAATGCACCCAATTTCTCCCCCCACCAAGATTCTATGAAAATGCTGGAAGCACTCAGCAGGTCCGGCAGCAACTGCAGAAAGAGAAGCAATGCTAACGATTCAGGTCGGTGACCTTTCACCAGAACCTGGAGTGTTTCCAACATTTTCTGTTCTCATGCCCGATATTTTGTAGTTCCTGCTGTTTTTTTGGCATTCACTCAGTTTCTACACTGATAGCCATTTCTCAGAGGAGATTCCATTATATTTTATAATTACATTTTTAAAGTTACATTTATTTTTTGCATGAATCATGCTGCATTATTGAAATGCCTGCATGTAACTGCTGGTACACTAACGTTTGTTTCATGTGTATTACTTCAGTGCAGTAATGAGGGAATGCTGTAACCATTCACACATCCTCTGGGTCTTCGATACATCTTTTGTGTCTCTAATTTCTCTCATTATTATCTCCTTGTCTTACAATATTATGGTTTCTGTCCTCTCATCTCCAGTCCTCCGTCTAATCATAGGTTCTCCCCACCCTCTTTTCTCTGGCTCTGTTGATCTGTTGATTCTGATGAATGTTGATCGACCTGAAGCATTGCCCCTCGCTTTCTCTCTCTGCAGATGCTGCCTGACCTGCTGAATGTTTCCAGCATTTTCTGGGTTTCTTTTGTTTCAGATATCTAGCATCTGCAGTATTTTGTTTTACTGCTGGAAGTTGTCTCGGCACCAGGAGCTTATTTGTCGACCTGAAACCTTGGGGGGGGAAATTTTTCAAGTGGGGGTTCAGCGGGCGCGTTCGATGATGGGTCAGGTGGGACATTTTCTTTGACAGTGGGAAAATACACATAAATATTCCCACATTACGCCTGCTTCCTTTTCTCATGGAAAGGCTCTTGCTGACTCCATTTTGTGCAGGGATTTAGCGGTCAGGAGATTGCAGGTCATTTCTGCGACTCAGAAGCCACTACATAAGAACATAATAACATAAGAAATAGGAGAAGGAGTAGGCCATACGGCCCCTCGGGCCTGCTCTGTCATTTAATACGCTCATAGCTGATCCGATCATGGACTCAGGTCCACTTCCCTGCCCGTTCCCCATAACCCCTTATTCTCTCATCGGTTAAGAAACTGTCTATTTCTGTCTTAAATTTATTCAATGTCCCAGCTTCCACAGCTCTCTGAGGCAGCAAATTCCATAGATTTACAACCCTCTGAGAGAAGAAATTCCTCCTCACCTCTGTTTTAAATGGGCGGCCCCTTATTCTAAGATTATGCCCCATAGTTCTGACCTCCCCTATCAGTGGAAACATCCTCTCTGCATCCACCTTGTCAAGCCCCCTCATAATCTTATACATTTCGATAAGATCATCTCTCACTCTTCTGAATTCCAATGAGTAGAGGCCCAACCTACTCAACCTTTCCTCATAAGTCAAGTCCGTCATCCCTGGAATCAACCGAGTGAACCTTCTCTGAACTGCCTCCAAAGCAAGTATATCCTTTCAAATATATGGAAACCAAAGCTGCACGCAGTATTCCAGGTGTGGCTTCACCAATACCTTGTATAACTGTAGCACACATTGCACATAACTCTCACCACATTGCTGGTCACTATCACAACATTCTCTACTTTATCTGCCATCTATTATATCAACATGGCTGCCACTTATGTTGTCTCACCTTTGACCTCAGAATCGGACCAAGATGATCCCCAGCACCAATAACAGCAACCACAACAGCAGCAGCAGCAACAACACTGTAAAGTCCTTACTCTACAGTATGAAACCACACGAGGGACATTCTGGGGATGAGGTCACTCTGTGACCTGAACCTTTATTCACAGGACTCCAAACACAGTGACTCTGCATGGGACCTCCCTTTTTATACCTGAGTGATCAGGTAAGGAGTGTCTCCCACAAGTTCACCCCCTGTGGTCAAGGTGTGCATCTAGGTTGAGTGTATACAGTAATACAATGGTGTTACATTGTGGTTACATATATGACATCACCTCGCCCCACAAAGTCTTATTGGAATCATAGGTTTAGTCTTTCAGGTGGTCTACGCTCCCTCGTGGAGCACCGCAGTTGGGGCTCTGGTTGTTGGACACTGGCGTGAGTGTCTGTCACCTGTGGTGATTCCGGCCTATCCGGGCTGACCGCAGGGACTGTGCATTCCTCTGAATGCTCTTGTTGTTCGTTCACTGGTGGTGTGGTGAGCTCCATCTCATGGTCTTCTTTAGGTTCCTTCATGTCGATGCTGAACCTTTTTTTTACTTGATCCAGATGCTTACTGCATATCTGAACATTGTTGAGTTTTACCACGATGATCCTATTCCCCTCTTTGTCAATTACAGTGCCCTCAAGCCATTTGGGCCTCATGGTGTGATTGAGGACGAATACAGGATCATTTATCTCTATACATCTCCCCCTCGCATTACGGTCATGGTGCTCATTTTGTGAGTTGCGCTTGTCCTCAACTATGTCAGTCAGGACTGGGTGAATGAGGGCCAACTGAGTTTTGAGTGTCCGTTTCATTAGTAGCTCTGCGGGCAGGACTCCCGTGAGCGAGTGCAGTCGGGATCTATAGGCCAGCAGGAGGCGCGCGAGGCGGCATTGTAGGGAGGGCCCTTGAATCCTGAGCATACCTTGTTTAATGATTTGGACCGCACGTTCCGCCTGGCCTTTGGAGGCCGGCTTGAACAGTGCAGTCCTGACGTGGTTGATGCCATTGCCCGACATAAACTCTCGGAATTCGTAGCTTGTGAAACATGGGCCATTATCACTAACCAGGATGACCGGCAAGCCATGGGTTGCAAAGATCGCACATAGGCTTTCCACGGTGGTGGATGATGTGCATGAATTCAGAATGATGCACTCAATCCATTTCGAGTACGCATCTACTACAATAAGGAACATCTTACCCATGAACGGGCCCGCATAGTCAACATGAATGCGTGACCATGGCCTGGCGGGCCAGGGCTACGGGCTGAGCGGGGCCTCCCTGGGGGAATTACCCAGCTGGGCACAGGTCGTGCACCTGCGAACACAGTGTTCCAGGACTGAATCAATTCCAAGCCACCAAACGTGCGACCGGGCAATGGCCTTCATCAGCACAATGCCTGAGTGCTCGCTGTGGAGTTCCCTGATGAATGCTTCCCTGCTCTTCTGGGGCATAACTACCCGCTGCCCATAGTAGGCAGTCGGCTTGGATGGAGAGCTCATCCATCCGTCTGTGGAACGGTCTGACCTCCTCAGGGCATGCTCCGTGTGCGGGCGCCCAATCCCCAGTCAGGACACATTTCTTAATCAGGGATAGGAGGGGATCTCTGTTTGTCCAGATTTTGATCTGGCGGGCTGTGATGGGGGAGCCTGCGCTGTCAAAGGCATCGACAACCATGACCATCTCAGGGCTTTGCTCCGCTGTCCCCTCAGTGGTTGCCAGTGGAAGTCTGCTGAGCACGTCGGCGCAATTTTCAGTGCCGGGCCGGTGCCGGATGGAGTAGTCATAAGCAGCCAGCGTGAGAGCCCATCGCTGTATGCGAGCTGATTGACAGCCTTGCTGTCTGACAACAGGGATGTTAATGGCTTGTGGTCCGTCTCTAATTCAAACTTCCTACCAAATAGGTACTGATGCATTTATTTTGCACCGTAGGCACATGCAAGCGCTTCCTTCTCGACCATCCCATATCCCCGTTCTGCTTGAGAGAGCGACCTGGAGGCATAAGCCACAGGTTGTAGTTGACCCTCAGCATTGCCCTGCTGCAACATGCACCCAACCCCATAGGACGATGCATCACATGTCAGAACCAATTTTTTACAGGGGTCGTATAGAGTCAACAACTTGTTTGAACACAGTAGGTTTCGCGCCCGATCAAAAGCCCGTTCCTGACAGTTTCCCCAAAACCAATCACAACCCTTTGGCAGGAGCATGTGTAGCAGCTCCAACAATGTGCTCAAGTTCGGCAGAAAGTTCCCAAAATAGTTCAAGAGTCCCAGAAATGAACGCAACTCCGATGTGTTGCAGGGGCTGGGTGCTCATCGAATCACCTCTGTTTTGGATTTGGTGGGCCGAATCCCATCTGCAGCAACCCTCCTGCCCAGAAACTCAAACTCAGGAGCTAAGAACAAACATTTAGACTTTTTGAGTTGTAGGCCCACCCGGTCCAGTCGGCGTAGCAGCTCCTCCAGGTTGTGGAGGTGTTCCTCGGTGTCCCAACCCGTGATGAGGATGTCGTCCTGGAATACGATTGTTCCAGGAATGGATTTAAGCAGGCTTTCCATGTTTCGTTGAAAAATCGTGGCCGCTGATCGAATGCCAAATGGACACCTGTTATAAATGAACAGTCCCTTGTGAGTGGTGATGGTGGTCAGTAGTTGAGATTCGTCGGCCAGTTCCTGGGTCATATAGGCTGAAGTGAGGTCCAACTTGGTGAACAACTTGCCGCCTACCAGCGTGGTGAAAAGGTCCTCCGCTCTCGGGAGTGGGTATTGATCTTGTAGGGACATCCGATTGATGGTGGCCTTGTAGTCGCCACAGATCCTGACAGAGCCATCCGCTTTTAGTACGGGAACGATGGAACTCGCCCAGTTGCTGAATTCGACAGGCGAGATGATGCCCTCTCTCAACAGCCGGTCCAGTTCGCTCTCTATCTTTTCCCGCATCACATACGGCACTGTTCTGGCTTTGTGGTGCACTGGCCTGCATCCGGGGTGATGTGTATCACTACTTTAGTGCCTTTGAAAGTCCCGACATCAGGTTGGAATAGTGAATCGAATTGTTGTAGGACTTGTGAGCACGAACTTCGCTCCACAGATGATATTGCGTAAACATCCCCCCATTTCCAGTTCATCTCGGCTAACCAGCAACTCCCCAACTGTGCCGGACCATTGCCCGGGACAATCCAAAGCGGTAGCCGATTCACTAGCCCATTGTGTGTGACAGCCAACATTGCACTGCCGAGCACCAGAATGATTTATTTCGTGTAAGTCCGTAATTGTGTATCAACACGTGATAATTTGGGTCTACTGGCTTTAAGTAGCCATAGCTTCTCAAATTGCTGAACGCCCATGAGTGACTGGCTGGCCCCAGTATCCAGCTCCATGCGTACAGAGATACCGTTTAATAAAACCCTCATCATCATTGGTGGTGTTTTGGTGTATGAACTGTGAGTATTCGCCACATGGACCCGCTGAACCTCAGCATCCATCGATTTGCCCCAAAGGTCATCCTGCCTCAAAGAACCCTCTTCTGGTCCCTCGCCTCATATATTAGTCTGGTTGCAGGCTTCCTGCACATTCAAGTGGCCACTGAGATTGCAGTTCCTGCAGACAAACTTTGAAATCTGCAAGATCAAGCTGAGTGTTTTCCCCCACACCTCCAGCATGAGTTAAAGTTTCCATTGTTGGGAACAAAAGAGCTGTGGCCAGGCATTCCAAGCTGACTGTCCCTTTGACTGCTCTTAAGTACCTATTAGTGGGTGTCAATGGCCCCATCCCGGGCTGCATTGTCCACTGTGATGGCATGAATGTCCGTTCAGCCTGCCATTGTCTCTGTTGAAGTCCTGCTCTGGGGTTTATTGCTTCTGAGCCGCATCGATGATATTAACTCCCTGATCCATCGCATCGTTAGAGGCAGAATTGTGCGCATATATTATTTTTGTCTCTTCCTTCCCCGCCATGAAAGTTTGAGCCATCAATGCTGCTGCTTCCAAGGTTAAATCCTTGGTCTCAATTAATTGGTGGAAAATTCCCGCATGACCGATGTCCTCGATAAAGAAGTCCCTTAGCATGTCCCCCCTGCAGGCGTCCATGAACTTACAGAGGCTGGCCAAACGCCGGAGGTCCGCTACGAAGTCCGGTATGCTCTGTCCTTCATGACGTCGGTGGATGTAGAATCTGTGTCGAGCCATGTGCATGCTACTCGCCAGTTTGAGGTGCTCCCCGATCAATTTGCTAAGCTCTTCAAAGGTTTTGTCCGCCGGCTTTTCAGGTGCAAGCAAGTCCTTCATAATCACGTAAGTCTTTGGTCCGCAGCTGGTCAGGAGATGAGCCCTTCACTTATCAGCCGCTGCATCCCCCAGCCATTCTTTCGTAACGAAGCTTTGCTGAAGCCTCTCGACAAAATCGTTCCAGTCTTCCCCAACACATTACCGTTCCTCTGTGCTACCGGTGGCTATTCTTGTGGGTCGTGAATTCCCGTTTCTCGTCGCCAATGTAAAGTCCTTACTCTACAGTATGAAACCACACGAGGCACATTCTGGGGATGAGGTCACTCTGTGACCTGAACTCTTTATTCACAGGACTCCAAAGACAGTGCCCCTGTGTGGGACCTCCTTTTTTATACCTGAGTGATCAGGTAAGGAGTGTCTCCCACAAGTTCACCCCTTGTGCATCTAGGTTGAGTGTATACAGTAATACAGTGGTGTTACATTGTGGTTACATACATGAAAAAAACCAGCAGCCTTCTCCTCAATGACCTGATGCTCCACAGGAGAGAGAAGGTTAGCGCAGGGCTGCACTGCACCAGAGGCGATACCATCAATACAGGGTATACAGGCAGAGGATGAGCTTCCTAGACATGGCTGAACAGCAGTGCTATCATCTTTTTACAATCGCTCAGGCTATCATGCCAGGTCGTTGCAGACATTTATAGTTTGCTGGAACAAAACCTGCTGACCAGAGGTCCTGATGGACAGGCCGTACCAGTGGCTGTCAAACTCGCCACTTCCCTCAACTTCTAAGCCTCAGGCACCTTCCAGAGATCTGCAGCAGACATTTGGGGGCTCTTGCAGTTGGCCACCAACAGATGAATTACCAAGTTGACCGATACCCTGTTTGACAGGTCAGCCACTTGTGTAAACTTTGTCACCGTTGAGGCCAGTGTTGCTATGCGGGCGCTCGGTTTGCTGCTCTGGCTGGCTTCCCATGGGTGCAGGGCATCATCGACTGCACGCATGTGGCCATCAAGGCACCCCCCGCATGCCCCAGGAGTGTTTATGAACTGCAAGGGCTTCCTCTCCCTCAATATGTAGCTCGTCTGCAACCATAAAAAGATGATTATGAATGTGTGCACCATTTTCCCTGGCAGCTGCTGTGATTCTTTCGTGTTGCACCAGTCCACCCTCCCTCAGCTCTTTGCACCTCCAAACAGACTTTCCTGCCGGCTGCTTGGAGACAAGGGCTATCCACTGAAGACGTGGTGATGACACCAGGAGGAGGCCAAATAATGAGGCCCAGGAGCATTATGATGCCAACCACATGGTCACCACATAGAAACATAGAAACATAGAAATTTACAGCGCAGAAGGAGGCCATTCTGGCCCATTGTGTCATAGAGCAAGCAATCGGCATGCTGAAGATGTGCTTCATATGCCTTGACCAATCTGGAGCAGCCTGTCAGTACGTAGCAGCCAGGTTTACCAGAATCATCTTCTTTGGCTGTGCTCTGCACAACATAGTGCAGCAGCAAGGAGTGGAGCTGCAGGAGGATCAAGGCACAGAGCACACAGACTCTTCAGAGGAGGATCAGGTGGAACACAAGGAGGAAGAGGAGGATGAACTTAAGGTGGAGGTGGCACAATCAGTGATGCACATTGCATAAGAACATAAGAAATAGGAGCAGGAGTAGGCTATTTGGCCCCTCGAACCTGCTCCACCATTCAATAAGATCATGGTTGATCTGATCATGGACTCAGCTCCACTTCCCTGCCTGCTCCCCAAAACCCTTCCACTCCCTTATCGTTCAAAAATCTGTCTATCTCCACCTTAAATATATTCAATGACCCAGCCTCCACAGCTCTGCGGGGCAGAGAATTCCACAGATTTACAACCCTCTGAGAGAAGAAATTCCTCCTAATCTCTGTTTTAAATGGGCGACCTATTATTCTGAAACTGTGCCCCCTAGTTCTAGATTTCCCCCACGAGGGGAAACATCCCCTCTGCATCTACCTTGTCGAGCCCTCTCAGTATCTTGTATGTTTCAATAAGATCATCTCTCATTCTTCTAAACTCCAATGAGTATAGGCCCAGCCTGCTCAACCTTTCCTCATAAGTCAACCCCTTCATCTCAGGAATCAACCGAGTAATCTTCTCTGAACTACCCCCAATGCTCCAATATCTTCCTTAAATAAGGAGACCAAAACTGTATGCAGTACTCTAGGTGTGGCCTCACCAATACCCTGTACAGTTGCAGCAGGATTTCTCTGCTTTTATACTTCATCCCCTTTGCAATAAAGGCCAACATTCCATTTGCCTTCCTGATTACCTACTGTACCTGCGTATTAACTTTTTGTGTTTCATGCACAGGGATCGCCAGGTCTGAAACCTTTTGTAATTTATCTCCATTTAAATAATTATTTGCTTTTTTATATTTCCTGCCAAAGTGGATAAACTCACACTTTCCTACATTATATTCCAACTGCCAAATGTTTGCCCACTCACTTAGCCTGTTTATATCCTTTTGCAGATTTTTTGTGTCCTCCTCACAACTTGCTTTCCCACCCATCTTTATATCATCAGCAAACTTGGCTAGATTACACGCGGTCCCTTCATCCAAGTGATTAATATAAATTGTAAATAGTTGAGGCCCCAGCACTGATCCCTGCAGCACCCCACGAGTTACCATTTGCCAACTGGAAAATGATCCATTTATCCCGACTCTGTTTTCTGTTACTTAGCCCTTCCTCTATCCAAGCTATTATATTAGCCCCAACCCCGTGAACTTTCATCTTGTGCAGTAAACGTTTTATGTGGCACCTTATCGAAAGCCTTCTGGAACTCCAAATACACCACCTCCACTGGTTCCCCCTTATTCACCCTACTCGTTACATCCTCAAAAAACTCCAGCAACTTTGTCAAACCCGATTTCCCTTTGATAAAATCATGCTGAATCTGCTTGATTTTATTTTGCTTTTCCAAATGTCCTGCTATTGCTTCCTTAATAATGGATTCCAGCATTTTCCCAGCGACAGATTTTAGGTTAACTGTTCTATAGTTTCATGCTTTTTGTCTGCTTCCTTTTTTAAATAAGGGCGTTGCATTTGTAGTTTTCCAATTCGCTGGGACCTCCCAAGAATCCAGGGAATTTTGGCAGATTACAACTAATGCATCCACTATCTCTGCAGCCATTTCTTTAAGATCCTCGGATGTAAGCCATCAGGTCCTGGGGACTTGTCCACCTTTAGTCCCATTATTTTACCGAGTACTTCTTCTTTAGTGATAGTGATTGTTTTAAGTTCCTCCCTCCCAAAAGCCCCTTGATTATCCACTATTGGGATGTTTTTAGTGTCTTCTACTATGAAGACCGATACAAAATATTTGTTCAAAGTCTCTGCCATTTCCCTGTTCCCCATTATTAATTCCCCAGTCTCATCCTCTAAGGGACCAACATTTACTTTAGCCACTCTCATTTTATATACCTGTAGAAACTCTTACTATCTGTTTTTATATTTTTTGCTAGTTTACTCTCATAATCTATCTTACATAAGAACATAAGAACATAAGAATTAGGAACAGGAGTAGGCCATCTAGCCCCTCGAGCCTGCTCCACCATTCAACAAGATCATGGCTGATCTGGCCGTGGACTCAGCTCCACTTACCCGCCCGCTCCCCGTAACCCTTAATTCCTTTATTGGTTAAAAATCTATCAATCTGTGATTTGAATACATTCAATGAGCTAGCCTCAACTGCTTCCTTGGGCAGAGAATTCCACAGATTCACAACCCTCTGGGAGAAGAAATTCCTTCTCAACTCGGTTTTAAATTGGCTCCCCTGTATTTTGAGGCTGTGCCCCCTAGTTCTTGACTCCCCGACCAGTGGAAACAACCTCTCTGCCTCGATCTTGTTTATCCCTTTCATTATTTTAAATGTTTATATAAGATCAGCCCTCATCCTTCTGAACTCCAACGAGTCATTCTGCTCAATCTATCATCATAAGGTAACCCTCTCATCTCCGGAATCAGCCGAGTGAATCATCTCTGTACCCCCTCCAAAGCTAGTATATCCTTCCTTAAGTAAGGTGACCAAAACTGCACGCAGTACTCCAGGTGCGGCCTCACTAATACCCTATACGATTGCAGCAGGACCTCCCTGCTTTTGTATTCCATCCCTCTCGCAATGAAGGTCAACATTCCATTCGCCTTCCTGATTACCTGCTGCACCTGCAAACGAACTTTTTGGGATAGTTTCATGTACAAGGAGTCCGAAGGCCTCCTCGTAGGACTGCTCCTGGGCACGGCCAAGGGTGCCATCAGCCGGTCCAGGCAGCGGGCGGTCGAGGGGGTCGTTCAACCTGACTGCCTGCCTCTCTTCCGCTCTTACATCCGGTCCAGGGTGTCCTTGGAGATGGAGCACGCGGTGTCCACCGGTACGCTCGCGGCCTTCCGCGAGAGGTGGGCACCGGAGGGACTGGAGTGCATCATCACGCCCGGCAACCAAATTTTAATTTGATTTTACGTTTTTAAGTTTAATTTGTTTTAATTGCCGGTGCTTTTAGTGTCCCCCTTCCCTTTTATAGGGGGCACTAGGGAAAATTGTGATTTTAGTGCCCAAAAAAAAAAAACAAAAAAAGAAAAACACAAAAAAAAACAAAAAAAAGGGGGGAAAAAAAAAGGGCCTTGTAAATGTCTGGAGTGTCACCCAGGTCGGGTGGCACCGTTTAATGTTTTATGTTTTGCAGGTGAACTCCAAAAAGAGTTTCATGTACAAGGACCCCAGGTCCCTCTGCACCGCAGCATGTTGTAATTTCTCCCCATTCAAATAATATTCCCTTTTACTGTTTTTTTTCCAAGGTGGATGACCTCACATTTTCCGTTACTGTATTCCATCTGCCAAACCTTAGCCCATTCGCTTAACCTATCTAAATCTCTTTGCAGCCTCTCTGTGTCCTCGACACAACCAACTTTCCCATGAATCTTTGTGTCATCTGCAAATTTTGTTACACTTCTCTGTGTTCCCTCTTCCAGGTCATCTATGTATATTGTAAACAGTTGTGGTCCCAGCACTGATCCCTGTGGCACACCACTAACCACCGATTTCCAGCCCAAAAAGGACCCATTTATCCCAACTCTCTGCTTTCTGTTAGCCAGCCAATTCTCGATCCATGCTAATACATTTCCTCTGACTCCGCGTACCTTTATCTTCTGCAGTAACCTTTTGTGTGGCACCTTCTCGAATGCCTTTTAGAAATCTAAATACACCACATCCATCGGTACACCTCGATCCACCATTCTCGTTATATCCTCAAAGAATTCCAGTAAATTAGTTAAACATGATTTCCCCTTCATGAATCCATGTTGCGTCTGCTTGATTGCACTATTCCTATCTAGATGTCCCGCTATTTCTTCCTTAATGATAGCTTCAAGCATTTTCCGCACTACAGATGTTAAACTAACCGGCCGATAGTTACCTGCCTTTTGTCTGCCCCCTTTTTTAAACAGAGGCGTTACATTAGCTGCTCTCCAATCCGCTGGTACCTCCCCAGAGTCCAGAGAATTTTGGTAGATTATAACGAATGCATCTGCTATAACTTCCGCCATCTCTTTTAATACCCTGGTATGCATTTCATCCGGACCAGGGGACTTGTCTACCTTCAGTCCCATTAGCCTATCCAGCACTACCCCCCAAGTGATAGTGATTATCTCAAGGTCCTCCCGTCCCACATTACCGTGACCAGCAATTTTTGGCATGGTTTTTGTGTCTTCCACTGTGAAGACCGAAGCAAAATAATTGTTTAAGGTCTCAGCCATTTCCACATTTCCCATTATTAAATCCCCCTTCTCATCTTCTAAGGGACCAATATTTACTTTAGTCACTCTTTTCCGTTTTATATATCGTTAAAAGCTTTTACTGTCTGTTTTTATGTTTTGCGCAAGTTTACTTTCGTAATCTATCTTTCCTTTCTTTATTGCTTTCTTAGTCATTCTTTGCTGTCGTTTAAAATTTTCCCAATCTTCTAGTTTCCCACTAACCTTGGCCACCTTATACGCATTGGTTTTTAATTTGATACTCTCCCTTATTTTCTTGGTTTTCCACAGCTGGTTATCCCTTCTCTTACCACCCTTCTTTTTCACTGGAATATATTTTTGTTGAGCACGATGAAAGAGCTCCTTAAAAGTCCTCCACTGTTCCTCAATTGTGCCACCGTTTAGTCTGTGTTTCCAGTCTACTTTAGCCAACTCTGCGATCATCCCACTGTAGTCCCCTTTGTTTAAGCATAGTACACTCTTTTGAGACACTACTTCCTCACCCTCAATTATATTACAAATTCAACCATGCAGTGATCACTCATTCCGAGGGGATCTTTTACTAGGAGATCGTTTATTATTCCTGTCTCATTACACAGGACCAGATCTAAGATAGCTTGCTCCCTTGTAGGTTCTGTAACATACTGTTCTAAGAAACAATCCCGTATGCATTCTATGAATTCCTCTTCAAGGCTACCCCGTGCGATTTGATTTGACCAATCAATATGAAGGTTAAAATCCCCCATGATTACTGCCGTTCCTTTTTCACATGCCTCCATTATTCCCTTGATTATTGCCCGCCCCACCATGAAGTTATTATTTGGGGGCCTATGAACTACGCCCACCAGTGACTTGTCCCCCTTACTATCTCTAATCCACCCACAATGATTCAACATTTTGTTCATTAGAGCCAATATTGTCTCTCACAACTGCCCTGATATCATCCTTTATTAACAGAGCTACCCCACCTCCTTTCCCTCCTTGTCTATCTTTCCGAATTGTCAGATACCCCGTCTTGGCCCCCCTGCAACCACGTTTCTGTAATGGCCACCAAATCATACCCATTTGTAATGATTTGTGCCGTCAACTCATTTACTTTATTTCGAATGCTGCGTGCGTTTAGGTCGAGTGTTTTAATACTAGTTTTTAAACCATGGTTTTTAGTTTTGACCCCTCCTGCAGCCCCTTTATATTCATACATATTGTCCCTTCCTGTCACCTTGTGGTTTACACTTACCCCAGTGCTACTCTGCTCTGTTGCCTCCTGCCTTTTGCATTCTTTCTTGGGGTCCTGCTCATCTGAGTTCTCACCCACTCTAACTAGCTCAGAGCCCTCTCCTGGGTTCCGAATACTCCTTGCATTGAGGCACCGAGTTTTCATGCTTGCCTTTTTATTACACTTTGACCCTTTAGAATTTTGCTGTGCAGTGTCCCTTTTTGTTTTTTGCCTTGGGTTTCTCTGCCCTCCACTTTCATTCATCTCGTTTCTGTCTTTTGCTTTTGTCTCGATTTTGTTTCCCTCTGTCTCCCTGCATTGGTTCCCATCCCCCTGCCATATTAGTTTAACTCCTCCCTAACAGCACTTCCCTTTCTTTATTATTTTTTTGTCCTCCTTTGCTGTTTTTTAAGAAGTTTCCCACTAATCTTGCCCACTTTGTGTGCCCTTGTTTTCAATTTGATGCCATCCTTTATTTTCTTAGTCCAACCACGGGTGGTTATCCCTTCTCTTCCAGTCTTTCCTTCTCATTGGAATATATTTTTGTTGAGAGTTATGAAGTATCTCCTTAAACGTCTGCCACTGCTCATCAACCGTCCTCCACTTTAATCCATTTTACCAGTCCACTTTAACCAACTCTGCCTTCATACCTTTATAGTCTTCTTTATTTAAACTTAGGACAATGGTTTGAGATTCAACTTTCTCACCCTCCAACTGAATTTTAAATTTAACCATGCTGTGATCACTCTTTCCTAGAGGATCCTTTACTAGGAGATCATTTATTAATCCTGTTTCATTGCACAGTAACAGATTTAAGATAGCCTGCTCCCTGGTTGGTTCCTCAATGTACTGTTCAAGAAAACCACCCCGATACACTCCATGAACTCTTCCTCAAGGCTACCCTAGCCAATTTGATTTGTCCAATCAATATGAAATTTAAAATCGCCGATGATTATTGCAGTTTCTTTTTTACAAGCCTCCATTATTTATTGATTTATACTCTGTCCCACAGTGTAGCTACTGTTAAGGGGCCTTTGGACTACGCTCACCAGCGATTTCTTCCTCTTATTATTTCTTTTCTCCACCCAAACAGATTTTGCATCTTGATCTTCTGAGCCAATATAATTTCTCACTACTGCACTGATCTCATCCTTTATTAACAGTGCTACCCCATCTCCTTTTCTTTTCCATCTATTACAAATTGTCAAATTGCTGCCCGGGATGCTTGGGATGGCCTCATAATGGCCAGAATTAGTTAATGTGCCACAATGCACCCATATGGCTTCCAGATGCTGGGCTAACTACCCACCCCACACCACCCTCAACAACAAATTAGTCCCACAATGACCAAGCCATTCCTCTCACCCAAACCCCCATAGCACGAGTTTAGGTAATGTCTCACCATTCACTTCAAGTGACAAAGTCACTTCTCAGGTATCAGGCAAAAATGGCCAAGATGGGAAAGTTGTGCAAAGAAATACATTTATCATAAATATAACTGAAACTCAACATTAAAATTTTTTCAAACACCCATGTGCATAGCCTTGTGCATCTAGGATTGTGTCTTTTTCATTACGTGTGCTTCTGCAAGGTGCAACCCCTGTGGCTTCAGCAGAGGTAGAGGCAGCCAGCTCACTTCCCTGCTGCAACTCGTTAGTCCTCTGGGTTTTGGGCCCCGCCAAACACTGCTGCGCCTGCAACTGTGTAAGGGCAGGCTTGCCCATTGGGTCTCCGACTGAGAGGGAGGCAATGGGGGAGAAATGCGAACACTTTGAGAAGAGCCTCCACTTCCATGTCCCCTCTCACCATCATCTCTCTCATGGGCCACCCGCACTTCCCTGCTAGCAAGGAGCTGGCAAGCACCTTGCTGCACATCAGTGGGGTGATGAAGGCCCAAGTCTGCATTAATATCCCTCCTTGAGGTGAGGTCAATAAGTGTCTGTCATCTGTTGTTCACAGCAAGCATGTTCTCATTGGACTGGCACATTTGCTGCTTCATGCAGGTGGCCATCCTTTCCATGGAACAGCACAGCATCGCCCTTGCCTGCGAGATGGTGGTGATTATGTTGGAGATGGATTCTCCTCCATTTTCATTGCATTTTCACATATTGCAGCTGCAAAAGCAGCCAAAACCTCAGCAATTGTTACTGTCCATCCAAGATCGCCCTCTTTCTCGATGGCCCTCGAGCTTCAGCCTTTGCATACAGCTTAGCAGAGCTTGGAATGACTTGTGCCTTCTGGCGAGGAGCCAGCACTGCTGTCCCAGTCTCCTCCGGCTGCTCTTGCTCACTTGTGATGTGAGAGATACCAAGTGACCACACTACTCGTACAGAACCCACCAAGGTGTGCGTATCTGCGCTGGTGCTGGATACGCTTGCGTCTGCTGACGGTGCTTCCTCAGAGGCTGGAGGCTCTTCTGAGAAGTCATCTTCCTCCTCTAGCTGGACAGTGGCAGGGGGCACTTGATGAACCTGCGGGAGAGTAATGAGATGAATTAGAAGTGTTCTAATAAGAATGGGTAATGTTACCATTATACACATGATGACATTTCACTGGCTGCTGACATCAGTCACCATATGACTGATTGCTGTATGCTATATGGCTGTATGAAATTTAATTCTGTCACCAAGTTATTGGGAGGCCCCCCTCTCTCCATCTCCCACTGCCAGCTGCTCTGCAACTCCAGAGATTTTGAGGACATGCTCCTCTGTTGGTGACAAATGGCTTAAGACTGAAGGGCCACCTCTAGTTCTCTGCCTCTCCCTGTTGCTGTGGGCTCTCTTCCCCTACAAGGAGGGAAAGAAGAGAACTTTGAGTGAGAGTGATGGAATGAGTGTAAGGAATGGATGGGCCACATCTGTCGAGGGTGACTATGAGGGAATGGTAGTTAGTCAGATGGGGATGTGAGCAGGAACAAAGACAGAGAGAGATGGGTGTACATGCAAGGTAGGTTGGTGTGAGGAATGATGTGCAGGAGTAGTCTTTGGAAGGCAGAGTGATGGGGATATGGTGACATACACATCAAAATGTAGGTGAGTGTGGCTTTGCATTTATCTTTCCTGACCAGTGAGAACATTGAATCTCTTGTGGAACTGGACCCAGGTACTCCTCATGACCTCCCAGCTCTGCGATCTAGCTTTGCCCTTTTTGTGCTTTGGGTGGGCGTTTGCATCAATCGTCAGGGAAGAGGACCTGCCTGCATGCTCTTACTGCCTGCACCGGAACTTCCAGGGAGGCATCAGTGAATCTTGGCGCTGCCCTGTGCCTTGTTTCCATGACTCATGTATATGTCAATCTTATTCCATAATTTAGAGCTTTTGAAACCACCTTCTATACTCCTACAGCAACCTTCAAATGAGATGTGTACAAGGCTGCTTTAAATATCTGCGCTGAAAATTAGTCATTGGTGTCATCGGTGATGCCATCAGATTCACTCCATTTAATTGGGCCGGGAAACGCACTGTTCAAATCTTCGGGTTCATGACCCGCTATGCGGCTCGCACGCACCCAACCCAACTCCACGGTAAAGATTCCAGCCCAGAGACAGCGATTGAGGAAAATAACGCAAGACACGGAGACAGAGATAGTGACATTTAGACAGAGATGGAGACCGAGATTGAGAGTATGGATTTAGGAATAAAGAAAGACATTGAAATTGGTCATGGGCGGGGACGCACAATAGATGGTATCACATTTCCCGACCATTATACGACACATCTAATATTCAATTCTATTGAAGCCAAAGGAATTGACTATCGGGCGGGGTGTATAACAAGCGATCAATGCGACATCGCGGGTTTCACATCTCCGCCAATGTCCTATATCACTGAGACAAAACTAGAGGTAAAATTGAGACTGAGACTGATAGAGTTTTAAAGTTGAGTTCAGTGAATATAGACACAAGATCACTGAATTGTGAAGAACCAATTGAGAGTGGAGTTTAACCTCAGCAGGAGTGAGTGGGGCAAACACTGCAATTATACTTTTTTTTACACCGTATTGTATTTTAACCAAGTTTTATTCAATTTTAACTGGTGCCCTTATCTGTGGGCTTGTAACAGGTTAATTGATTGGTTACATAAATTATGTGATTAGCTGTTCACCAATTGCAATTTTTCCAGAGGCTGTTAGACTATTGTACAAGTTGAAAGACTACGGGGGAGAAATTCGCCTGGTTTGTGTCTCCCATTAGTGCCTGCGAGGGGCGGTAACAGGGCATTACGGGGTTGCCGACTGGGTGCAACGAATTCACCGATGCCAGCGAACTTCCCTGCCGGTTTAGCGCTGGCCCTAACACTTACCACCTCGCTCTCTTGCACCCTGTAGATCGTGACAAGATTCAGGGTGCTAATGGGGCACTGTGCGATCTATGGATGTGATATTCGCTCACCCCCTGCAGCATCACTGGGTGTTAACAACGGCAGCTGCAGGAGGTGTTGTCACCTCGACTGGCCGCTTGGGGAGCAATATTTAAATGCATTGGTGGTCAGGTAGGGCAAACTTTATTACTCTCCGCAGTCTGGTGCCTCCTGATTTCCTTTGCCCCCATGATTGCTTGGCCCTGCACTCTCAGAGAACTTGGGGATGCTGTGCATGTAGCGCAGGTCCCATGGCCCCACAGAGACAGCATGAAGATTGATTCAACCCATCATTGGCCCTTCCCTTTAAGTGAGGGAAAGAGTATCTAAAGACAGCAGCGCTGTATGGAACATTGCTCAGCGCTTGGCCGCTACCGCCCTGCTCACACACGTTAGCGCTCGAAGGAAGTGGTAGAGCTTGATTTAACGTTCTGTTTCCCTCTTGGAGCATTAAAGCTGAAGTTCCCGGGAGCAGCAAATCTTTCTCACCTGGCAATACTTCTGCGCTCCTTCAAAAGTTATCGCTCCAAACGGGGCACTACGCAATTTCTATCCCTATAAATGTGAGTGTACCAGCAAGAGACTGATCTTGAGCAACAAGAGACTTGTGAAGTGAAAGGAGCAAGCACAGTGTGGAGTTTGTCTGAATAGACTTCAGCCTCAGCAGGAGTTCAGTCTCGAGGTGCAGTTGGCCTAAAGTTCAATTTGAGAGGTTAAATTAATAAGTTAAACTTTGAAGAAAAAGTAATATCAAAGGGCAGTTGAAGTCTGTGATGCATGCTACCTGCCTAAACAAGGAATTATATATGGAAAGAGAGATATGTAGAGACAGGGATGCAGCTAGATACAGAGACACATGGAGACAGACACAGAGTGAGGTAGACATTGAAGCACAGATAAAGAGACAGTGGCTGCGATTTCCCCGACCTTGATGGGTTTGGTGCGGCCAGGATCGTTGGCGTGTTCTGACCTCGCTGCAGGCTCCAACCCACTTTGTAGAAAGATTTTACGTCGATTGGGCTTGTTAAGCCCGCCTAGCGCATTCGTCGGCCAATTGAAGGAAGTGGGTCTCATGACATCACTTGATGAAGAGTCATCAGCCGGTTTCCTGCAAGGGACCATGCGCAAATTAACTTTGACATTTGTGCTGTCAGTGTTCCACAGCATTGAGGTGCTGCAAACACTGACAAGCATTGCACAGAGGTGCATGGCTGCACCCAGGCTCTCCCACAGCACGCAAGGAGGTCCTCTTCCCTTCCAATGGGCAGAAGGGACCTCCCCAGGGCACCAATGCAGCCTGGTTACACATTGCACAGGAGGTCACAAACAGGGATGTTGTCAGGAGGACCAGGATGCAGTGACACAAACCTTTCAATGATCTCAGTAGATGACGAAACGTTACTGCAAAGCCATACTCAACCACATCCTGTTGTGCCACTCATCACATCCCCACCACTCTGCCTGCCCTACCTTACTCCTGCACATCCTTACTCACACCAACTTATATTGCACCTCCACCCATCCCTCTCTTTCTACATTATCACTTCCCTATCTCACTAGCCACCTCTAACACTCACCTTCATCCTTATCCAATCATACCAACTAACAACATACAAGGTAAGCACATGGGTGTTTTAACCAATGTGCATGTAAAGTTTCTGTTAATGTGCTGTCAAACATTGAAATCTTTATTTTCAAAACTTTGCGTTCTTCGACAGATTGGTGTGCATCTTTGGAAGTGGCTCAGTGAGTTGCAGTGAATGGTGAGACATAACGGTACCCCCCGCAATGGTGATGCATGTGAAAGGAATGGCTTGGGTATTGTAGGGATGCTTTATGGTGTTTGTGTCGGGTGGTGCCAATTTGGCACATCATGTGACAGCCAGGGTGTACATCGTCTAGTGAAGTAAATGTGCCCATGGTGATCCCTGGCCTCTTGGGCGGCAATGTGGTCAGGTGCTGGTGCCCTCTGTCCTGTGCAGCAACTTGTGGAGAAAGTTGGTGTTGGTGCTGCTTGTGTGCCTGGTGCTGCTGGTGTTGGGATTGATCATGCTGCGATTCTGAAAACTAGGGTGAGATAATTTCAAGGGCACCGATGCTAATGTCACAGATGACAGGTGAACATGAGATGACAGAAGTGATCTGTCAACGGTGAGAGAGTTTGTTCCAATGTGGTGACACTGGATAGAGAGTTTGCTCCAAACACTTCCAACCTGCATAAAGCTCAATCTGCCTTCTAAAGGCAGGAAGCAACAGCTTTTGATCTTGGAACGTGAACAGCTGTGAGATAGGAGCCTTTATAGCATAATTGCAGCGCTCAAGTAAAAAAATTAATTCATGGTCACAAAACTCCTGACATCTTGACCTGACGTGATCCCCAAACTGTGTATGCGCTAAATTGTCCATCACTGCGTGTCAGGTTTGTTCAGCCCTAACAGACCCCACATTTAGAAAAGTAGCATGTCGGCGGATTGACAGAGGGGTCCTACCCGACCGCTAGCGAACGCGCTCGCTGTCCGCGCCCCTACTCCAGCCTTCCGAAAAATCTTGGCCATTGCGATATTCTATAACAATATCATCATAGGCAGTCCCGCGAAATTCAGGAAGACTTGCTTCCACTCTAAAAGTGAGTTTTTAGGTGACTGAACAGTCAAATTACAGTCTCTGTCGCAGGTGGGACAGACAGTGGTTGAAGAAAGGGGTGGGTGGGGAGTCTGGTTTGCCGCAAGCTCCTTTCGCTGCCTGCGCTTGATTTCTGCATGCTGTCGGCAACGAGACCCGAGGTGTTCAGCGCCCTCCTGATGCTCTTCCTCCACTTAGGGCGATCTTTGGTCAGGGACTCCCAGGTGTCGGTGGGGATGTTGCACTTTATCAAGGAGGCTTTGAGGGTGTCCTTGAAACATTTCCTCTGCCCACCTGGGCCTCACTTGCCATGTAGGAGTTCTGAGTAGCGTGCTTGCTTTGGGAGTCTTGCGAACAATGTGGCCCGCCCAACAGAGCTGGTCGAGTGTGGTCAGTGCTTCAATGCTGGGGCTGTTGGCCTGATCGAGGACACTAATGTTGGTGCGTCTGTCCTCCCAGGGGATTTGCAGGATCTTGCGGAGACATCGTTGGTGGTATTTCTCCAGCGATTTGAGGTGTCTACTCTACAAGATCCATGTCTCTGAGCCATACAGGAGTGCAGGTGTCACTACAGTCCTGTAGACCATGAGTTTGTTGTCAGATTTGAGGGCCTGATTTCCAAAACTCTCTTCCTCAGGCGGCCGAAGGCTGCGCTAGAGCACTGGAGGCGGTGTTGAACCTCGTCGTCGATGTCTGCCCTTGCTGATAATAGGCTCCCGAGGTATGGAAAATGGTCCACCTTGTCCAGGAGGTGGACCGGGGGGTAGTGCTGTGTGGTGGGGTCTGGTTGGTGGAGCACCTTTGCCTTATGGATGTTTAGTATAAGGCCCATGCTTTCGTAAGCCTCAGTGAAGATGCTGACAATGACTTTGAGTTCAGTCTCTGTATGTGCGCAGACGCAAGGGTCGTCCGCGCACTGTAGCTCGACGACAGAGGATGGGACGGTCTTGGATTTGGCCTGGAGGTGGCGAAGGTTGAACAGGTTGATGCAAGCCATGATCCTGACCAACGGATCCAGCACAGACCCAATCCATGTCCAGACCAGGGGCAAGCAGGGCTGCGCCATTACGCCAACCCTCTTATAACATCAACAGTGATATTCTATAACACTCACTGTGATATTCTATAATACTCACTGTGATATTCTATAACAATATCATCATCATCATAGGCAGTCCCTCGGAATCGATGAAGACTAGCTTCCACTCTTAAAATGAATCCTTAAGTGGCTGAACATTCCAATACAAGAACAACAGTCACTGTCACAGGTGGGACAGATAGTCTTTGAGGGAAAGGGTGGGTGGGACAGTTTTGCCGCACGCTCTTTCTGCTGCCTGCGCTTGATTTCTGCATGCTCTCGGCGATGAGACTCGAGGTGCTCAGCGCCCTCCCGGATGCATTTCCTCCACTTAGGGCGGTCTTTAGCCAGGGACTCCCAGGTGTCAGTGGGGATGTTGCACTTTTTCAGGGAGGCTTTGAGGGTGTCCCCATAACGATTCCTCTGCCCACCTTTGGCTCGTTTGCCACGAAGGAGTTCCGAGTAGAGCGCTTGCTTTGCGACTCTCGTGTCTGGCATGCAGACAATGTGGCCTGCCAGCACAGCTGATCAAGTGTGGTCAGTGCTTCAATGCTGGGGATGTTGGCCTGGTCGAGGACGCTAATCTTGGTGCACCTATTCGTCCAGGAGATTTGTAGGATCTTGCAGCGGCATCATTGGTGGTATTTCTCCAGTGACTTGAGGTGTCTACTGTACATATTCCATGTTTCTGAGCCATACAGGAGGGTGGGTGTTAATACAGCCCTGTAGACCATAAGCTTGGTGGAAGTTTTGAGGGCCTAGTCTTCAAACACTGTTTTCCTCAGGTGGCCGAAGGCTGCGCTGGTGCACTGGAGGCGATGTTGAATCTCATCGTCAATATCTGCTCTTGTTGATAGGAGGCTCCCGAGGTATGGGAAATGGTTCACGTTGTTCAGGGCTGTGCCATGAATCTTGATGAATGGGGGGTAGTGCTGTGCAGTGAGGACAGGCTGGTGGAGGACTTTTGTCTTACGGATGTTTAGCGTAAGGCCCATGCTTTCGTATGCCTCAGTAAATATGTCGATTATGTCCTGGAGTTCAGCCTCTGTATGTGGGCAGACGCAGGCGTCGTCCGCGTACTGGAGCTCGACGACAGAGGTTCAGGTAGTCCTGGACCTGGCCTAGAAATGGTGCAGGTTGAACAGGTTCCCACTGGTTCTGTAGTTTAGTTCCACTCCAGCGGGGAGCTTGTTTACTGTGACGTGGAGCATGGCAGCGAGAAAGATTGAGAAGAGGATTGGGGTGATTATACAGCCCTGTTTGACCCCAGTCCGGATGTGGATTGGGTCTGTGATTGATCCGCTGGTAAGGATCATGGCTTGCATGTTGTCGTGGAGCAGGCGGAGGATGGTGATGAACTTTTGGGGCATTCAAAACGGAGGAGGATGCTCCATGACTTTCTTGGTTGACAGTGTCAAAGGCCATTGTAAGGTTGAAGAAGGCCATGTGTAAGGGCTGGTGCTGTTCCCTGCATTTTTCCTGCAGCTGTCACGCTGCAAAAATCATGTCCGTTGTGCCCCGTAGGGGACGAAATCCGCACTGTAACTCCGGGAGGAGCTCCTCAGCCACAGAGAGAAGACAGTTGAGGAGGTCTCAGGCAACAACTTTCCCAGTGGCTGATAGCAGGGAGATTCCTCTGTAGTTGTCGCAGTCGAATTGTCGCCTTTTTTAAAGATGGTCACGATCATTACATCTCTGAGATCTCCCGGAATGCTCCTCTCCAGATGAGAGAGATGAGGTCGTGTATTCGCGGCAGTAGTGCCTCTTCACCGTACTTCTGTGCCTCAGCAGGGATTCCATCCACTCCCGTAGCCTTGTTGTTTTTAAGCTGTCTTATGGCTTTTTCTACCCCGTGCAGTGTTAGGGTTTTACTGAGATGGTAGCGGGTAACATGCTGCGGGATGGAGTCGAGAACACTCGAGTCAAAGGCAGAGTCTCGATTGAGGAGATCTTCGAAGTGCTTCTTCCATCGGGCCCTAACTGCCTCAGTGTCCTTGATGAGTGTTTCCACATTTTTGGCCAACAGTGGGGTGGAGCCTTGGGTGTTTGGACCGTAGGTCGCCTTGACTGTGATGAAGAATCTTCGCACATCATGGCTGTTGGCCAGCTGCTGTATCTCCTGTGTTTTCTCCATTCCCCATGGTCTATAACAATAACAGTGATATTCTTTAACACTTACTGTGATATTCTATAACACTCACTGCGATATTCTGCAACAATGGAAACATAGAAACATATAAAAATAGGTGCAGGAGTAGGCCATTCGGCCCTTTGAGCCTGCACCACCATTCAATAAGATCATGGCTGATCATTCCTTCAGTACCCCTTTCCTGCATTCTCTCCATACCCCTTGATCCCCTTAACCGCAAGAGCCATGTCTAACTCCCTCCTGAATATAACAGTGAACTGGCATCAACAAGTCTCTGCGGCAGGGAATTCCACAGGTTAACAACTCTCTGAGTGAAGAAGTTTCTCCTCATCTCAGTCCTAAAAGGCCTTCCCCTTATCCTTAGACTATGTCCCCTGGTTCTGGACTTCCCCAACATCGGGAACATTCTTCCCGCATCTAACCTGTCCAGTCCCGTCAGAATCTTATACGATTCTATGAGATCCCCTCTCATCCTTCTAAACTCCAGTGAATAAAGGCCCAGTTGATCCAGCCTCTCCTCATATGACAGCCCAGCCATCCCTGGAATCAGTCTGGTGAACCTTCGCTGCACTCCCTCAATAGCAAGAACATCCTTCCTCAGAGTTGGAGACCAAAACTGAACACAATATTCCAGGTGAGGCCTCACTAAGGCCCTATACAACTGAAGTAAGACCTCCCTGCTTCTATATTCAATTCCCCTAGCTATGAAGGCCAACATACCATTTGCCTTCTTTAGTGCCTGCTGTACCTGCGTGCCCACTTTCAGTGACTGATGAACCATGACACCAAGGTCTCGTTGCTCCTCCCCTTTTCCTAGTCTGCTGCCATTCAGATAATATTCTGCCTATGTGTTTTTGCCCCCAAAATGGATAACCTCACATTTATCCACATTATACTGCATCTGCCATGCATTTTCCCACTCACCTAATCTGTCCAAGTCACCCTGCAGCCTCTTGGCGTCCTCCTCACAGCTCACACTGCCACCCAGTTTAGTGTCATCTGCAAACTTGGAGATATTACACTCTATTCCTTCATCCAAATTGTTAATGTCTATTGTAAAGAGCTGGGGTCCAAGCACTGAGCCCATCGGCAGTCCACTAGTCAGCGCCTGCCATTCTGAAAAGGACCCGTTTATCCCAACTCTCTGCTTCCTGTCTGCCAACCAGTTCCTTATTCATGTAGGTATATTACCCCCAATACCATGTGCTTTGATTTTGCACAACCATCTCTTGTGCGGGACCTTGTCAAAAGCCTTCTGAAAGTCCAAATACACCACATCCACTGGTTCTCCCTTGTCCACTCTGCTAATTACATCCTCAAAAAATTCCAGAAGATTCGTCAAGCATGATTTCCCTTTCATAAATCCATGTTGACTTGGTCTGATCCTGTCACCGCTTTCCAAAAGCGCTGCTATTTCGTCCTTCATGATCGATTCCAACATTTTCCCCACGACTGATGCCAAGCTAACCGGTCTATAATTACCCGCTTTCTCCCTCCCACCTTTTTTAACACAATTTCCCGCCGAATAAGGATATCCTTCAGTTCCTCCTTCTCACTAGACCTACTGTCCCCTAGTACCTTCAGAAGGTTATTTGTATCTTCCTTCGTGAAGACAGAACCGAAGTATTGGTTCAATTGGTCTGCCATTTCTTTGTTCCCCATTATAATTTCACCTGACTGCAAGACGTTTGTCTTTACTAATGTTTTTCTCTTCACCTATTTGTAGAAGCTTTTGCAGTCAGTTTTTATATTCCCTGCAAGCTTCCTCTCGTACTCTATTTGCCCCCTCTTAATTAGAAACATAGAAACATAGAAAATAGGTGCAGGAGTAGGCCATCAAACCCTTCGAGCATGCACCACCATTCAATAAGATCATGGCTGATCATTCCTTCAGTACCCTGTTCCTGCTTTCTCTGCATACCCCTTGATCCCTTTAGCTGCAAGGGCCATATCTAACTCCCTCTTGAATATAGCCAATGCATTGCGGTAGGGAATTCCATAGGTTAACAACTCTCTGAGTGAAGAAGTTCCTCCTCATCTCAGTCCTAAATGGCTTACCCCTTATCCTAAGACTATGTCCTCTGGTTCTGGACTTCCCCAACATTGGGAACATTCTTCCTGCATCTAACCTGTCCAGTCCCGTCAGAATTTTATATGTTTCTATGAGATCCCCTCTCATCCTTCTAAACTACAGTGAATACAGGCCCAGTCGATCCAGCCTCTCCTCATATGTCAGTCCTGCCATCCCATGAATCAGTCTGGTGAACCTCCGTTGCACTCCCTCAATAGCAAGAACATCCCTCCTCAGTTTAGGAGACCAAAACTGAACACAATATTCCAGGTGGGGCCTCACCAACTGCAGTAAGACTTCCCTGCTCCTATACTCAAATCCCCTTGCTGTGAAGGCCAACTTACCATTTGCCTTCGTCACCGCCTGCTGTACCTGAAAGCCAACCTTCAATGACTGATGAATCATGATATTCAGGTCTCGCTGCACCTCCCCTTTTCCTAATCTGCCGCCATTCAGATAATATTCTGCCTTTGTGTTTTTGCCCCCAAAATGGATAACCTCACATTTATACGCATTATACTGCATCTGCCATGTATTTGCCCACTCGCCTAGCCTGTCCAAATCACCCTGCAGCCTCTTAGCATCCTCCTCACAGCTCACACCGCCATCCAGTTTAGTGTCATCTGCAAACTTGGAGATATTACATTCAATTCCATCATCCAAATCATTAATATATATTGTAAAGAGCTGGGGTTCCAGGACTGAGCCCTGCGGCACTTCACTAGTCACTGCCTGCCATTCTGAAAAGGACCCGTTAATCCCGACTCTCTGCTTCCTGTCTGCCAACCAGTTCTGTATGCACGTCAGTACATTACCCCCAATACCATGTGCTTTGATTTTGCACACCAATCTCTTGTGTGGGACCTTGCCAAAAGCCTTTTGAAAGTCCAAATACACCGCATCGACTGGTTCTCCCCTGTCTACTCTACTAGTTAAATCCTCAAAAAATTCCAGAAGATTTGTCAAGCATGATATCCCCTTCATAAATCCATGCTGACTTGGACCTATCCTATCACTGCTTTCCAAATGTGCTGGTATTTCATCCTTAATGATTGATTCCAACATTTCCCCCACTACTGATGTCAGGCTAACTGGTCTATAATTACCCGTTTTCTCTCTCCCTCCTTTTTTAAAAAGTGGTGTTACATTAGCTACCCTCCAGTCCATAGGAACTGATCCAGAGTCGATAGACTGTTGGAAAATTATCACCAATGCATCCACTATTTCTCGGGCCACTTAAGTACTCTGGGATGTCGAGCATCAGGCCCTGGGGATTTATCGGCCTTCAATCCCGTCAATTTCCCGAACATAATTTCCCGCCTAATAAGGATATCCTTCAGTTCCTCCTTCTCACTCGACCTTCGGACCCCTAGTACATCGGGAAGGTTATTTGTGTCTTCCTTTGTGAAGTCAGAACCAAAGTACTTGTTCAATTGGTCTGCCATTTCTTTGTTCCCCATTATAAATTCACCTGAATCCGACTGCAAAGGACCAACATTTGTCTACACTAATCTTTTTCTCTTCACATATCTACAGAAGATTTTGCAGTCATTTTTTATGTATCAGGCAAACTTCCACTCGTACTCTATTTTCCCCTTTTTAATTAAACCCTTTGTCCTCCTCTGTTGTATTCTAAATTTCTCCCAGCCCTCCGGCTTGCTACTTTTTCTGGCTAATTTGTATGCCTCTTCCTTGGATTTAACACTATCCTTAATTTCCCTTGTTAGCCACGGTTGAGCCACCTTCCCCATTTTATTTTTACTCCAGACAGGGATGTACAATTGCTGAAGTTCATCCATGTGATCTTTAAATGTTTGTCATTGCTTATCCACCGTCAACCCTTTGAGTATTGTTTGCCAATCTATTCTAGCCAATTCACGCCTCATACCGTCGAAGTTACCTTTCCTTAAGTTCAGGACCCTAGTTTCCGAATTAACTTTGTCATTCTCCATCTTAATAAGGAATTCTACCATATTATGGTCACTTTTCCCCAAGGGGCCTCGCACAACAAAATTGCTAATTAGTCCTTCTCATTACACATCACCCAGTCTAGGATGGCCAACTCCCTGGTTGGTTCCTCGACATATTGGTCTAGAAACCATCCCTAATACACTCCAGTTAGGTTAGCCCAATCAATGTGTAGATTAAAGTCGCCCATGATTATTGCTGTACCTTTATTGCACACATCCCTAATTTCTTGTTTGATGCTGTCCCCCACCTCACTATTACTGTTTGGTGGTCTATACACAACACACACTAGCATTTTCTGCCCTTTGGAATTCCGCAGCTCCACCCATACCAATTCCACATCATCCAGGCTAATGTCCTTCCTTACAATTGCATTGATTTCATCTTTAACCAGCAATGCCACCCCGCCTCCTTTTTCTTTCTGTCTATCCTTCCTAAATACTGAATACCCTTAGATGTTGAGTTCCCAGCCTTGGTCCCCCTGGAGCCATGTCTCTGTGATGCCAATCACAGTGATATTGTGTAGCGCACACTGTGATATTCTATAACAATAACAGTGATATTGTATAGCATTCACTGTGATATTCTATAAAAATAACAGTGATATTGTATAACACTCACTGTGATATTCTATAACACTCACTGCGATATTCAGTGTTCATGTAAAGTTTCTGTTAATGTGCTGTGAAACATTGAAATCTTTATATTCAACACTTTATGTTCTTGGACAGATCTGTGTACACCTCCTACCGTGGCAATGCTGATGTATGTGATAGGAGTGGCTTGGGCAGTGTAAGGATGCTTTATGGTGTTGGTGTGGGGTGGTGCCTCCTATCAACAAGAGCAGGCATTGACGACAATATCCAACACCATCTCCAGTGCGCCAGTGCATGAGTAAAAGAGTGTTTGAAGACCAGGCCCTCAAAATTGCAAGCAAGCTCATGGTCTACAGGGCTGTAGTAATACCCGCCGTCCTGTATGGCTCAGAGATATGGACCATGTACAGTAGACACCTCTAGTCACTGGAAAAATACCACCAACGATTTATCCACAAGATCTTACAAATTCCCTCGGAGGACAGACGCACCAACATTAGTGTCCTCGACCAGGCCAACATCCCCAGCATTGAAGCACTGACCACACTTGATCAGCTACACTGGGCAGGCCACATAGTTCGCATGCCAGACACGAGACTCCCAAAGCAAGCGCTCTACTCGGAACTCCTTCATGGCAAATGAGCCAAAGGTGGGCAGCGGAAACGTTACAAGGACACTCTCAAAGTCTCCCGATAAAGTGCAACATCCCCACTCCCCTAAGTGGAGTGCCATAAGTGGAGGAAGTGCATCTGAGGGGCTGAGCACCTCGAGTCTCGTCGTCAAGAGCATGTAGAAATCAAGCGCAGGCAGTGGAAAGAGCATGCGGCAAACCAGTCCCACACACACCTTCCCTCAATAACTATCTGTCCCACCGTGACAGACACTGTGGTTCTCGTATTAGACCAGGCCGCCACACTGCTCCTTCCGCTCCCCGGCCTGCTCCGCGGTGGATCTTCTACTACCAGCTGCTGTTGCCTCATGATGGCTAAGTTGTGCAGCATGCAGCAGATAACAGAAATCAGCACATGCTGGAGCAGGAGAGCTACGGCAGCAAATAGGACGACTGGATTGGACATCACCAAGATCCAGGTCGGTGATTGGAGCGTGGTCAGATACAGCAGAAGCGGTGAGGTCGGGCGAAGGAGCAGTGAGAGATTATAGAGGGACATAATCGGCGCCAAGGAGAGTTGTGAGTTCGGGACCCAGAAGAGGCGAGGGCCCAGGGGCAGCACGGGCCAGCCCACACTGCGATATGTGTGCGAGCTAGGTCCATGCAGCAGAGCTGGTCTCCAGTCGTCTTGGATAACGCTTGCCACTGGACCAAGACCGAGCTCTGTCAAGCCCGTGTGGTGGCTGGTGTGCAACGGCCACTACATGTTAAAAAAATCCACGTGCAGGCATCTTCCACCCTTCAAAATTTAATTCGGGACCTGGAATTTTAGGTCCTTCATTGAAACACCTGTGAACTTTTTAGCATGGAAGCAAGTCATCCTCGATTCGAGGGACTGCCTATGATGATGAGGGGTGGTGCCAACCTGGCGTTTAATGTTGCAGCCAGGGTGTACCGCATCAAGTGAAGTATGAATTGTGGAATCTGGCCTTTTTTTGTCCTCCGCATCCTACACTGTTACAGTAAAGCTCAACGCAAGCTCGAGGATCAGCACCTCATCTTTCAATTAAGCACTTTACAAACTGCCGGTCTCAACATTGAGTTCAACAATTTCAGATCATAACCACTGCTCCCAATTTTTCGGACAGCAGATGTTCATAATAATTCTGCTGTTGCTATTTACACTTCCGCTAGACCCATCTTTTGTTTCTTTATTTGTCCCATAACCACCCACTTTTGCCTTGCACCATCATTACTTTTGTCATTTATCTCTCCTGTCTTCAACCCTATCACAGACCTTCCCTTTTGTTCTTTCTTCCCTCACCCCTTTCCCCTGCCTCTGTACTTGCTAAAAATCTGTAACATTTCTAACTTCTTCCAGTTCTGACAAAAGGTTTTCGACTTGAAACGCTAAATCTGTTTCTGTCTCCGCAGATGCCATCTGACCTGATGAGTGTTTCCAGCATTTTCTGTTTTTATTTCAGATTTCCAGCATCCACAGTATTTTGCTTTTGAATACGATAATCTGTTACTGTTTATATGTAAACATTCCCATTGTCTGTCCTCCCCTTGGTGAAGGTGTCCTGTTTAGCAGTGCGAAAGTTTGCAACGTATATGGTCCTTTTATTGTGGTTTTTCCAGCTGGGTGCTGTTACACAGAATTAAACATTGGCTGTTTATATCTCATTAAATGATTAAAACCAAAAGACAAAGCAGTAATCCCAGTAGAAGCCGCTAGTTATTTTAAGACTGCGCTAGACTGTACGTAGGATTTGTTAATAATTGATCAGTGTTGTTCATGATTGATTGAGTTTAAATAATGCCCTACATTGACAATCCCATAAACCTCCAAAGCCATACGAGGCAAATCGTGTTTGACTAACTTGATTGAGTTCTTTGACATCCATAAAACAAAAGTCCTCCACCAACTTGTCCTCACTGCACAGCACCCCCAGTCATCAAGATCCACGGCGCGGCCCTGGACACCGTGGACCACTTCCCATATCTTGGGAGCCTCCTATCAACAAGAGCAGGCATCGACAACGAGATCCAACACCGCCTCCAGTGCGCCAGTGCAGCCTTCGGCCGCCTGAGGAAAAGAGCGTTTGAAGACCAGGCCCTCAAAACTGCCACCAAACTCATGGTCTACAATGCTGTGGTAATACCTGCCATCCTGTATGGCTCAGAGACATGGAGCATGTACAGTAGACTCAAGTTGCTGGAGAAATATCACCAAAGATGTCTCCGCAAGATCCTACAAATCCCCTGGGAGGACAGGTGCACCAACATCAGCGTCCTCATTCAGGCTAACATCCCCAGCATTGAAGCACTGACCACACGTGATCAGCTCCGCTGGGCAGGCCACATAGTCCACATGCCAGACATGAGACTCCCAAAGCAAGTGCTCTACTCTGAACTCCTTCACGGCAAACGAGCCAAAAGTGGGCAGCGGAAATGCTACAAGGACACCCTCAAAGCCTCGCTGATAAAGTCCAACTAACACCTGGGAGTCCCTGGCCCAAGACCGCCCTAAGTGGAGGAAGTGCATCCGAGAGGGCGCTGAGCACCTCGAGTCTCATCGCCGAGAGCATGCAGAAATCAAGCGCAGATAGCAAAAAAAGCGTGCGGCAAACCAGTCCCACCCACCCCTTCTCTCAATGACTATGTCCCACCTGTGACAGAGTCTGTGGCTCTCGTATTGGACTGTTCAACCACCAAAGAACTCACTTCAGGCGTGGAAGCAAGTCTCGATTCTGAGGGATTGCCTATGATGATGAGTTCTTTGATGAAGTAATGGAGAGGGTGGATGAGGGCAGTGCAGTTGATGTTGTGTATCTGGACTTTCAAAAGGCATTTGACAAAATGCCGCAGAATAGATTTGATAGCAAAATCAAAACCCACAGGATTCATCTTAGGCGGCCCCTCGAACGAGGATGATTTGCTTCCACAAGAGTTAACAGATGTTTCAATGAAGGACCTGATGGTCCAGTCCTGAACTCCAATTGAGGGGGTGGAAGATGCCTGTGCGTGAATTTTTTTAACGTGTGGTGACCGTTGCACATTAGCCACATCACGGGCTTGACAGAGCTAGGCCTTTATCCAGTGGCAAGGATTAACCAGGAGGACTGGAGACCTGCTCTGCTGTCCACAGGATTAACGGGACAGTGACAACATGAATACAAAATTAGCTACGGGACAGAAACCAGAGAGTTGTAGTGAATGGTTGTGTTTCAGACTGCAAGGAGGTATACTATGCTGTTCCCCAGGGGTCAATGTTAGGACCACTGCTCTTTTTGATATATATTAATGACCTCGACTTGGGTTTGCAGATGAAATGAAACTCATAGAATCATAGAATCATAGAATGATTACAGGACGAAAGAAGGCCATTCGGCCCGTCGAGCCCATGCCGGCTCTGCGCAAGAGCAACCTAGCTTTTCCTACTCGCCTGCCCTTTCCCCGTAGCCCCACAATTTTTTTTCTTTTAGGTACTTATCCAACTCCCTTTTGAAAGCCATGATTGAGTCTGCGTCCACCACCCTTTCCTGCAGAGGGAGCAACGTACGGTGGCCCCGCCCGGAAATCGGCACAGTCCCAGCCTGCAAGACCATCAGCAGGCCGGGGCATTAGAGGGAGCAACATGCGTCGGCATGCCACTGCAGGGAGCAGCACGTGCTGCTGCAAGAGGGTGACGGCTGACTGCAGCGCGGGCAGGTACAGCAGGAGCGGCGAGGTCAGGGCAAAGGAGCGGCAAGACCTCGATGTGATTGGGGTCCAGGAGAGACGTGAGTTCAGGGCCCAGAAGAAGCGTGGGCCCAGGGGCAGCACAGGCCAACCCACACTGCGATATGTGTGTGCACTAGGTCCATGCAGCAAAGCTGGTCTTCAGTCGCCTTGGTTGACCCAGCTCTGTCAAGCCTGTGTGGTGGCTGGTGTGCAAAGGCCACCACTTGTTAAAAAAATCCACGCACAGGCATCTTCCACCATTCAAGATGCAGTTCGGGATCTGGAATATCCAGTCCTTCATTGAAACATCTGTGAACTCATCCCTTTTCGGCGTGGAAGCAAGTCATCCTCGTTTCGAGGGACTGCCTATGATGATGATGCAATGCGCCCCAGATCTTAACCACGCACTGTATAAAAGAGTTTTTTCTTATGTTGGTTCTTTGGTTCTTTTGCCAATCATCTTAAATCTGTGTCCTCGGGTTCTCGACCATTCTGCCAATGGGAACAGTTTCTCTCTATCTACTTTGTCCAGACCCTTATGATTTTGAACACCTCCTCTCAATCTTCTGTGCTCTATGGAGAACAACCCCAACTTCTCCAGTCTATCCATGTAACTGAAGTCCCTGATCCCTGGAACCATTCTCGTAAATCTTTTCTGCATCCTTTCTAAGGCCTTTGCATCCTTGCTAAAGTGCGGTGCCCAGAATTGGACACAATACTTAAGTTGAGGCTGAACCACATTTTATACAGGTTCTTCATAATTTTCACACTTCTCTATACCTCCATTCATGATTGAAAGGCTGCATTCGAGGGAGCAGCATGCGGCGGCGTGGTCCCAGCCTGCAAGGCCATCAGCAGGCCGGGGCCATCAGAGGCAGCAGCGTGCGGCGGCATACCACTGCAGGAGGGCGACGGCTGAAAAGTCAGGTCGCTGATTGCAGTGCGGGCAGGCACAGCAGGAGGGGTGAAGGAGCAGCAAGTGTTTGTAGAAGGAAGTGACTGGGGCCCAGGAGAGGCGTGAGTCTGGGGCCCGGAAGAGGCAAGGGCCCAGGGGCAGCACGGGCCAGCCCACACTGCGATATGTGTGCGCGCTCGGTCCAGCAGAGCTGGTCTCCAGTCGTCTTGGTTAATCTTTGCCACTAGACCAAAACCTAACTCTGTCAAGCCCGTGCGGTGGCTGGTGTGCAACGGCCACCACCCGTTAATAAAATCCAAGCACAGGCATCTTCCACCCTCCAAGATGTAGTTCGGGATCTGGATTATTAGGTCCTTCATTGAAACACCTGTGAACTCATTCCTTTTTGGCGTGGAAGCAAGTCATCCTCGCTGCGTGGGACTGCCTATGATGATGATGGATTCATGAAGCCCAAGATCACGTATGCTTTTTTAACTGCTTTCTCAACCTGCCCTTCCACCTTCAATGCTTTGTGCACACATGCACCTAGGTCTTTTTGTTCATGCACCCCCTTTAGAATTGTACGCTTTAATTTATATTTCCTCTCCTCATTCTTTCTACCAAAATGTATCACTTTGCACTTTTCTGCATTAAATTTCACCTGCCATGTGTCTGTCTATTCCACCAGCCTGTATATGACCTCCAGCGCGAGCTGCTCCAAGTGTGTGATGATTTTGAGATGGGCAACTGGGTGCTGTCATCAAAACCGTGGTCGCCGTTTTGGAGCGTGGGCAGGAACATCGGCAGGGCCCAGGTACAGAGGAGTGGGAAGGTCGGGACAGCTGAGCGGCGAGTGCTTGTGGCGAGATGCGGTGAATATTTATGGCGGAAGAGCGGTGAGAGATTGTGGCGGAGGTGTGACAGATGAGGGTACTGGGCCCAGAGGAGCTGAGGGCCTAGGGGCAGCACGGGCCAGCCCACACTGCGATATGTATGCATGCTAGGTCCGTGCAGCAGAGCAGGTCTCCAGTCATCCTGGTTAACCCTTGCCACTGGATAAAGACCCAGCTCTGTCAAGCCCGTGTGGTGGCTGGTGTGCAACGGTCACCAAACATTAAAAAAATCCGCGCACAGGCATCTTCCACCCTCTCAATTGGAGTTCAGGACTGGAACATCGGGTCCTTCATCGAAACACCTGTGAACTTGTGGAAGGAAGTCATCCTCGTTCGATGGACCGCCTATGATGATGATGATGATGATGATATGTCCTCTTGAAGTCTATCACTATCCTCCTCACTGTTCGCTATACTTGCAAGTTTTGTGTCATCTGCAAATTTTGAAATTGTGCCCTGTACACCCACATCCACGTAATTAATATATATCAAGAAAAGCAGTGGTGCCAGAACCGACCCCTGGGGAACACCGTCCAAAAAACAACTGTTCACTCTCTTGTTTCCTGTCACTTAGCCAATATTGTATCCATGCTGCATTTTATTCCATGGGCTTCAACTTTGCTGGCAAGCCTATTATGTGGCAATTTGTCAAATGCCAAACACGGAAATGTAGTAAACAATGAGGAAGATAGTAACAGACTTCCTGAGGTCATAGACAGACTAGTGAAATGGGCAGACACACGGCAGATTAAATTTAACACAGAGAAGTGTGGTGATACATTTCGGTAGGAAATGAGGAGAGGCGATGTGAACTAAATGGCATAATTTTAAAGGGGGTGTTGGAACAGAGAGACCCGGGGGTGTATGTACTCAAATCTTTGAAGGTGGCAGAACAAGTTGAGAAGGCTGTTAAGAAAGCACATGGGATCCTTGGTTTTATTAATAGTGGAATAGAGTACAAAAGCAAGGAAGTTATGGAAAACCATTATAAAACACTGGTTAGGCCTCAGCTGGAGTATTGCGCTCAATTCTGGGCACCAAACTTTAGGAAGGATGTCAAGGTCTTAGAGAGGCTGCCAAAGAGATTTACTAGAATGGTACCACATAGTTCGCATGCCAGGCATTAGACTCCCAAAGCAAATGCTCTACTCGGAGCTCCTTCACAGCAAACGAGCCAAAGGTGGGCAGCGGAAACGCTACAAGGACACCCTCAAAGCCTCCCTGACACCTGGGAGTCCCTGGTCAAAGACCGCCCTAAGTGGAGGAAGTGCATCCGAGAGGGCACTGAAGTCTCAAGTCTCATCGCCGAGAGCATGCAGAAATCAAGTGCAGACAGCAGAAAGAGCATGCGACAAACCAGTCCCATCCACCTCTTCCCTCAACGACTATCTGTCCCACCTGTAACAAAGTCTGTGGCTCTTGTATTGCACTGTTCAGCCACCAAAGAACTCAGTTCAGGAGTGGAAGCAAGTCTTCCTCAATTCTGAGGGTCTCCTATGATGATGATGATGATGATGATGACCAGAGATGATGGATTTCAGTTATGTGGAGAAATGTAGCCAGTTTCGGCAGCACATCCCAAACCCGCAACCTCCACCAACTCGACGTACAAGGGCAGCAGGTGCATGGGAACACCATCACCTCTAAGTTTCCCTCCAACTCATGCACTATCCTGATTTGGACATATATTGCCGTTCCTTCAAACTCCTGAGATTCCCTCCCTAACAGCATGGTGGGAGTACCTTCACCACATGGCTCACCACCACCTTCTCAAGGGCAACTAGGGATGGGCAATAAATGGTGGCCTTGCTAGTGATGACCCATCCTGAGAATGAATTAAAAATAAATTTGCACTAATGTCCCAGAAACAACTGAGAAAAATGAGCAGTGCGTCTGTTTTTAGCTATGTTCACTGCCACAATGTCAGCTGTGGCTCAGTGGGTAGCACATTCGCCTGGATCAGAAGGTTGTGGGTTCAAGTCCCATTCCAGAGACTTGAGCACAAAATCTAGGCTGACACTCCCAGTGCAGTGCTGAGGAAGTGCTGCACTGTTGGAGGTGCTGTCTTTCGGAAGCCCCGTCTGCTCTCTCAGGCGGATGTAAAAGATCCCATGGCACTATTTTGATGAAGAGCAGGGGAGTTATCCCCGGTGTCATGGCCAATATTTATCCCTCAATCAACATAACAACAAACAGATTATCTGGTCATTATCACATTGCTCTTCGTGGGAGCTTGCTGTGCATAAATTGGCTGCCGTGTTTTCCTCATTATAACAGTGACTACATTTCAAAAGTACTTCATTGGCTGTAAAGCGTGTTGAGATATCCGGTGGTTGTGAAAGACGCTATATAAATACAAGTCTTTGTTTATGTTGGTTGAGGGATAAATTTTGGTCAGGTACTGGGAGAACTCCAGTTAAGTTATCCGACAGGATCCTAGTACATCCACTGTCTGTAATCATATAATGAGATACATCCAGCCAATGTTTAATTCTGTGTAACATCACCCAGCTGGAAAAAACACACCAAAAGGACCATATACATTGCAAACATTTGCACTGCTAAACAGGACACCTTCACCAAGGGAAGGAGAAACAATGGGAATATTTACATATAAACAGTAACAGATTAGCATATTCAAAAGCAAAATACTGGGAATGCTGGAAATCTGAAATAAAAACAGAAAATGCTGGAACTCTCATCGGGTCAGGCAGCATCTGTGGAAAGAGAAACAGAGTTAACGTTTTATATCGATGACCTTTCGTCAGAAACTCAGGGTCACGTTTACGGACTGAATGGAGGTGGTCAGCAAAGCCATCACACAATCTGCGTATGGTCTCCCCCAGTTTATCTTATTGCTGTTTGTCACAGTCTGATATTAAAATATATGCTTATTACCAACAGTGAGTGCTCATTGGGCACAATGCTTTGTTTTCAGCCAATGGGTTAGAAGACTGGGTCTAATGACCTTCTGGCTTAATTTGCAAAGATTTCTTATTCTTTTTTGGGTCAAGTGACTAAGATTTTGGTGAAGAATACTTGTGAACACAATAAATTGTTGCACCCTTTACTATGCTTATTCATTAGGATCTCAGCAAAGTGTAATGGTTGTGTGAATGTTTTGGAGTTTGTCCATTTGAACTTCAAAAGTATCGATTTACAATAATAATGATAGACATGTCATTCAAACTTGGGTTATATCTGGAAAGAGCACTTTGAGCTGTGTAACATGAGGGTGACATAACGAAAGATAGACTTGTGTTCATAAAGTGTCTTTCACGACCTCAAGTTGTCCCAAAGTGCATTATCATAAGAACATAAGAACATAAGAAATAGGAGCAGGAGTAGGCCATTTGACCCCTCGAGCCTGCTCCGCCATTCAATAAGATCTAGGACTCAGCTCCATTTCCCTGCCCGCTCTCCATAACCCTTCACTCCCTTATTGCACAACAATCTGTCTATCTCCAACTTAAATATGTTCAATGACTCAGCCTTCACAGCTCTCTGGGGCCAAGAATTCCATAAATTTACAACCCTCTGAGAGGAGAAATTCTTCTCCATCTCAGTTCTAAATGGGCGGCCCCTTATGCCCCCTAGTTCTAGATTCCCCCACGAGGGGAAACATCCTCTCTGCATCTACTTGCCGAGTCTCCTCAGTATCTTATATGTTTCAATAAGATCACCTCTATTCTTCTAAACTCCAATGAGCATAGGCCTAACCTGCTCAACATTTCTTCATAAGTCAACCCCTTCATCTCAGGAATTAACCTAGTGAACCACCTCTGAACTGCCTCCATGCAAGTATATCCCTCCTTAAATAAGGAGACCAAAACTGTACACCGTACTCTATGTTTGGCCCTAGCAATGCCCTGTACAGTTTTAGCAGGACTTTGCTGCTTTTATACTCCACCCCCTTTGCAATAAAGGCCAACATTCCATTTGCCTTCCCGATTACTTACTGTACCAGCATACTAACTTTGTGTGGTTCATGCACAAGGACCCCCAGGTCCCTCTGTACTGCAGCATTTTGTAATTTCTCTTAATTTAAATAATAATTATTTTTTTTTCTACCAAAGTGGATAACCTCACACTTTCCCATGTTATACTCCAACTGCTAAATGTTTGCCCAGTCACTTAGCCTGTCTGTATCCCTTTGCAGATTTTTTGTGTCCTCCTCATAACTTGCTTTCCCATCCATATTTGTATCATCAGCAAACTTGGCTACATTACACTCGATCCCTTCATCCAAGTAATTAATATAGATTGTAAATAGTTGAGGCCCCAGCACCGATCTCTGTGGCACCCACTAGTTACCGTTTGCCTACTTGAAAATGATCCATTTATCCTGACTCTCCGTTTTCTGGTAGTTAGCCAATCCACTATCCTTGCTAATATATTACCCCACACCCTGTGAGCTTTTATCTTGTGCAGTAACCTTTTATGTGGCACCTTATTGAATGTCTTCTGGACATCCAACTACACCACATCCACTGGTTCCCCCTTATCCACGCTGCTCATTGCATCCTTAAAGAACTCCAGCAAATTTGTCAAACCTGATTTCCCTTTCATAAAACCATTCTGACTCTGACTGTATTATCCTTTTCCAAATGTCCTGCTACTGCTTCCTTAATAATGGACTCCAGCATTTTCCCAACGACAGATGTTAGGCTAAGTGGTCTACAGTTTCCTGCTTTCTGTCTCCCTCCTTTTTAAAATAGGGATGTTACATTTGCGGTTTTCCAATCCGCTGGGACCGCTCCAGAATCCAGGGAATTTTGGTAGATTACAACCAATGTATCCACTATCTCTGCAGTCACTTCTTTTAAGATCCTAGGATGCAGACCATCAGGTCCAGGGGACTTGCCCACCTTTAGTCCTATTATCTTACAGAGTACTTTTTCTTTGGTTGTTTTAAATTCCTCCATCCCTATAGCCCCTTGATTATCCATTATTGGGATGTTTTTAGTGTCTTGAACTGTGAAGACTGATACAAAATATTTGTTGAAAGTCTCCACCATTTCCCTGCTCCCCATTATTAATTGTCCAGTCTCATCCTCTAAGGGAACAACATATATTTTAGCCACTCTCTTTTTATATACCTGTAGAAACTCTTACTATCTGTTTTTATATTTTTTGTTAGTTTACTCTCATAATCTATCTTCCCTCTCTTTATTATTTTTTTAGAAACAAAGAAACATAGAAACATAGAAACATAGAAAATAGGTGCAGGAGTAGGCCATTCGGCACTTCTAGCCTGCACCGCCAGTCAATGAGTTCATGGCTGAACATGCAACTTCAGTACCCCATTCCTGCTTTCTCACCATACCCCTTGATCCCCTTAGTAGTAAGGACTACATCTCACTCTTTTTTGAATATATTTAGTGAATTGGCCTCAACAACTTTTTGTGGTAGAGAATTCCACAGGTTCACCACTCTCTGGGTGAAGAAGTTCCTCCTCATCTCGGTCCTAAATGGCTTACCCCTTATCCTTAGACTGTGACCCCTGGTTCTGGACTTCCCCAACATTGGGAACATTCTTCCTGCATCTAACCTGTCTAAACCCATCAGAATTTTAAATGTTTCTATGAGGTCCCCTCTCATTCTTCTGAACTCCAGTGAATACAAGCCCAGTTGATCCAGTCTTTCTTGATAGATCAGTCCCGCCATCCCGGGAATCAGTCTGGTGAACCTTCGCTGCACTCCCTCAATAGCAAGAATGTCCTTCCTCAGGTTAGGAGACCAAAACTGTACACACTACTCCAGGTTGGCCTCACCAATGCCCTGTACAACTGTAGCAACACCTCCCTGCCCCTGTACTTAAATCCCCTCGCTATGAAGGCCAACATGCCATTTGCTTTCTTAACTGCCTGCTGTACCTGCATGGCAACTTTTAAAGACTGATGAACCATGACACCCAGGTCTCGTTGCACCTCTCCTTTTCCTAATCTGTCACCATTCAGATAATAGTCTATCTCTCTATTTTTACCACCAAAGTGGATAACCTCACATTTATCCACATTATACTTCATCTGCCATGCATTTGCCCACTCACATAACCTATCCAAGTCGCTCTGCAGCCTCATAGCATCCTCCTCGCAGCTCACACTGCCACCGAACTTAGTGTCATACGCAAATTTGGAGATACTACATTTAATCCCCTCGTCTAAATCATTAATGTACAGTGTAAACAGCTGGGGCCCCAGCACGGAACCTTGCGGTACCCCACTAGTCACCGCGTGCCATTCTGAAAAGTACCCATTTACTCCTACTCTTTGCTTCCTGTCTGACAACCAGTTCTCAATCCATGTCAGCACACTACCCCCAATCCCATATGCTTTAACTTTGCACATTAATCTCTTGTGTGGGACCTTGTCGAAAGCCTTTTGAAAGTCCAAATATACCACATCAACTGGTTCTCCCTTGTCCACTCTACTGGAAACACCCTCAAAAAATTCTAGAAGATTTGTCAAGCATGATTTCCCTTTCACAAATCCATGCTGACTTGGACCTATCATGTCACCTTTTTCCAAATGCGCTGCTATGACATCCTTAATAATTGATTCCATCATCTTACCCACTACCGATGTCAGGCTTACCGGTCTATAATTCCCTGTTTTCTCTCTCCCTCCTTTTTTAAAAAGTGGGGTTACATTGGTTACCCTCCACTCGATAGGAACTGATCCAGAGTCAAGGGAATGTTGGAAAATGACTGTCAATGCATCCGCTATTTCCAAGGCCACCTCCTTAAGTACTCTGGGATGCAGTCCATCAGGCCCTGGGGATTTATCGGCCTTCAATACCATTAATTTCCCCAACACAATTTCCTGACTAATAAGGATTGCCCTCAGTTCCTCCTCCTTACTAGACCCTCTGGCCCTTCTTATATCTGGAAGGTTGTTAGTGTCCTCCTTAGTGAATACCGAACCAAAGTACTTATTCAATTGGTCTGCCATTTCTTTGTTCCCCGTTATGACTTCCCCTGATTCTGACTGCAGGGGACCTACGTTTGTCTTTACTAACCTTTTTCTCTTTACATATCTATAGAAACTTTTGCAATCTGTCTTAATGTTCCCTGCAAGTTTCTTCTCGTACTCCATTTTCCCTGCCCTAATCAAACCCTTTGTCCTCCTCTGCTGAGTTCTAAATTTCTCCCAGTCTCCGGGTTCACTGCTATTTCTGGCCAATTTGTATGCCACTTCCTTGGCTTTAATACTATCCCTGATTTCCCTTGATAGCCACGGTTGAGCCACCTTCCCTTTTTTATTTTTACGCCAGACAGGAATGTACAATTGTTGTCGTTTATCCATGCGGTCTCTAAATGTCTGCCATTGCCCATCCACGGTCAACCCCTTAAGTATCATTCGCCAATCAATCCTAGCTAATTCATGCCTCATACCTTCAAAGTTACCCTTCTTTAAGTTCTGGACCATGGTCTCTGAATTAACTGTTTCATTCTCCATCCTAATGCAGAATTCCACCATATTATGGTCACTCTTCCCCAAGGGGCCTCGCACAACGGTATTGCTAATTAATCCTCTCTTATTACACAACACCCAGTCTAAGATGGCCTCCCCCCTAGTTGGTTCCTTGACATATTGGTCTCGAAAACCATCTCTTATGCATTCCAGGAAATCCTCCTCCACCGTATTGCTTCCAGTTTGGTTAGCCCAATCTATGTGCATATTAAAGTCACCCATTATAACTGCTGCACCCTTATTGCATGCACCCCTAATTTCCTGTTTGATGCCCTCCCCAACATTACTACTACTGTTTGGAGGCCTGTACACAACTCCCACTAACGTTTTTTGCCCTTTGGTGTTCTGCAGTTCTACCCATATAGATTCCGCATCATCCAAGCTAATGTCCATTCTAACTATTGCATTAATCTCTTCTTTAACCAGCAATGCTACCCCACCTCCTCCTTTTATTCTATCCTTCCTGAATGTTGAATACCCCTGGATGTTGAGTTCCCAGCCCTGATCATCCTGGAGCCATGTCTCCGTAATCCCAATCACATCATATTTGTTAACATCTATTTGCACAGTTAATTCATCCACCTTGTTACAGATACTCCTTGCAGTAAGACACAAAGCCCTCAGGCTTGTTTTTTTAACACCCTTTTTGCTTTTAGAATTTTGCTGTAAAGTGGCCCTTTTTGTTTTTTGTCTTGGGTTTCTCTGCCCTCCACTTTTCCTCATCTCCTTTCTGTCTTTTGCTTTTGTCTCCTTTTTGTTTCCCTCTGTCTCCCTGCATTGATTCCCATCCCCCTGCCATATTAGTTTAACTCCTCCCCAACAGCACTTGCAAACACTCCCCCTCAGATATTGATTCCAGTCCTGCCCAGGTGCAGACCATCCACTTTGTACTGGTCCCACCTCCCCCAGAACCGGTTCCAATGCCCCAGGAATTCGAATCCCTCCCTGCTGCACCACTGCTCAAGCCATGTATTCATCTGTGCTATCCTGCGATTCCTACTCTGACTAGCACGTGGCACTGGTAGCAATCCCGAGATTACTACTTTTGAGGTCCTTTTTAATTTAGCTCCTAGCTCCTTAAATTCGTTTCGTAGGATCTCATCCCTTTTTTTACCTATGTTGTTGGTACCAATGTGCACCACGACAACTGGCTGTTCTCCCTCCTTTTTTAGAATGTCCTGCACCCGCTCAGAGACATCCTTGACCCTTGCACCAGGGAGGCAACATACCATCCTGGAGTCTCGGTTGCGGCCGCAGAAACACCTATCTATTCCCCTTACAATTGAATCCCCTATTACTATCGCTCTCCCACTCTTTTTCCTCCCCTCCTGTTCAACAGAGCCAGCCACGGTGCCATGAACTTGGCTGCTGTTGCCCTCCCCTGATGAGTCATCCCCCTCAACAGTACTCAAAGCAGTGAATCTGTTTTGCAGGGGGATGACCACAGGGGACCCCTGCACTACCTTCCTTGCACTGCTCTTCCTGCTGGTCTTCCATTCCCTATCTGGCTGTGGACCCTTCACCTGCGGTAAGACCAACTCGCTACATGTGCTACTCATGTCATTCTCAGCATCGTGGATGCTCCAGAGTGAATCCACCTTCAGCTCCAACTCTGCAACGCGGTCCGTCAGGAGCTGGAGGCGGACACACTTCCCGCACAATTAGTCGTCAGGAACACTGGAGTCGTCCCTGAGTTCCCACATGGTACAGGAGGAGCATAGCACGCGACCGAGCTGTCCTGTCATGACTTAACCCTAAGATAGGCAACAACAATGTTTAGTCCTCCTTTGCTGTTTTCTAAACGTTTTCCAATCCTCTGGCCTCCCACTAATCTTAGCCACATTGTAAGCCATTGTTTTCAATTTAATACCATCCTTTATTTCCTTAGTTAGCCATGGCTGGTTCTCCCTTTTCTTAAAATCTTTCCTTCTCAGTGGAATATGTTTTTGTTATGAAATCGCTCCTTAATTTTCAACAATTAAGAACTTTTGAAGTATAATATCTGTGGCAATGTAAGAAATACGGCAGTCAATTTGTGCTCAGCAAGCTCCGACAAACAGTAAGTGTGACAATGACCAGATCATCTGTTATTTTTAATGATGATGGTTGAGGGATACATATTGGTCAGGATACCTGGGAGAACTCCCCTGCTGTTTGAAATAGTGCTGTGGGATCTTTTACATCCACCTGAGGGGATAGACAGGATCACGGTTTAATATCTCATTTGATTGACGGCACCTCTGCCAGTGCAGCACTCCCTCAGCATTGATGAGAGAAGAGTAGCAGATCTGCAATGCGTTTCATAGCAGAAGGGTGCGTTACCTTAACTGGTTGAATTCGCCTATTCATGGGTGATGAGATGCGGCACCATGATTCAGAAATGGGAATCCTTCTTCATATTGTGACAATGACCCCCATCTCCAATTTTTGGGAAGCAATAGTGGGTGATATAACCACAAAGGGTGGGGTAACCATTGGCAGCAAGATCTGGATATATGGCGCAAATATTGGAGGTCAAAGCTTCATGGAGAATCACTCTGTTAACAGTACTCATGGGAACAGGCTTATTATTCTCCATCTCTTAAATTATCCACTGCCAACACACCTTAAGAACATAAGAACATAAGAAATAGGAGCAGTACAAGGCCATTTGGCCCTTCGAGCCTGCTCCGCCATTTAATAAGATCATGGATGATCTGATCATGGAATCAGTTCCATTTCCCTGCCCACTCCCCAGAACCCTTTATTCCCTTGTAGCTCAAAAGCCTGTCTGTCTCCGCCTTAAATATATTCAATGACCTAGCCTCCAAAGCTGTCCGGGGCAGAGAATTCCACAGATTTACAACCCTCTGAGTGAAGAAATTCCTCCTCATCTCAGTTTTGAATGGGTGACCCCTTATTCTGAAACTATGTCCCCTAGTTCTAGATTCCCCTATGAGTGGAAATATCCTCTCTGCATTTACCCTGTCAAGCCCCCTCAGTATCTTATATGTTTCAATAAGATCACCTCTCATTCTTCTGAACTCCAATGGGTATAGGCCCAACCTACTCAACCTATCTTCATAAGTCAACCCTCTCATCTCTGGAATCAATCTAGTGAACCTTCTCTGAACTGCCTCCAATACAAGTTTATCCTTTCTTAAATAGGGAGACCAAAACTGTATGCAGTACTCCAGGTGTGGCCTTAGCAACATCCTGTACAGTAGTAGCAGGACTTAAGGAAGTGGTCCTCGAAATAGTGGATGCATTGGTGATCATTTTCCAACAGTCTATCGACTCGGGATCAGTTCCTATGGACTGGAGGGTAGCTAACGTAACACCACTTTTTAAAAATAGAGGGAGAGAGAAAGTGGGTAATAATAGACCGGTAGCCTGACATCGATGGTGGGGAAAATGTTGGAATCAATTATTAAGGATGAAATAGCAGGGCATTTGGAAAGTAGTGACAGGATTGGTCCAAGTTAGCATGGATTTATGAAGGGGAAATCATGCTTGACAAATCTTCTGGAATTTTTTGAGGATGTAACTAGTAGAGTGGACAAGGGAGAACCAGTGGATATGGTGTATTTGGACTTTCAAAAGGCTTTTGACAAGGTCCCACACAAGAGATTCGTGTGCAAAATCAAAACACATGGTATTGGGGGTAATATACTGACGTGGATAGAGAACTGGTTGGCAGACAGGAAGGAGAGAGTTGGGATAAACGGGTCCTTTTCAGAATGGCAGGCAGTGACTAGTAGAGTGCCGCAGGTCTCAATGCTGGGACCCCAGCTCTTTACAATATACATCAATGATTTGGATGAAAGAATTGAGAGTGATATCTCCAAGTTTGCAGATAACACTAAACTGGGTGGCGGTGTGAGCTGTGAGGGGGACACTAAGAGGCTGCAGGGTGACTTAGACAGGCTAGGTGAGTGGGCAAATGAAGTATAATGTGGATAAATGTGAGGTTATCCACTTGGAGGGAAAAACGCAAAGACAGAATATTATCTGAATTAGGAAAAGGGGAGGTGCAATGAGACCTGGGTGTTATGGTTCATCAGTCATTGAAAGTTGCCATACAGGTACAGCAGGTGATAAAGAAGGCAAATGGTATGTTGGCCTTCATAGCTAGGGGATTTGAGTGTTGGAGCAGGGAGGTCTTACTGCAGTTGTACAGGGCCTTGGTGAGGCCTCAACTGGAATATTGTGTTCAGTATTGGTCTCCTAATCTGAGGAAGGATGTTCTTGCTATTGAGGGAGTGCAGTGAAGGTTCACCAGACTGATTCCCGGGATGGCTGGACTGACATATGAGGAGAGACTGGATCAACTGGGCCTTTATACATTGGAGTTTAGAAGGATGAGAGGGGATCTCATAGAAACATACAAGATTCTGACGGGATGGGACAGGTTAGATGCAGGTAGATTGTTCCCGATGTTGGGGAAGTCCAGAACCAGGGGACACAGTCTTAGGATAAGATGTAAGCCATTTAGGACGGAGATGAGGAGAAACTTCTTCACTGTGAGTTGGTAACCTGTGGAATTCCTTGCCGCAGAGAATTGTTGATGCCAGTTCATTGGATATATTCAAGAGGGAGTTAGATATGGCCCTTATGGCTAAGGGGATCAAGGGGTATGGAGAGAAAGCAGAAAAGTGTTACTGAGGGAATGATCAGCCATGATCTTATCGAATGGTGGTGCAGGCTCGAAGGGCCGAATGGCCTACCCCTGCACCTATTTTCTATGTTTTCTATGTTCTTATATTCTATCCCCCTTGCAACAAAGGCCAACATTCCAATCGGCTGGGACTTCCCCAGAATCCAGGGAATTTTGGAAGATGACAACCAAGGCATCCGCTATCTCTAGTCTTTTCCCAACTGAAAGATTACTGACTGAGAGAAAGACTTGTATTTATATAGCACCTTTCATGACCTCAGGATGTCCAAAAGCATTTTACAGCCAATGAAGTACTTTTGAAGTGTAGTCACTGTTGTCACTGTTGTTGAGAATAATGAGACAGGTGTGACTGTCGAATTCAGGGATATTTAAAGAGAGGCTCAATGCTCTGGTGGGAAAATTAGGGTATTAAAATTATGAGCTTGGATGGGAGATATCGGGTATAAATATGGTGGGCTTCAATAGGTAAGTTAGAATATTAGATGCATGGGTTTCAATGGGCTGAATGGTCTTTTCTCAACTTGACTTTTAGTCGAAATCTGCAAAGCAGAAATATTTTTTTCTCCTTTATCTCCTATCTTCTGGTACAGAGAGAGTTACTCTACTGTCTGATGAGTACTTGTGACAATCAGACTTTCACATGGACTTGTACACGGTGCCTGGAAGGGGTTGGAATCTATTGTTTTGTTTGTTATACAACACTTGCATTGACCTCTTTCAAACATAAGAAAAATTGGTTTACGTTTCCTTTATCTATCAAAAAACACTTTCATTTTTTTTCTTATTAATTTCCTGAAGTTCTTGAACTCGTGGAGTCCTGGTTCCCTTGACCTCTTGCAAAGAAAGAGGCCCTTGCCCCCAGGAGCCCACAGTGCATTGAAGAGAGAGAAAAAAATCACAAGCGCCACTTTGAATTATTGGCCATTGTGACCGTCAAACAAAAGCCTTTCATCAAAGGTCCTTAATACACGTTTTTCTTTCATTCCTCTGTGAAATAGGCTGGGCAACAATTAATTTCAGAGAGAATTCAGGCTGGATCTATTACTTCCCTCAGCCCTATTGCTTTAATGAAAATCTATTTCCCTCTCTTTTGTGTCCAATATAATTTAATGCCCATTTTATTAATGGCCTGAAATAATTATGGAACCTTTGTGATTCTGAAGTATGTTTCATTTAATTGTGCAATAAATGTCTAATCTTTTCCTCCATCTAAAGCTATTATGGCATTAAAATTAACAATTATGCAGCAAATGTCTTGGTGAATGCACAGGGGTCCATTGAAATCACTTCTGATAACAAGACATATATAAATCATTCATGAGAACAATTTCTGAAAAGAAAAATTATTTGTGTTTTGAATGACATTGAGGAGCTTGGACCGGACTGCAAGAAGATAGCACTAAAATCATCATTTTTTTTCTCTCTAAATTGTATTATCCACCCCAAGCTTTACTCCCCCTTCTTCATTTTAGCAGGACAGATATTTTCAGAATTAATTAACTGTTAGCTCAGAAGGTAAAATATCTATTCTTTTTTTAAAGGAGTAGAATGAATATTACACACTCATCATTCAGTTCTGGGCAACATTTGAAGGTAATGCGATTAAATAGAGGAAGCTTGCCTTTTTTCATTTTCTCCTATCTTTCTGGGAATTAATAGCCCCGCTGATAGGAACACCAGTCAGGTGGGACTAAGTTTGTTGTCTCAGCACTTTATTAGTCTCAGGCCAGGGTAATGATTTGCTACTGCACACCATACTGATGACTAGTCATCTTTACTACAGAGACAAGAGTCAGTTAAGATCAACTAGATCTGCATCATCACCATAATATTTATTCCTTAATGGGTCTGCTCCTTGTTGGGACCAACTGCAACATTATCTGTAATTAAGTGGCAGTTGTAACATCTCGTTCAGACGGCTGACATTTTGGTCCTTCAATTGATCAAAAAGATATGGAGGCACTGGAGAAGGTGCAACAAAGATCGACAAAGGGGATACCAGAACTGAGAGATTATACCTATCAAGAAAGACTGAACAGGATGTGGCTCTTTGCTCTAGAAATGAAGAGGCTGAGGGGGTGACCGAATACAGGTCTTTAAAATTCTGAAGGGGTTTGATAGGGTAGTCGTAGAGAAGATGTTTCCACTTGTAGGGGAGACCAGAACTAGGGGCCATAAATATAAGATAGTCACTAATAAATCCAATTGGGAATTCAGGAGATACTTCTTTACCCAGAGAGTGGTTAGAATGTGGAACTTGATACCACTCTCTCTCTCTCTTTCTTTCCCTCTCTCTTTCTCTCTGTATATGTGTGTGTGTGTGTGTGAACTGGGGACCGGACAGCTTTCGGGCGGGGTTGGAGGTAAGTTGATGCTATGTTTTTTTCAATTCTTTTAGTGTGTCCGGGCATCGGCTGCGCCGATTTCCTTAATTCTCCGGAAGGTTTTTCTGCAGAGGCCACATACACTGGCCTAAGCACAACTGGAGTAACTCTCAGCTGGCCAAAATGGCCAGAAGTGGCGTAGGTAGCTGGTTACACCTCCTTTGGCTGAAAAAAAACTGACATAAAAAAATCACAACTAACTGATTGGGGAAACTGATTGGGGAAACTGTGTTTTTTCAACTTAGGCCAAAAAGAGCAGCCTGCTCCAAAAAAATGGCGCAAATCACTGGGGAAAATTGAGCCCATAGGCCCTGAAATTGCGGCTGGAGGCTTCCCGTGGACAATTGCCTCCGACCTGAAACATTTCCATGAAATTACCTGGTGGTCCGGGAGGAGCGTGGGATCCTGGTGGGGAGCCCTTCTCTTCCCGCGCTGCGAAGCGCGGTCCTGTGCTCCGGTTCCCATGCAGTCACGTGTGACTGCTCAGCCAATCAGGTACAGTATTCCACAGCTTTCTTATTAATAGCAATGGGAACTATACGAGTGCTCATTGTTATTAATGAGAAAAAAAACTAAAGACACTAAACACATGCCATAAAAAACAAAAAACACACCTCACATAATTAAAATTAATTGAAATTAAAGTTAATAAATATCTTAGAGAGATTTTTTTTCCAAGTTTAAAAAGTTTTTAAAATTATGGTTAAAAATAAATGTAATGTGGTGGGCCAGGTTTAAAAAAATAAAATGTGTTTCTTAAATTTAATTTAATTATATTTTTGTATGTTTTTAAACTCTTACGCCTGTAAAAGTAGGTGATGCACCTGCTTTTATCAGGCACAAGAATTTTGAGGATATTTGTTGGGCAAGATATGGGTAAATACCGCAATCTTGCCTTTCAAATGTCCTCGCTCTCGATATACGGAGAATCTGATAAGCTCCAGCTTGACAGATCGGAAAAGCCGGTTTTCAGTGCATGCGCATTGTGCACTGAAAACCGGCTTTTCCAATGCCTTCCCGGGTCCATACACACTCTGTACGGACCCAGGGAGGCCAAGAGTTCAGGGCCATACAGAAGTAGGGTAGGAGGAGGCTCGTGTCGAGCTCATCCAAAACTCTGCTGCCTGTATCCTAACTCACAGCAAGTCCCATTTACCCATCACTTGTGCTCGCTGACATACATTGGCCCTCGGTCCACCAAAGCCTCGAATTTATATTGCTCATCCTTGACTTGAAATCCCTCCCTGTCTATGTAATATTCTCCAGCCTGACAACCCTTTGAGATCTCTGCGTTCCTCCAATTATGCTCCTCTTCACCTCCCTCTCTTCCTTTAAGACCCTCCTTAAAACTTACCTCTTTGACGAAGCTTTCAGTCACCTCTCCAAATATCTCCTACTTTGGCTCGGCGTCAATTGTTTGGTCTGGTTGCACATCTACAAAGAGCCTTGGTATGTTTTTCCACATTAAGAGAATGCTATAGAAATGCAAGTTGTTGTGACAAATGTCCAATGGTGAGTAGAGCAAGAGATATTGGGGCCAAAATTCAGGTCCGCCCGAAACAGGGTGCACCTACTGCTTTTTGGGCTTCATTACCATCGCAAGCTTTGAGTGGGGAATCCGCCCTAAATTCACTGATTTAAAAACAAAATGGCGCCCAGCCATTCTTAACGGCCAGGGTTTGCAGCTAGGCCCTGAGGAGGGAAGGCGTTTAACTGGAGGACATGGCTGCTGGATCTGCTGGAGGTATCGCGAGGAGGGCCACCTTTTTTTCTGAGAGAGAATTGGAGACACTGATGCAGGTTGTGGAGGGAAGGAGGCGAGTGCTGGCAGACCAACTCGGGAGGATTTTTACCAATGCCCGGAGGGAGGTAGCTGTGGAGGTCTCAGGGACCTCCATCCATGACCGGAGCGCCACCCAGTGCAGAATGACCTCATTCGGCTGATGAAAGTGAGTACCTGTTGCACCAACTGTTGACCTTCTATCAGCGAGCCTCTCTTTCACCTTCTCTTATTTCCCACTTTCACTGAGAAGGAGCATTTCACTGTTGAGGCCTGTATAGATATATGTGTGTTCTCGCAATGGAGGCTCCCTTTCATATCACAGTTGCAGCTGCATGTCAGGGACACACACTTGTGCACTCATTTCTGAAGCCTCATCACACTGCTACTCAGCAACCATTCTTTGTTTTGCAGGCCAAGGTTGAGACAACCACTTGGAACAGAGGAGGACTGGTGGTGGCGAGCCCCAGCTTCAACTCCTCACAACCTTGGAGGAGAGGGTAGAGGCACTAGTGGCGATGCCAATTCGCCTGCGGGCAGCATAGATAATTGTGTCCGTCCTTTAATGCTCTCTCTCCTTGAAAGCACCAGCGCCTACTGTGCCTTTCCTTCTGAAAGTGTGCTAGTTGCAGCCTCCATGCATCAATCCCTTACCTCCCCTTCACGGCATCCCTTGTGCCATTTATGCTTACAGATGAGAGGTCTATTGACAGCCAGAGAGCGGGTCCTAGCACTGTGCGCGTGGGAGGGAAATGACAGACGACGGTCTTGACAGCAGTGAAAGCTGAGACGATGGAGGAGATCATGATATGGAGAGTGCGAGGTGAGGCCTAGGTGGCAGCCTTAAGGGGCCAGAAAGCCAGGGGGATCCTGAGACAATGGCGGACATTGTGGCCTAAAGCCTACATGACACACTGGAACCCCCTTCATCTGTTGGCGATGATGAAGCACAGGACGAGGGGGACACTGCTGGCTCCGATGAGGCAGAGGACAAGGGGGGTCACTGTGGTCAGCAACGCGTCACTGCTTCCACTCACATGCGCCAGCTCAGATACTGGGAGTACGTGGTTGGATTTAGTCGCTATAGCAGAAGGGTCTGCACTCGGTGTTGCACTGGGGCCTAGCAGGTTGAAGCATGGTGACGGGGCAGAGGGAACCTCGGGTGCCAGCTCTCCAGGGGGGGGCCGAGTCCGCACCGGAATTGTGCTGAGGAGGACTCCGATGAGCCCATCGATGTTGGGGCTTACAAGAGAAGGGTGGAAGCCATGCATTCCCAGATGTTGGTAGCAGTGGCAAGTGTTATGGTCTTTAATACTCTTATATAAGAACATAAGAACATAAGAATTAGGAACAGGAGTAATCCATCTAGCCCCTCGAGCCTGCTCCGCCATTCAACAAGATCATGGCTGATCTGGCCGTGGACTCAGCTCTGCTTACCCGCCCGCTCCCCGTAACCCTTAATTCCCTTATTGGTTAAAAAAATCTATCTATCTTTGACTTGAAAACATTTAATGAGCTAGCCTCAACTGCTTTCTTGGGCAGAGAAATCCACAGATTCACAACCCTCTGGGAGAAGAAATTCCTTCTCAACTCGGTTTTAAAATTGGCTCCCTTGTATTTTGAGGCTGTGCCCCCTAGTTCTAGTCTCCCCTACCAATGGAAACAACCTCTCTGCCTCTATCTTGTCTATCCCTTTCATGATTTTAAATGTTTCTGTAAGATAACCCATCTTCCTTCTGAACTCCAAGGAGTAAAGACCCAGTCTACTCAATCTATCATTATAAGGTAACCCCCTCATTTCTGGAATCAGCCTAGTGAATCGTCTCTGTACCCCTTCCAAAGCTAGTATATCCTTCCTTAAGTAAGGTGACCAAAACTGCACGCAGTACTCCAGGTGCGGCCTTACCAATACCTTATACAGTTGCAGCAAGACCTCCCTGCTTTTGTACTCCATCCCTCTCGCAATGAAGGCCAACATTCCATTTGCCTTCCTGATTACCTGCCTCATCTGCAAACTAATCTTTTGGGCTTCATGCACAAAGACCCCCAGGTCCCTCTGCACCACAGCATGTTGTAATTTCTCCCCATTCAAATAATATTCCCTTTTACTGTTTTTTTTCCCAAGGTGGATGACCTCACACTTTCCAACATTGTATTCCATCTGCCAAACCTTAGCCCAATCACTTAACCTATCCAAATATCCTTGCAGCCTCTCTGAGTCCTCTACACAACCCGCTTTCCCACTAATCTTAGTGTCATCTGCAAATTTTGTTGCACTACACTCTGTCCCCTCTTCTAGGTCATCTTTGTATATTGTAAACAGTTGTGGTCCCAGCACTGATCCCTGTGGCACACCACTAACCACTGATTTCCAACCGGAAAAGGACCCATTTATCCCGACTCTCTGCCTTTTGTTCGCCAGCCAATTCGCTATCCATGCTAATACATTTCCTCTGACTCCGCGTACCTTTATCTTCTGCAGTAACCTTTTGTGTGGCACCTTATCGAATGCCTTTTGGAAATCTAAATACACCTCTATCCACCATGCTCGTTATATCCTCAAAGAATTCCAGTAAGTTAGTTAAACATGATTTCCCTTTCATGAATCCATGCTGCGTCTGCTTGATTGCACTATTCCTATCTAGATGTCCTGCTATTTCTTCCTTAATGATAGTTTCAAGCATTTTTCCCACGACAGATGTTAAACTAACCGGCCTTAGTTCCATTTATTGTAACTCCAGAGTGAGGCACAAGCATGGTGGGCAACCTTTTATACTGGGTCCTGTACACCTATGCAGGTGACCCTTAGGTCTCCTACCACAGTGCCCTCTGGTGGCACACCTTATGTGACTATACAGTTGTTATTCATGGTCTACATACATGACAGCAAGGGTGCCAGACAGGCTGTCGGAAATGGTGAGGAGTGTGGAGAAGTCCGCCTCCTGCATTGTCGACAGCTCTGCGCAATCCATGGAGCCCATCATTGCCAGTGTGCAGGCGATGGTGGACTCCCAGAGAGACCGTGCGGATCCAGCTGTGATGCCGCAGCTCTTTGGTGATATGGCAGCTGCCATTAGAGCACAAGCATAAGGGAACGAGTTTATCGGTGCCGCTTTGGAGAGGATGGCAGCAGCATTAGAAGCTCAGAATGCTCTGATGCACTCTGAGCAACTGGCCACAGAGCGCCTTACTGCTGTCATCTCTGCTGGCTTTGATACTGTGTCTGCTCTCATGCAGTCTCAGCTCGATGCCACCTCAGTGTTGCTTTCCGATGTGGTGCCACAGCACCGGCCTGAGCGCCCTCAGATTTGGTGGTGGTGGTAATGTGCCGCCCCCAGGGAGTCACGCAGACTCCTCTCAGGATCACAACATTCCTGAACCTGGACCTGTCATTCTGCCATTGCCTCCAAGCATGGAGCTGCCCGAGTCAAGACCGCCTGAACCCTCCCAGGAGGGTAGTGACCAATCTTCAGCCAGCCCTTCCAGGGTATCCTAGATGGACATCTGTAGTTTCCACACAGCAGCCTTCCCAGACTCATGAAGCAGTCACAGAGGAGACACAGTGGTGTAGTAGTAGGATAGGCACACATAAGAGGGGTTATAAGGAAATGCACAAGGGTGAGAAATTATGGTTTGTGGGATTTTTTTGCATAGTTTTGATAAATCTTTATTTTGTGTTCCTATATCTGGGCAGGTGTATCATTTCACGGTGGGCAATGATATATGAAGGAGCTCATTGGGATGGCCATGGAAAAGCGAAGCTGAAGGGTCATGAGGGCTTTAACTGATCTGAAACGAGCAGCGATGAGACGGGTCTGCACCTCCCTTGCAGGGTTGGGATGGCGACAACGCTTCCTGGGTGGCTGGCAACGCGCATCCTGGTCCTTCTCCTCCTCCTGCTGCTGCGCCTCCTCCTGAGATAATACTACTAGATCGACCTTCAGCGGCTGGCCCCTCATGATGTCTAGGTTGTGAAGCATGCAGCAGACAACCACGAAGACGGACACCCGTTCAGGCGAGTACTGCAATGCTCCACCAGAGCAGTCCAGACAAAGGAACCTCTGTTTGAGGATCCCGATGCAGTGCTCAATGATGCACCTTGTGGTGGAATGAGTGCCATTGTAGGAATGCTCGCCAGCAGTCCTGGGATTCTGAAGGGGAGTCAGTAGACAAGTGCACAGGGGATATCCCCTGTGCCCAAGCAGCCATCCATAATCCTGGATTGGGCCCGAGAAGATAGCGGGCACACTGCTCTGGCGCGGGATGAAAGACTCGTGGCTGCTGCCTGGATACCAGGCATCAACTGCCATGATCCTATGCTGGTGGTCGCACACTAGCTTGACATTCAGGAAGTGGAATCCCTTTCTGTTCATGAAAATCTCTGGATGGGTTTGTGGCACCCTCAGCCTGACATGTGTGCAGTCGATGTCCCTCTGCACCTGGGGAACCCTGCAATCCGGACAAATCCAGTCTGCCGCTCCACCTGCTTCTCCCTGGACATCGGAAATGATATATGGGCTGGTGATTGGTAAGTAGTTTTTCTTTTTTCTTCTCTTATTCAGGAAGTAACCTTTTAGCATTGTTGTTGCCAAATTAAGTTAATCCAAGGGTTAAGACATAGCAGGAGAGCTCGGACATGTGTTATATGTGGGAAGTCAGGGACACGTCCGGTATCCCTGATGACTACGTGTGCGGAAAGTGTATCCGCCTCCAGCTCCTGACGGACCGCATTGCGGCACTGGAGCTGCTGGTGGATTCACTCTGGAGCATCCATGATGCTGAGAATGATGTGAATAGCATGTTTAGCGAGTTGATCTTACCACAGGTAAAGGGTACACAGCCAGATAGTGAATGGGTGACCAACAGGAAGAGCAGTGCAAGGAAGGTAGTGCAGGGCTCCCCTACGGTCATCCCCCTGCAAAACAAATACACTGCTTTGGGTACTGTTGAGGGGGATGACTCATCAGGGGAGAGCAGCAGCAGCCAAATTCATGGCACCGTGGGTGGCTCTGCTGCACAGGAGGGCAGGAAAAAGAGTGGGAGAGCGATAGTGACAGGAGATTCAATTGTAAGGGGAATAGATTGGCGTTTCTGTGACCGCAACCGAGACTCCAGAATGGTATGTTGCCTCCCTGGTGCAAGGGTCAAGGATGCCTCGGAGCAGGTGCAGGACATTTTGAAAAGGGAGGGTGAACAGCCAGTTGTCGTGGTGTATATCGGTACCAACGATATAGGTAAAAAATGGGATGAGGTCCTATGAGACAAATATAGGGAGCGAGGAGCTAAATTAAAAAGTAGGACCTCAAAAGTCATAATCTCAGGATTGCTACCAGTGCCACGTGCTAGTCAGAGTAGGAATCATAGGATAGCTCAGATGAATACGTGGCTTGAGGAGTGGTGCAGAAGGGAGGGATTCAAATTCCTGGGACATTGGAACCATTTCTGGGGGAGGTGGGACCAGTACAAACCAGACGGTCTGCACCTGGGCAGGACTGAAACCAATGTCCTAGGGCGAGTGTTTGCTAGTGCTGTTGGGGAGGAGTTAAACTAACATGGCAGGGGGATGGGAACCTATGCAGGGAGACAGAGGGAAATAAAATGGTGGCAGAAGCAAAAGATAGAAAGGAGAATAGTAAAAGTGGAGGGCAGAGAAACCCAAGGCAAAAAACAAAAAGGGCCACATTACAGCAAAATTCTTAAGGGGCAAAGTGTGTTAAAAAGACAAGCCTGAAGGCCCTGTGCCTCAATGCGAGGAGTATTCGGAATAAGGTGGACGAATTAACTGCGCAGACAGCAGTTAATGGATATGATATAATTGGCATCATGGGGACATGGCTCCAGGTGACCAAGGCTGGGAACTCAACATCCAGGGGTATTCAACATTTAGGAAGGATAGGCAGAGAGGAAAAGGAGGCAGGGTGGCTATGGTGGTTAAAGAGGAAATTAATGCAATAGTAAGGAGGAACATTGGCTTGGATGATGTGGAATCGGTATGGGTGGAGCTGCGGAATACCAAAGGGCAGAAAACGCTAGTGGGAGTTGTGTACAGGCCACCAAACAGTAGTAGTGAGGTCGGGGACAGCATCAAACAAGAAATAAGGGATGTGTGCAATAAAGGTCCAGCAGTTATCATGGGGGCGACTTTAATCTACATATTGATTGGCCTTACCAAACTGGTAGCAATGCGGTGGGGGAGGATTTCCTGGAGTGTATTAGGAATGGTTTTCTAGACCAATATGTCGAGGAATCAACTAGAGAGCTGGCCATCCTAGACTGGGTGATGTGTAATGAGAAGGGACTAATTAGCAATCTTGTTGTGCGAGGCCCCTTTGGGAAGAGTGACCATAATATGGTAGAATTCTTTATTAAGATGGGGAGTGACACAGTTAATTTGGAAACTTGGGTCCTGAACTTAAGGAAAGGTAACTTCGACGGTATGAGGCGTGAATTGGCTAGAATAGACTGGCAAAGAAAACTTAAAGGGTTGACGGTGGATAAGCAATGGCAAACATTTAGAGATCACATGGATGAACTTCAGCAATTAGACATCCCTGTCTGGAGTAAAAATAAAACAGGGAAGGTGGCTCAACCGTGGCTAACAAGGGAAATTAAGGATAGTGTTAAAACTAAGGTAGATGTATATAAATTGGCTAGAAAAAGCAACAAACCGATTAAGGGTTTACTTAAGAGGGGGAAAATAGAGTACGAGAGGAAGCTTGCAGGGAACATAAAGACTGACTGCAAAAGCTTCTATAAATATGTGAAGAGAAAAAGATTAGTGAAGACAAATGTAGGTCCCTTGCAGTCAGATTCAGGTGAATTGATAATGGGGAACAAAGAAATGGCAGACCAATTGAACAAATACTTCGGTTCTGTCTTCACGAAGGAAGACACAAATAACCTTCCGAATGTGTTAGGGAACAGTGGGTCTAGTGAGAAGGAGCAACTGAAGGATATTCTTATTGGTGGGAAATTGTGTTAGGGAAATTGATGGGATTGAAGGCCGATAAATCCCCGAGGCCTGAAAGCCTGCATCCCAGAGTACTTAAGGAAGTGGCCTTGAAATAGTGGATGCATTGGTGATCATTTTCCAACAGTCTATCGACTCTGGATCAGTTCCTATGCACTGGAGGGTAGCTAATGTAACTCCACTTTTTAAAAAAGGAGGGAGAGAGAAAATGGGTAATTATAGACCGGTTAACCTGACATCAGTAGTGGGATAATGTTGGAATCAATCATTAAGGATGAAATAGCAGCGCATTTGGAAAGCAGTGACAGGATCGGTACAAGTCAGCATGGATCTATGAAGGGGAAATCATGATTGATAAATCTTCTGGAATTTTTTGAGGATGTAACTAGTAGAGTGGACAAGGGAGAACCAGTGGATGTGGTGTATTTGGACTTTCAAAAGGCTTTTGACAAGGTGCCGCATAAGAGGTTGGTGTGCAAAATCATAGTACATGGTATTGGGGATAATGTACTGACGTGGATAGAGAACTGGTTGGCAGACAGGAAGCAGAGAGTCGGGATCAACGGAATGGCAGGCAGTGACTAGTGGAGTGCCGCAGGGCTCAGTGCTGGGACCCCAGCTCTTTACAATATACATTAACGATTTAGATGTAGGAATTGAGTGTAATATCTCCAAGTTTTCAGATGACACTAAACTGGGCGGCGGTGTGAGCTGTGAGGAGGATGCTAAGAGGCTGCAGGTTGACTTGGACAGGTTAGATGAGTGGGCAAATGCATGGCAGATGCAGTATAATGTGGATAAATATGAGGTTATCCATTTTGGGGGCAAAAACACGAAGGCAGAATATTATCTGAATGGCGGCAGATTAGGAAAAGGGGAGGTGCAATGAAACCTGGGTGTCATGGTTCATCAGTCTTTAAAAGTTGGCATGCAGGTACAGCAAGCGGTGAAGAAGGCAAATGGTATGTTGGCCTTCACAGCAAGGGGATTTGAGTATAGGAGCAGGGAGGTCTTACTGCAGTTGTACAGGGCCTTGGTGAGGCCTCACCTGGAATATTGTGTTCAGTTTTGGTCTCCTAATCTGAGGAAGGACGTTCTTGCTATTGAGGGAGTGCAGCGAAGGTTCACCAGACTGATTCCAGGGATGGCTGGACTGACATATGAGGAGAGAGTGGATCAACTGGGCCTTTATTCATTGGAGTTTAGAAGGATGAGAGGGGATCTCATAGAAACTTATAAGATTCTGATGGGACTGGACAGGTTAGATGCGGGAAGAATGTTCCCAATGTTGGGGAAGTCTAGAACCAGGTGACATAGTTTTCGGATAAGGGGTAGGCCATTTAGGACTGAGATGAGGAGTTACTTCTTCACTCAGAGAGTTGTTAACCTGTGGAATTCCCTGCCGCAGAGAGTTGTTGATGCTAGTTCATTGGATATTTTCAAGAGGGAGTTAGATATGGCCCTTATGACTAAAGAGATCAAAGGGTATGGAGAGAAAGCAGGTAAGTGGTACTGAGGGAATGATCAGTCACGACCTTATTGAATGGCGGTACAGGCTCGAAGGGCCGAATGGCCTACTCCTGCATCTATTTTCTATGTTTCTATGTTTCTATATATTGGACTCTCCTCATAGAAATCATCAGTCACTTGCTGGATTAAGCGATGGGCAGAAAACTGTGAAATATTAAAAATGTCTGCAGTTGCAGACTGGAAAGAGCCAGTTGCGTAGAAGTTCAGCGGTATGGTTACTTTTGTTTCCACACTGAGAGCAGTGGGCACAGATCCCTCAGGATGTCCTTCCTAAATCTGAGCGTTCACAGACATTGTTCAGTGCTTAGCTCCAGGAATGAAAGCTGCTGCTGGTAGACCCTTGCACGGTAGGGCCTCCGTCCCCAGGTCTGTGCTGGGCCCCTCTGATGGCAACTGGCTGATTTGCTTTCTTCCTCATCCAATTGATCTTCCTCAGCCTCTGGCAAGCATCTGACTCCTGGCCCACTATCTGGTGCGGCTGGTGTGGGGGATGGGTGAGCAGGGTGGTCAGCGTCCCTGACCTTCCTCCTGATGCTAGCTCCTTCCTGGCCACCCTCTCTGCATTGAGGTCTGCAGCCATCTGCAGGCCCTTCTCCATGTTTGGCAGCCATGGCTGCTGCCTCTCTTGCCCGCTGCCTCCGGACCCATTGATGACGGCGCCGCCTTCTCCTGCATGCCTTCCTGCCTCTCACAATGTGGACAAGATGTTCCACTGCTAACATAGAGCATATTTAGGCTCAACCCTCACTAGCAGGCCTCTCTGGAGTACAGAATGAGAGCCCCAGGCCACTAGTAATCACGGCGAGTAAAAAAACTAAACTTTTCAGAAGCCGCCAAAAGTCCGTTACAGTTTTTGGATCTCCCAACAAGGTTTCAGACTGGCGCAAAGTTTTCAAGCACAAAAATCCCGATTGCACCAAACTCCTTTCTCCTCCTCTGATGGTCTCGAGCAGCCTTGCAAAGTACTTCCGATAGGAAGCGGTGCGCACTGTGATTGTGGCCATGACCACAGTACTGCAGCAGAAGCCGGTGATGAGGGCGGAAGTCGGCACTGCTGGAAGAAAGGCCGAGCTAAATTTCGCTGGCCACGGCCATTCGACTGGAAGTCAGCGGCGTTCGACTCCACTGCCTGGCTGTCGTAATCCGGCAGTAATGGCTCTTATTGGGGACCTGAATTTTGGCACAATTCCTGCAATTGATCTGTCGATACTCGATACTTTGAAGTAGGAATAGTAATAACAGAAGATTACGGCTTGGGAAGTGTGAGGATATAAGAGTAAATGTGGTCTTACCTAGGTCAGAGTTAGAGTACTGTGCACAGTTCTGGTCTCCATATTACAAAAAGGATATAGAAGCACTGGTGAAAGTGCAAAAAAGATTTACAAGGATGATACCAGAACTGAGAGAGTACAACTATCAGTAAAGACTGAACAGGCTGGGGCTCTTCCTGTAGAAAATAAAAGATTGAGAAGTAAGCTAATAAAAGTTTTAAAAATTATGAAGGGGTTTATCATCATCATCATCATAGGCAGTCCCTTGGAATCGAGGAAGACTTGCTTGCACTCTTAAAATGAGTCCTTAGGTGGCTGAACAGTCCAATACGAGAACCAAAGTCCCTGTCACAAGTGGGACAGACAGTGGTTGAAGGAAAGGGTGGGTGGGACTGGTTTGCCCCATGCTCTTTCTGTTGCCTGTCCTTGGTTTCTGCATGCTCTCGGCGATGAGACTCGAGGTGCTCAGCGCCCTCCCGGATGCACTTCCTCCACTTAGGGCGGTCTTTGGCCAGGGACTCCCAGGTTCCAGTGGGGATGGTGCACTTTATTTGGGTTTAATTGGGTAGATCGATAGACTTGCATTTATATTGCGCCTTTCACAACCACTGGATGTCCCAAAGCGCTTTTCAGCCAATGTAATACTTTTTTTCTGGAATTGTAGTCACTGTTGTAATGTGGGAAATGGTGGATAGATGTAGAGGAGGAGTCTAAAACTAGCTGCCATCAAATGTCTAGGCCATCGATTAGCTCCCCCTTCATGATTTTAAAGAAACGGGAATAAAACAACTAAGCTTATGCAACCTGGCTTCATAATTTTACCCTTTAAGCCGTGGTATCATTCGAGTGAACCTGCACTGTGCTCCCTCCAAGACTAATATATTCTTCCTGTGATTTAGTGCTCAAAACTGCACTCAGTACTCCAGGTGGGCTCTGTACAACTGAAACATCACTTTCCCACTTTTGAATTCCAGCCCCCGAGAGATATAGGCCAATGCCCCATTAGTCTTTTGATTACTGTTGATACCTCTGCACTCGCTTTTAGTGAGTTGTGTACAGGGATACCTAAATCCCTTTGCTCCTTCACAGCTCCCAGTGTCTCACCATTAAGGTGACATTCTGCCTTGTAACTTTCTCAGAACAGAAGTGGATGACGTCACACTTGTCCACATCCTTCTGCTATAACTTTGCCCACTCACTTAGTCTGTCTATGTCCCATTGTAACTTCCTCCTCCCATCTACACTACTTACTGTGCTTTCTAACTTAGTGTTATCTTCAAACGTGGACATACAACTCTCTATTCCTTCATCCCAAGTCATTAATATATACGGTGAAAAGCTGAGGCCCCAGTATGGACCCTTAGGGAACAGTATTTTCAAATCTCGCCAATCAGCATACACACCCATTAACCTGACTCGCTGGCTCCGATCTCCCAACCAATTACTAACCCATGTCACAAGTGCACCTCCAATTTCATTTTTGCTATTACTAACGTGCGGAATCTGATCAAATGCTTTCTGGAAGTCCATATAGACAACATCCATAGACACTTCCCTCTCTACCATGCTGGTGACCTCCTCACAAAATGCAACTAGGTTGGTTAGATATGACCTAGCCTGCACAAATCCATGCTGACTTTCTTCGGTCAGCTCATACTTGTTGAGGTGCTCAGTCACTCTGTCCCTGATGATAAATTCCAGTAACTCCCCACAACTGATGTTGAACTGAGTTAGTTTTCCCCTCCTTCCCTTAATGGAGTGACAACCCTGCAACAATAACGTTTAATTTTTATAGCGCCTTTAACATAGTAAAACGTCCCAAGGCGCTTCACAGGAGAGTTGTAAGGCAAAACAGATAAATTTGACACTGAGCCACATAAGAAGAAATTACGCCAGATGACCAAAAGCTTTTAAGGGGCGTCTTAAAGGAGGAAAGAGAGGTAGAGAGGCGGAGAGGTTTAGGGAGGGAGTTCCAGACCTTACAGGAGACATACAGGGAAAAGGGGATTTGTAATCAGGGATAGACATACAGAATTGATACAGACAGAAGGGGATTTAAAATCAGACATACAGGATTGATGCAGAGAGAAGGGGATTTAAAATCAGAGACAGCCCAGTGGATAGATACAGGAAGCACTGGGAAACGGGACTGAAGTTGAGAATCGGGAATTTCACTTTTGTTCTCAGGTTGTGGGTGATGCTGGTAGGACCACATTTATTGTGTATCGCTAGTTGCCTGAGAAAGTGGTGCTGGACATTCTCTTTGAACTTGTTGTGTCCTTCGATGCTCTAATAATGACTCCACGAGGCAGTGTGTTGTACTTGAACTGTAATAACCTTAGTCCTTTATTAGTTAACTCCAGAGTGAGGATCACACCTGGTGGCCTGCCTTTTATACTAGGCCAGGCACACCCTGTACAGGTAACCTACAAGTCTCCCACTGCTGTGCCCTCTGGTGGCACTCCTTGTGATAGTACCAATAGTAGCCATGTAGGATACATGACATTACTCCCCCCTGAACTCTCAGTGCAAATTGCCTCTGCATTGACTGTGCTTTGGGTTTAGCTCTATGTGGGTTCTGTCTGGTTGACCCTTGGCGGGTCACTTCAACCTTGGGTGGGTAGTTGGTGCAGTAGCATGCTGATGGTTGCTGTTTGTGTGTGTGTGTTCCTAACCACTCCATTCTGCCCCCCTCCCATATAGATGTGGTGGGGGCTTCTGACATTTGTATACATTCAAGTTCAGGTAAGTGGATTTTGCATTTTTTTTGTGTGGTTCCGTGGTGCGACAGGTACGTTAGATGCCTTATCGATGCGGTGACCGGTGTGTGAGGATGAGCTAGTTCCGGAGCTGCTGGGTTGTGTCCCTGCAGTTTGGTGGTGGCTCAGTGCCTGGTGCTGGCAGTGCGAACCCGGTTGGCTCGCGTAGCCTGCTCTCGGGGCTGTTGCTGTGGTCCCTAGTGTCGGGCCGGTTCACAGATGTCTATGACCTCCCTGTCCTTTCTTTGCGCCCTGGGTCACAGCTGCTCCCAGCTGTCGTCTAGCAGTGCACAGGGAACTGCTGACTCGCTGGCCTGAGCGTCGTTTGGTTTGGGATCCTGGCTGGTGCCTGTTTCCTTTGGGGGAACAGTGGCGGGTGACCCTACATCTAGGGCTATGGCATTGGTGCAGTCTGCTTCTTCAGGCTCATGGCAGTTGGTGCCATCAGTTGCCTGAGAGATGGAGCCGACCCGGGGCATGGTATCGATGCCAGTGCTGTTGGCCTGCTGAGGTTGCTTGCTCCGCAGCTCATGTGTGTTGGCAGCTTGTGGCCACACTTTATGGTGCATGACTCTGGTTTCCGGGATGCCGGCTATAGCATTGGGTAGCTCGCTGGACCTGTGTGCACCTGAGGGGTGTCTGCCCGCTGCATTGGGGAATCCTGCATCGCACAGCTTTTCCTTACTTATAATGGATACTCTGTGGGTCCGATCATGATCGCGTTTCCTCGCTGGTTGCATATACACAGTTCAGATCATCAATTACACATTGTACATTATCGCACAATTTTTCCTCGCTGGTTACAATTCAGATTATCAGTTACACATTTTACATGATCAGTTACACATTTTACATGATCAGTTACACATTTTGTCTCCGACTTACAGTTACTATTACATTGCTTGAGTGTGTAGAACTGTCCCTTTAATTGTAATGAGTTGCAGGCCTCCTTTAAGAGTGCCTTGCTTGCTTTACCCCAATCTGCTTCTCCGTTTGGTGCCACGTGTTGCTCCCTCAACGCTGCATCTCGTCGTCTGGCACATCACCTCGTGGTTTGGGCGTCATCTTTCCTTCATCCACGATTTCGACTACAGTGATGCTCTTGTCCTCGGGTTCTGCCTCCGCAGTTGGGAAGTCGCTTTTGGATCCGATTTTCTTCCTCCAGTGTCCTGCCACTGGAACCTGGAAGGTGCGTTCGGGTCGTCTCAGCTGGATCATCTCCACGCAGTGGTGCTGGGCGGTCTGTGTCTCCGTTGCTGTGCTGGTCTGCTCTCCGGTGCCGGGTGCACTCTCAGGTGAGGGCTTTGCCTCTGAGTGCAAAGGACGTCGATCACTGGAGGGGTGAAGTCTTCCCACTTCCAATGGATCTTCTCCATCCACCTTCTGCCGAGCAGCGTTGGTCCATCACCTGCAGCAATCCACAGAGGTAACAGCGCCATCATGGAGTACCTTTACATTCGCACTACCGATGACTGGGATGATTTCATTTGTGTAGGTGTGCAGCTTTGCCTGAACCGGGGCCAACTCAGGTCATTCAGCCGGATTGTCCCATAGCCTCTCAAAGGCTCCTTGATTCATCACTGATTGGCTCGCCCCCGTGTCCACTTCCAAGAAGACTGGACTTCGCTCTATCTCGACTTTCATCTTCAACGGGGAACACTCGGTGGTGCAGGTAAACATGCTGTTTACCTTCCCGTGGGACTGGGCTGCCTCTCTATCTATCAATTCATAATCCACGCTGGATTCATGGCCATCTGCGGACTCTTCATCGACACAGTGAGTCCTATTTTTCTTCCACATTCGCTGGAGGTGGCCCTTTGTGCTGCAGCCTTTGCATACATAGTCTTTAAAGCAGCACTGATGAACCCTGTGATTCCCTCCGCAACGCCAGCATGGTGCTACTCAATTAGCCCCCCTCGGCGGACTCTGAATTAAGGGACTCGGGAGGGTTCCCTGAGAGGGTTTGCGCTCTACAGTCCAGCCCCTAAATGGCGCCACTCTGTGCACTGTACCTGCCAGGTTTGAGTCCTGAGGGTGAGTCATCTGCCTAGAGCCGCAGGTCAAGATCATGAATGACTGGCTCACAGAGATGACCTTCTGCAATATGACTGTGGTATCTGCTGACAGTAGCTTGTGAAGGAGACCCTAGTGGCCAATTCCAATGACAAAAATGTCCCGCAGCGCTTCGTTGAGGTGGGTGCCGAACTCGCACGGTGCCGCCAGCCTCCTGAGCTCTACGGCGTACTTCGCAACTTCCTGACCTTTGGGCCGTCGGTGGGTATAGAACCGGTGTCTGGCTGTGAGGATGCTCTCCTTGGAGCTTGAGTTTCTCCTGGATCAGGGTTACGAGCTCCTTGTTCGACTTGGTCATTGTCTTCGCTGGTGCCAGCAAGTCGCTGACGAGGCCAGAGACACTAGGCCCACAACTGGTTAGCAGAATAGCGCGGCACTTATCAGCCAGTGCGGCCGGGTCATCTCCTGCCAGGTCGTTTGCTGTGAAGAAATGTTCCAGCCTCTCCACAAAGGCGCCCCAATGATCACCATCGGCGAATTGCTGCAACGTACCAAGGGTAGCCATTTCCACGTGAAAGTTCATAATCTCGTCGCCAGTTGTTGTGTCCTTAGATGCTCTAATAATGATTCCATGAAGCAGTGTGTTGTACTTGAACTGTAGTGACCTTAGTCCTTTATTAGTTCACTTCAGAGTGAGGATCACACCTGGTGGCCTGCCATTTATACTAGGCCAGGCACACCTGTACAGGTAACCTATGAGTCTCCCACTGCTGTGCCCTCTGGTGGCACACCTTGTGATAGTACCAACAGTAGCCATGTCGGATACATGACAGAACTGGTTAAAGTTCTCCCACAATGTTACATAGTAAGGAATTCCAGGATGGAAAGATGAACTATGGGCTGATGGCATATGACTTGGAGGGGAACTTGGAACTGATCGTGACCCCACAACATTGCAGCTCTTGTCCTTTGCCTTGGCACAGACAGATACAGAGAACACACACAGACCTACAAAGAGAGACATAGATGTAGACAAACGTAATTATATAATTGTGTCGAAAATGACCAGGGCATATTAGAAATTCTAATAGAGAGCAAGGGGTGATATAGGAAGTGAGAGACATAGCTACAGCAAGAGAGGCACGCACACAGCAAGAGAGAGGTACACTGACAGAATGAAGAGAGACATGCACAGACAGAGCAAAGAGTTACATAGGATTACAGAGGATATACAGCACAGAAACAGGCTATTTGTCCCAACCAGTCCATGCCGGCATTTATGCTCCACCTGAGCCTCCTCCTGTCTTTCTTCATCTAACTCTATCAGCATAACCCTCTATTCCCTTCTCCCTCATATGCTTATCTAACCTCCCCTGAAATGCATCTATATTATTTGCCTCAACTACTCCCTGTGGTAATGAGTTCCACATTCTCACCACTCTGTTTAAATAAGTTTCTTCTGAATTCCCTATTTCATTTCTTGGTGACTATCTCATATTGATGACCTCCAGTTATGCTTGTCCCCACAAATGGAAACATTCTCTCTGTGTCCACTCTATCAAAACCTTTCATAATTTTAAACACCTCAGTTAAGTCACCTCTCAGCTTTCCTTTTTCAAGCAAAAAGAGACCCAGCCTTTTCATAATTTCCTGATATGTATACCCTCGCGTTTCTGGTATCATCCTTGTAAATCTTCTCTGCACCTTCTCCAATGCCTCTATATCCTTTTTATAATGTGGCGACCAGAATTGTACGCAGTACTCCAATTGTGGTCTAAACAAGGATCGATACAGGTTTAGCATAACTTAACTACTTTTCAATTCTATCCCTCTAGAAATAAACTCTAGTGCATTGGTTTGCTTTTTTATGGCCTTGCTAACCAGTGTCGCAGCTTTTAGTGATTTATGTATTTATACTCCGAGATCCCTTTGTTCCTCTACCCCACCCAGACTCTCAATCTCCAAGTAATAAGAGATCTCCCTATTCTTCCTACCAAAATGTATTACCTCACATTTATCTGTACTGCATTTCATTTGCCAATTATATGCCCATTCTGCAAGTTTATTAATGTCTTCCTGTAATTATACAGACACAACAGCAGGAGAGATGCTCAGAGCAATGGACAATACATGAGAGATACACAGGTAGAGCAAGGCAAACATAAATAAATAGTGAGAGAGAAACGGACAAAAATGATAAGACAGAGAGACACAAGCAGCAAGCGATAAAGAAAGCAGTAAAAGTGAAACAGAAGCAGACTTGGGATGTGTTTATAGGCTGGAATCTAAGTGAAGCCTTCAGAGGTGTCAGAAGTCATAACGTTGCTTGAACTCCACAATTAGATTCCAAACTCAGTATCACTACCTCTTAGAGTTCCTAGTACGCAATGGTCAACTTTGACACAAGTGTATCGTTAAGTTTGCCATTCCTGGAAGGCTGTTTTTTGGGCTTATGGTGATTTCCTTGGGCAACGTGTGGCATGATATCACAGGGCCTGCATCAAACACTGTTTGCCAATTTATTTACAGGGTTATCGAGGCCAATTTGTAGTTGATTTATGGGAAACGCTGCCTCCAATATATACTATAAAATGACTTCATCTGACCTGACTATCTACCACAACTATTGTGTGTTTTTATTCAGGGAAATCTAGTAAATTGCACTCCTTGGGAAAGAATTTAGAACCCTGCCCTAGTGTATTTTCTATAAGTGAATACATTATTGCAGAAATATTACAAAAAAAAAAGATAGAAAATAAAGCCAGGACAAGCTTTAAATGTGTTTAACCTTGGCTCCGCAGATGAATCGTAATTACATATAGAGGTCTCTCATTCTGTATTTAAATGGCATTAATTAAAGAGCGTTGGAGACTTTTATCTCAGGGCCAAAGTTCTGCTCAATAGCACAAGGGGATGTTAAAAATTCATTGACCCTTTCAGAGCAAGCACAATGCTCCTCCGGAGAAGCAGTGAACAAATGTTTAGATTAGAAAGAAAAATAGGGTTTATTTTTGAGAAAAGAACAAAATGAAAAATGTTGACCTCTAAAAGTAATTTGCTCTCTGCATAACGTACTCCTTTTTAACTCATTATATTGTGTTTTCTTTTAGAATCCTGGGGAGTCATTGTGAAAAATGCTCACCTTTTTCTCTGGTTTACATTTACTAAAATAATTCCTTCCAGTTTTCTACCGCGCAGGGAATTAGTTGCACAAACTGCCATTTTGCAAAAGGATTATGAATGAGTCTTAATAGAAAATGTACAATATATACCACAGTTTATTAAACTAATATAATGAGAATTTAGTACAATCAATGTTATTGATGAGTAGAATGCCATCCTTTAATGTGACCTTGTATTTTATTTTGAACTTTTTGTGACAAATGTGCAGTTTTCTGTCAGTATTTTTTTCTTTTATTCATTCTCAGGATGTGGGCGTCACTGGCAAGGTCAGCATTTATTAACCATCTCCAGTTGCCCTTGGAAAGGTGCCTTCTTGAACTGCTGCAGTCCTTCTGGTGAAGGAACTCCCACAGTGCTGTTAGGGAGAGAGTGCCAGGATTCTGACCCAGCGACGATGAAAGAACGGCGAAAAATATCCAAATCGTTTTGATGTGTGACTGGAGGGAACTTGGAGGTGATGGTGTTCCCATGTGTCATCGGCCTCTGTCCTTCTAGCTGGTGGAGGTCACGGATTTGGCAGGGTCAGCTGAAGAAGCTGTAGTGCATCCTGTAGATAGTACACACTGCAACCACAATGCACTGGTGGTGGAAGGGTTGAAGGTTTAGACTAGTGAATGAAGGGATGAACAAGCAGAATGCTTTGTTCTGAATGGTATCAAGTACTTTGCCTATTCCCCCCAATCCTTTTTCATTAGTTGCAAGATCTATCGAGGTCCCTTGGAGGCCCCTTTGAAGTGGGATTGCGAGTCTCTTAGGAGTGACATGATGATACCTCCCAAAGACACTCCCCACTGTATGACTAAGATGCACAGACAAGGAAATCTCAATCAGTTCCTGCAGTGGGTTGATTTCAGCTGGGAACATTGCTAGCCTTTATAATGGGTGTCTGCTATGGAGAGGATCATTTAGCTGGATTCTCGTACTTGGTCTGTAGCCCAGTGACTCCATTTCCTGTCAGAATTCAGCATCCATTACACATCAAATTTACAGATTATTGGCTCAAATTTTATACTCATGTAACCTTAGCATGTTAGGAACTGACTAACATTTTACACGGAGCAAATCAACTATCACCAGCCTACAAAGTCAACCAATGAAAGCTAGCAGTGGCCCAGTGCTGTGTTCATACTCTATTTATTTGTAACAGCTCACTGGACGGGCATTAGGGCCCTGCAGGAGCTATTCACAGTTGCTGTATTCAATCTGGTTCATGCTGGTTGTATAAAAGCACAGCTAAGTTAAATTATATTTCTCTTGGCTCAGTTTGTCAGTTATTTACGTGTACACAACATAATTTGGCGACAAGGATGGGATCAATCTACGAGCGTTCCATCGAGTTCCATCATTGAGCTCGTAGGTGTGAGGACTGAACTTTCGCCCGATCTGTTTTGGAGACGAAAGTGAAGATGCAAGCTTATGACTACGGTTTGGGCGCTTAACTCTGACCCAATCTCCGTTCTTCAGTTGGGGCTTTTGAGCGCATCGTTTGTGTCAGTGTACGACTTCACTTTTCATTGGCGTTCCGAAATCTGGGATGTGAGTGTAGTTATTGCCACGCTAGGTTTGACTAGGGGTTTGAGAATGTCCAGGAGACAGTGAAGATTCCGCCCAATCATGAGTTCAGCAGGTGTCTTCCCCGTTTGCAAGCTTTTTGTCGAAAATTGCTGAAAATGCATTGCAAAATATTTTGGTTGCTCAGCAGTGTCATTCCCTAGACATTGACTCCATCCCACTCCCTGATCATTATCTGAAGCTGAACCAGACTGGTCACAACCTATTTAACCATGAGTTGAGCTTCCTACCCCATATCCTCTCCATCACCAAGACTTCCACCTCAGTAACGTTGCCCGACTCCGCCTCTGCCTGAGCCCTCTTGCTACTGAAACCCCCATCCATTCCTTTCTTACATCTAGACTTGATTATCCCAACGCACTCCTGGCCGGCCTCTCTTCGGCCGGCCTCCCTTCTTGTACCCTCCGTAAACTCGAACTCATACAAATATCTGCTGCCCATATCCTAATTCGCACCAAGTCCCGCTCACCCATCACCCCTGTGCTCACTGACCAAACCCCTCCATGGCCTCGCCCCTCCCTATCTCTGTAATCTCCTCCAGCCCTATAACGCTCTGAGATCTCTGTGCTCCTCCAATTCTGGCCTCTTACGCATCCCCAATTTTCAGCGTTCCACCATTGGTGGCCGTGCCTTCAGCTGCCTGGGCCCTAAGCTCTGGAGTTCCCTTCCTAAACCTCTCTGCCGCTCTTTCCTCCTATAAGAAGCTCCTTAAAACCTACCTCTTTACACCAAGCATTTGGTCACTTGCCATCATATCCCCTTATGTGGCTCAGTGTCAAATTGTGTTTTATAATGCTCCTGTGAAACACCTGAGGATGTTTTACTTTGTTCAAGATGCTTTATAAATGCAAGTTGTTGTTGAAGTCTTGGTTGACCGCCAACTTCCTCCAGCTTAAAAATAAAAGCAGAATATACAGGTAACATCTGTGGAGAGAAAAACAGAGTTAACAGCCCCAACATTTATGAGGATGCGGGGGGAGTGGGAGAGTGGGGAGGGGGTGGGGCGGGGAGATGGGGAAGTATAACAGGTTTCCGCTGAATTTAACGGAGAGGAGGGAGGAAGAGATCGTCGGAGGAGGAAACGTCGATGGCCGGGGATGCGAAGAGATTGGAGGATTAGGAGATATCGACGGTGGGACCGAAGTGATTGTAGGTCAGGGTAAAAACATCGATGGGGAGGCCGGACAGACGGAGGAGGAGGGGACACTGATGGGGAGGGGGGTGCAGGGTGGTGCACGAGAGATCAGGGGTTGAGGGGGACATCAATGGAGGGTCAGACAAATTGGGGAAGGAGCGAAGAAGATCATGGGGAGGGTGCTGGTGAGATCGGGCGGGGTGGGGGGGTGGGGGGAGAAGATCACAGGGGACTCGTGGAGGGTATCACAGTTGGGCTGTTGAAGAGATAGTGGGGGGCTCATGAAGGAGATCGCAGGGGCACTGTGGAGGACATTAGGAGGGCATTGGATCACGGTGGGTGGGGTGGGGTGGCGTTGTCCGATCGCCAGAGAGGATAACAAGGTAGCTTGGGGGGTTGGGGGGAAGCACTCCTGTTCCTCCTGGCCCACAAGTCATGTTGGAAAGGCACTGTTCGATCATTACAACAGTGACTACACTCCAAAAGTACTTCATTAGCTGTAAAGCGCTTTGAGATGTCTGTTTTTTGTGAGAGGCACAATATAAATGCAAGTCTTCCTTTCTTTCCTCACCTCTCTTCAGCTGCCGGGTTTCCCGAATCTGGGAAACGTGGCCAGCTCGCGGTAAAGCTGGAAGAGAGAGAAAATCTTAGGTCCGTAGCCTTATTAACATATTTAAATGACAGACCCGCACCCGCCCCACCCCCCGACGTAAAACCGGAACTGGACCGGCTTGAAACCGGTTGGGGTTGGGTTAGAAACTTAAAAGATTTTAGCTTCCCACACGACCCAAACCCATGTTGCTTTGTGGGTTAAAATTACCCCCGATGTTTCAGGCTGATAACCTTTTATCAGAACTGGAAGATGTTAGAAATTTTACAGTTTATGTTAATCCTTTATAAAAAAAAACTGATTCAGCCTCAGCTGATGTATTGTACTATAGGAAGGCTGTCAAAGCCTTGGAGAGAGTGCAGAAGGGATTTACTAGAATGATACCGGGGTTGAGGGACTTCAGTTATGTCGAGAGACTGGAGAAGGTAGGGTTTTCTCCTTGCAACAGAAAAGGTTATGAGGAGATTTAATAGACGTGTTCAAAATTATGAATGGTTTTGATAGAAAAAAATAAGAAGAAAGGGTTTTCAGTGACAGATTGTTCGGTAACCAGAAGACACAGATTTAAGGTGATTGGCAAAGAACCAGAGGCAACATAAGGAAACATTTATTTATCCAGCAAATTATGATCTGGGATGCATTGCCTGAAAGGGTGGTGGAAGCAGATTCAATAGTAACATTAAAAAGAGAACTGGATAAAAACTTGAAGGGGAAACATGAAGGGCTATGGGGAAAGTGCAGGGAACTGGGATTAATTGGATAGCTCTACCAAAGAATTGGCACAGGCAAATATCCTACTTTCACTTCCTAGTTTTGACTCTGCGACCCGATATTTACTGGGATTTCCAAGCAGGGGGAAGAGGCTGAACACTGTGGAGGTTTCACTCCACAGCATGCATGTTTATTTTTAACCAGGTTCTCTCCCTGTTCCTCAAAGCTGCCAAAATCCTTGGCTCTTTCACTGTTCCTTTCCTCCTATGATCTTTTGAAAAACACCCAATCATTACGTTTTGATATATTTTGCCTTCTATTCTATTCTGTTGAATGCTGACTGCTGCTCTACACTAGGAGCCATGGCTCTTTGCTTGCATTTCTCAATTGAAAAAACTTTCCTGATCTTTTTGCTTTGTGGTTAGGAACAATCAGGCCCACCCCTGAGTGTCTTTCCTTGGCCTTTTTTGTAATTCCATGTTAAAGTTATCCAATCCATGCAGTGAATTGTTATTTAGAAGCAAGGCCATGAACTAATCGATGGTTTCTCACCAACAAAATTATTTTCCAAAGAAAAGCTCAGCAGAAGGAGGTAACAGTGTTCAGTCCTTCAATCCAGAACTCAGTCGGGGACTACAAGACCCAGTGCGGGTAACTGGGTCAAACAGATCGTGAAGGTACCCTGCTGGATCTCTGGCCTATGCTGAGTTAGGAGTTAGAGGAGGTACTATAACTGTCTCGGCATCCCTGGCCTTGAAGCAATAAAACATCTATATTCCCTAGAGTTTAGAAGAATGAGAAGTGATCTAATTGAAATTATTATGTCTGTAAGCACTCTAGTAATGACTCCACGAGGCAAGCTATTGTACTTGAACTGTGGTGACCTTAGTCCATTTATTACAGCTCCTGAGTGAGGGTACATCATGGTGAGCTCCCTTTTATACCTGGTTACCTGTCGTGTGCAGGTGACCACTAGGTCTCCACCAGTTGCACCCTCTGGTAGCACAAGCATTGTGTATACAGTGCGAAGGTACATCCAGTAGTCTTATGTAACTGTACATTGAGTGTACAGGGAGTATACTTATGTTATACATACACAACAGAAATATATAACATTCTTACAGGGCTTAACAGGGTAGATGTAGGGAGGATGTTTCCTCTGACTGTTGAGTCTAGAACAAGGGGTCACAGTCTCAGAATAAGGGGTCGGCCATTTAGGACTGAGATGAGGAGAAATGTCTTCACTCAGAGGGTGATGAATCTTTGGAATTCTCTACCCCAGAGGGCTGTGGGTGCTCAATCGTTGAGTGTATTCAAGACAGATTTTTGGATATTAAGAGAATCAAGGGATATGGGGATGGTGCAAGAAAGTAGAGTTGAGGTCGAAGATCAGCCATGATGTTATTAAATGGCGGAGCAGGCTCGAGGGGCTGAATGGCCTATTCCTGCTCCTAATTCTTAAATTAAAATGTAGAGAGATGTAAAATGGGCTGTCGACTCACGATCACCCGTTTTACACGATGGCACAAAGTCAAGATCTACCCCTCTGAATCCAGGGTATTTATGTAAATTAGAAACAGTGGCAAGCCCAGCACTGACCCCTGAACTTCCCTCCACTCTGAAATAACTCCGCTGATGAGAACTCATTGGCCGAGGAATTCGATCGCGCCCAAAGGGGAGAGATGTGAAACAGGCTGCTGACTCGCTATCATCCGTTTTACCCCATCACTCAATGCCATGATCTACCTCATTATATGAACTTTGGCAATGGCACCACCTTGTTGACAAGATCAAGGCTCACACATGAAGATTTGCGCCTTGGAACCACTTACCTGAAGCTGCTCCTTCAGGAGGAATTGTTGCATATTAAGAGGGATTATCACTGTAAAGAAAGAATGACTTGCATTTATATAGCTCCTTTCATGACCACCGGATGTCTCAAAGTGGTTTACAGCTAATGAAGTACTTTTGGAATGTAGTCACTGTTGTAATGTGGGAAACCCGGCAGCCAACTTGCGCACATCAAGCTTCCACAAACAGCAATGTGATAATGACCAGATAATCTGTTTTTGTTACGTTGATTGAGAGATAAATATTGGCCAGGACACCGGGGATAACTCCTCTGCTCTTCGAAATAGTGCCATGGGATCTTTTACATCCGGCTGAGAGGGCAGGTAGGTTTAATGTCTCATCCGAAAGTACAGCACTGTACTGGAGTGTCAGCCTAGATTTATGTGGTCAAAATCCTGGAGTGTGATTTGAACCCACAACCTTCTGACTCAGGCAAGTGTGCTACCCACTGAGCCACAGCTGACAATCTATGAATGCTCCATTTTATTGCTAACACAGTTGGAAGTGACCAGCAGAATGTCAAATATTCTGACAAAAAGGAAAAACCAGATTACATCTTCTGAGCCCTCATGCTGTGGGCTTCAATCAGTCCCATTATTGTTAACATACATACTGAAAAACATGAATTGCCCGGAGCCACCAAACTCAGGTATGTTCAGATGGCTTGATAAGGACTTGAGACAATGCAAGGCTTCTCAATGAATCAGCACACTCAACATGATGGGTCATCAAACATTAACCACTGAATGTGACTATCGGGTGATTGAATCAGCATCCTGACCTATTGGAGTAGCAGAGATGCACATGTGATGGATTTAGGTCCGAAAGCATCAGCAGAGTTTAGCTCAATGGCAAATCAGCTGCTTCTCCCTACAAGTTGCAAATGGTGTTCATTTCAGAGAGCGGCACAGCCATTCTCCGCACCGCTCCCTTGTGATCTTGGATTGGCGCGACTGTAGGACATATAATCCTGTGATTGGCAAAGCCCAACACACCCAACAGTTGGCAAGGTCAAATGTGAAGCACAATCTTGCACCACACCAAGTACAGGAGCTCATTCTGTAATGAGACTGCAGCGATCAGTCAGATCCGGGTAGTGGGATTGTGGGTTCCAGCCAGACAGAACACTCTCTGTTATGTATGCAACACCTTATAACCAGCATTCTACTGCCACCAGATGGCGCATCTGTTGGAGTCCGAATATATAAGCGGGCTCCCATGCTGTGCCGGCACTCTGGAGTCCGAAAAAAGAGACTAAGGTCACACACAGTACTCAGTCACATTGCTTTATTTGAGACATAACACTCTCTACATTGTTAGGTTCCTGCCTGATTAGATTAGAATGCTGTTTAGAAGAGAGAGCTTTGCGATGCTGAGATACATGCAAGGGCAGAACTCACTTCCGATTGTTAGAAATGTTACAGTTTAGAAAGCGGGGGTGGGGTGGGTGGAGAATCGCTCCTCTCCAAACTCCCAAATCAAGGTCTGGTATGTTTACAAAGTGTCCAGGTGGTAGAATGGATTTCCTGAGTGTTATATAGGCATACTATAGATATAGTCACTGTATAGTTGCATAAGATGGAGACTTGTTCACCGGAGGTACCATCCACAAGGTTCACACTGTATACACTATGCTGGCACCACAAGAGGGCGCAACTGGTGGAGGCCCAGGAGTCACTTGTACACCACAGGTACCCAGGTATAAAAGGGAGTCCACCATGTGGTATCCTCACTCTGGAGTTATAGTAAATGGACTAGATCACTACAGTTCAAGTGCAATACTTTGCCTCATGAAGTCGTTATCAGAGCATCTAAAGACAACAATTGGCGACGAGATTACGGACCTTCACGTAAATGGCTAACATTGGTATGTTGCAGCAGTTCGCCGATGGGGATGATTGGGATGTCTTTGTGGAGAGGCTCGAGCATTTCTTCATAGCAAACGACCTGACAGGCGATGATCCGACCTCGCTGGCTGATAAGTGCAGAGCTATTCTGCTCACCAGTTGTGGGCCCACCGTCTATGGCCTCGTCAGGGAAGACAACGACCAAGACGTACGAGGAGCTTGTAATGCTGATCCAAGAATAACTTAAGCCCAAAGAGAGCATCTTCACAGCCAGACACCGGTTTTACACCCACCAACAGCCCGTAGGCCAGGAAATCGCGATATATGCTGCAGACTTCAGAAGGCTGGCGGCATCGTGTGATTTCGCCGAGCACCTCGCCGAAGCGTTGCGGGATACCTTTGTCATCAGAATCAGCCACGAGGGCCTTCTTCACAGTCTACTATCTACATATACCAGTCACGCTGCAGAAGGCCATCACCATGAGCCAAGCATTCTTGACCTCGGCCTGCGGCTCTACACGGATGACTTATCCTCAGGATTCAAACCCGGAAGTACTGTACACAGATTGGTGCCTCTTAGAGGCTGGACTGTAGAACGTGAATCTCCTCAGGGGAGAGAGAACAGGCCCCCTGAGTCCCTTAACTCTGAGTCTGCCAAGGGGGACTAATCGGTTAGCACCATGCTGGCATTGCGGAGGAAATCACCGGGCTCACCAGTGCCGTTTTAAGGACTATGTATGCAAAGGGTGTAGGACAAAGGGCCACCTCCAGTGAATGTGTAAAAGAAATAGGACTCACCGTGTTGATGAAGAGTCTGCAGAGGGCCATGAATCCAGCACGGATTATGAAGAGGCAGTCAGAGAAGCAGCTCAGCCCCACGATGAGGTATACGAAATGTTTCTGCGCCACAGAATGTTCCCCGTTTAGGATGGAAATCGAAAATGGCGCTCCAGTCCTCATGGAGGTGGACACGGGGGCTAGCCAGTCAGTAATGAATCAAGAAGCCTTTGAGAGGCTATGAGACAATCAAACTGAACGACCCAAGTTGGTCCTGGTTCAAGCAAAGCTGCTCACCTACACCAATGACCTCATCCCAGTCGTTGGTAGTGTGAATGTTAAGGTACTCCATGATGGTGCGGTGCACAAGTTACCACTGTGGATTGTTGCAGGTGATGGTGTTGCAGGTGATGGACCAACGCTACTCGGAAGAAGGTGGATGGAGAAGATCCATTAGAACTGGGAAGATTTCATCCCTCCAGCGATCGACATCCCCCGTGCTCAGAAGCAAAGCAATCCCTGACATGAGGTTGGATCCAGCACTAGAGAGCAGACCAGCATAGCACCCGGGGCACAGACCGCTCAGCACGACTGCGCGGAGATGATCCAGCTGAGACAACCCGTACGCATCTTCCAGGCTCCAGTGGCAGGACTCCAGAGGAAAAAAATCGGATCCAAAGGCCTCTTCCCAGCTTCGGTGGCAGAACCCGGGGAGAAGAGGATCACAGCAGCTGACATCATGGATGGGAGAAAGGTGACGCCCAAACCACGAGGTGAAGCACTGAAGGAATAGATGGCAGTGGGCAGAACAAGAGGTGCAGCGCTGATGGAGCAACACGTGGTACCAAGCGAAGAAGAGGATTGGGGTACAGATAGCAAGGCTCTCTTAAAGGAGGCCAGCAATCCACCACACTTACAGGGACAGTCCCACATTCTCACACAATGTAATAACAACTGTGAGCTAAATGTAAAGCTTGTAATTGATGATCAAAATTGTATACATGTAATAAACAAAGAAAAGTCGGGCGATTGCGATCGGAGCCACAGTTTATCTACAATAAACAATGAAACATGCGATGCAGGATTTCAACTGTATTCTGATTATGTAGCGGGCAAACACCCATCGGAAGCACACAAGTCCGGCGGGCTACCCGATGCTGTAGACTGCGCCCCTGGGACCAGGGTGATGCACCACAGAGTGTGGCCACAAGCAGCTAAAATAGACAAGCTGCAGAACAAACGATCTCAGGAGGGCAACGGCACCGGTATCGATACTCTGCCCCTGATCAGCTCCATCTCTCAGGCACCTGATGGCACCAACCGCCTCGAGCCTGAAAGAGCAAACTGTGCTGAGGCGCAGCCCTGAGACCCCATTGCCACCAAGGCTATGCCCGAGAGCGAGGGGTCACCCACAGCGGTTCTCCCAGTTGGGATCGGGACCAGCCAGGATCCCAAACCAAATAACGCCCAGGTAAGCAAGTCAGCAGTTCCCTGTGCACTGCTAGACGACTGCTCCTCTGGGAGCAGCAGCGACCCGGGGCACAAGGAGAGGACAGTGAGGTCACAGGCATCTGTGAACCTACCCAACGCTAGGAGCAATGGCAAAGGCCCCAAGAGAGGGCAACTCGAGCCAACTGGGTTCCCACTGCTAGCACCAGGCAACGCGCCACCACCAGGCTGCCTAGACACCATCAGCAGCTCGGGAACTAGCTTGTCCTCATGCATCAGTGCTGACCCCAGCACTGATCCCAAAGATGTACCATCAATGTACCTCACCAGTCAAATGTATTTGCCTCACAACTGTACCACAAATACAATGATGTAAATGCAAATTTCCTTTTCTGGACTTGAATGCATATGAATGTATGAGCCATTCGCATGATCTACATGTGGGGGGGAGGGAATTGATGCATGTAGCCATGAACACACACATGGATCACACCCAGAACCCACTGAAGTCCCACTGCATCATCGAACCATCCCAACTGGTAACCACTACCCAACGTTGTGGCAATAAGGACTTGGGGGTTAACAGGGAGAGAGCCAAGCCAAAGCACAGCCAAGGTACAAGGGCTATTGGCACTTAAGTCTGGGGAGAGCCAAGCCAGAGCACATAGTGCAAAGGTATTGGCACAAAAGACTTGGGGGAGAGTGATGTTACATATGCATACTATAGATATACTCTCTGTGTAGTCACTGTATAGTTGCATAAGATGGAAACTTGTTCACCAGAGGTACCATCAACAAGATTCACACTGTATACACTATGCTGGCACCACCAGAGGGCACAACTGGTGGAGGCCTAGGGGGTCACCTGTACAGGTACCCAGATATAAAAGCGAGTCCACCATGTGGTATCCTTAATCTGGAGTTATATTAAATGGACTAAGGTCACTACAGTTCAGGTGCAATACTTTGCCTCGTGGAGTCATTATCAGAGCATCTAACGACATAACACTAAGAACCTTGAAAATCAGACTTGACATCGCATTGGATGTACGCTCCTCGTGGTTTTAAACTAAAGGACCTCCAGGGACTTTCACTGCACTTGGTCAGTGTGGGCCCACAGTCGATTTGTACAGCCATTTTAGCATTAGTGCGAAGCTGAAATGGTTTTGTGCTGATTAAGAACAAAAGAAAAAAAAACTTGCATTTTTTGAGCGCCTTTCACAATCACTGGACGTTTCAAAGCGCTTTATACCCAATGCGGTACTTTTGGGGTGTAGTCACAATTGTAATGTGGGAAATGCAGCAGTCAAATTGTGTACAGCATGCTCCTACAAACAGACTGGGCCTTGGTTTAATGTCTCATCTGAAAGACTGCACCTCCGAAGTTCAACATTCCTTCAGCACTGCACTAGGAGTGTCAGCCTGGATTATGTGCTCAAATCCCTGGAGTGGGATGTTAATCATGCAGTGGCAATGCACCATTCGACCTCTCCTCTGTTTAATGAGAATCGTACTGAACTGTCTTCCATTGAACCCAAAAAAAGTAAAACATTTGCTGATGACTTGGTGACAAACCATTTGGATTCAGGAATTATGTACAGCTTGTTCCCTCATAAATTGTCTGAAGGCAAAATCTCAATAAAACAGAAAAGCCTATAAAGGCTGATATCAGCTAATAGAGAAGGATATAGTGTCCCATTACCTTGCCCCATTCCTACGATGTCACTACACAGGATAGATCAAATGAATCACTGGGTAAGAGAAGCATGTCCTCTTCTGTTTCCTCTATGATGTCAAACATCCCGGAGAGATGATCTGAGTCAGCCATTTAAGGGTTCCACAGACTGGAGCACAAAATCTAGGCTGACAGTCCAGAGCAGTACTGAGGGAAATGTGGGAGGTGCCATCTTTCGGGTGAGACGTTAAACCGAGGCCCCTGCCTGCTCCCTCAGGTGGGTGTAAAATATCTTGTGACACTATTGCAAAGAGGTTCTCCCTGGTGTTCTGGCCAATATTTATCCCTCAACCAACACCACTAAAACAGATTATCTGGCAGAAGATGGAAGTGCTGCTCCACAGGGAATCAGTGGTGCAACCAATCATTTACATAAATGATTTGGATTCTGGAATCGGAAGTACAATATCAAAATTTGCGGACGACAGCAAATTGGGCGTATAGTTAATACTGAGGAAGATGCAACAAGATATAAAAAGACGTTAACAAACTTGCAGAATGCGTGTGCAAATGGCAAAATTAATTACAATATAGGTAAGTGTGAGGTGGTGCATTTTAGTAGGAGGAATAAGATAATTAGATAATAAGAGCTTAAATGGTGTGTAGGAGGAGCATAGGGATCTAGGGAAACAGATACACACATCATTAAAAGTAGCAACACAGGTTAACAAACCACTGGGATACATTTCTAGTGGGATAGAAGTGAAAAGCAGAGCAGTTATGCTTGACTTGTATCAAACCTTGGTTAGAACTCACTTCGAGTACTGTGCACAATTCTGGTCTCCATATTACAAAAAGGCAGGAGAGAATGTGCAAACAAGATTTATAAGGATGATACCAGAACTGAGAGGGAAGACTGAACTTGTGGGGAATCTAAAACTGAGGGTGATAAATATAAGATAATCACTAATAAATAAGATTTAAGACAACTTAAGATGGAAGAGAAAATATAAAAGCAAAATACTGTAGATGTTGGAAATCTGAAATAAAGACAGGAAATGCTGGAAATTTTCAACGGGTCAAGCAGCATCAGTGGAGAGAGAAACAGAGTTAACGTTTCAGGTTGAAGACCCTTCGTCAGAACTCTGGTCATAAACAGTTAACAGTTCTGATGAAAGGCCATCGACCTGAAATGTTAACTCTGTTTCTCTCTTCACAGATGCTGCCTGACCTGCTGAGTATTTCCAGCATTTTCTGTTTTTATTTTAGGCCATAAATATAAGAAGGTCACTAATAAATCCAATAAGGAATTCAAGAGAAACTTCTTTACTCAGAGAGTGGTGGGAGGGGTCACAATCATGTAGGGTGGGGGTCCCGGGTGCCAGCGGTCCCAGATGATTTTTGTGGGCTCCAGAGGGGCAAACCTGCTCCTCCGTGGCCCACAAACGTAATTCAAGGCGTGGCCTGGTCGGAGTGGGGAATGTGTACAGCGCAGGGCCCGACCAATTCCTAAGATGGCCATCGGAGTCCTATTTACATCCCTCAAAGCCTCCTTGATAAAATGCAACATCCTCACCGATACCTGGGAGCCCCTGGCCAAAGACTGCCCTAAGTGGAGGAAGAGCATCTGGGAAGGTGCTGAGCACTGCGAGTCTCATCGCCAAGAGCATGCAGAAACCAAGCGCAGGCAGCGGAAAGAGCGTGCGGCAAACCAGTCCCACCCACCCTTTCCTTCAACGACTGTCTGTCCCATCTGTGACAGAGACTGTAATTCCCATATTGGACTGCTCAGTCACCTTTTAGAGTGGCAACAAGTCTTCCTCGATTTTGAGGGACTCCCTATGAATGAAATGATTTGCATCATTTATGTATTAAAGGGGACCAGCACCTGAAACAGGTGGATGCTTTGGATGCCTGCCTGTAGGTCCCTTTAAAAATGGAGTTGGTTGCCTTGCCAGTGTTAATGGGGCAGCAAGGCTACCAATCCCCATTTAAGGCCATTACTGCCCCATTAACACCAGGCAGGAACTGTGAAAATAGAACCCATTGTGTGAAGGAGAACTTTCTGACAGGTATTTCCCTTTATCAAGTTTGATTCTGTGTCTTGTTGTCCTAATTTACCTTTATGATTCACTGAACTAGGTCAGTGGTAAATCCTGCTGCAGGAATGCCAGGAGACAGTACTACCAGAGACGGTCAATGCCAAGTGCCGGGCGGTGGATAAGCTACGCAGAAGGAGAATGGGATTCTGGATGGAGGAAATTGCCAGCAAATGGTGGATGAGCTAATCCTTGAATCAGCAAATGCCATCCACAACCTGTAAGTGGGTGATACAACTGTCATACAGAACAGGCCAATCAAGGAGTGACCATGGACAGTCCCAAACACAACATCAGGGTTCTGGCCCAACCTTGAAGGGAAAGAAAGACTTGTATTTATATTCTAATGAAGGATCATCGACCCAAAATGTTAGCTCTGCTTTCTCTCCACAGATGCTGCCTGACCTGCTGTGATTTCCAGCATTTTCTGTTTTTATTGCATTTATAAAAGCCCCTTTCATGACCATTGTACATCTCAAATTGCTTTACAGCCAATTAAGTACTTTAGGAGTGTGATCACTGTTGCAATGTAGGAAACACGGCAGCCAATTTGCACACAGGCAAGCTCCCACAAACAGCAATGTGATCATGACCAGATAATCTGTTTTTGTTATGTTGATTGAGGATAAATATTGGCCAGGACACCAGGACCCTTGCTCTTTTTCAAAATAGTGCCATGGGATCTTTTATGTTCACCTGAGAGAGCAGACAGGGCCTCGGTTTAACATCTCATCTGAAAGACAGAACCTCAACAGTGCAGCACTGCACTGGAACATCAGCCTAGATTTGGTGGGCTCAAGTGCCTGGAGTGGGACTATGAACCCACAACCTTCTGACTCAGAGGCGAGAGAGCTACCCACTGAGCCACAGCTGACACTTAACTGACACGGACACTTGGAAAGAGGTGTGGAGGACGGTCACAGGTGCTCCGACCATTGTCAAACGATGATGATGTTAATGATAAGATCACCTCTCCAGTTCCTCTTTACTACGTTGTAAAGCCTACAGAAATTGGTCCACTCGACACCCGTTTTTCTGCCGCACATTTCAGTTGGATGTGCACCGTACATCATACTGGGTAAGGACTCTCCATTCACCAGCTCTACTGAAATGAGGCCCATGGCCCAATATCAGGGAGCCTCAGACCTCACCATTCAGGTGCAAGGTATGCTAGCTAAGCTCCTCCCCACCCCCACCCCCCCCCACATCCCACACCCCCCACACCCTGCCTGCCCGAAATTCTGGGCCTATGTTTCTCTATAACTCTGACTTAAGATCAGCCTCATGGCTCTTCTCTGCACTGCCTCCTGTAGAAAATCTCAGTTGTTTCTTGGAGACCAGGGCTGGACATAGTACTCAGGGTACTGTCTGGCCAGGGCACTGTACAGTTTGTAATTTCATCGATACAAACTGGGAATGAAGGGCTCCTACAGCTAGCACTGTTATGGTGTGGTTTCAGACAGCTTTAGGTGGGTTTTCTGTGGGATCTTGCTGATCTCTTATAATTTGGAGCTTTGCAGCTCCCCGGTTTTGTTAATCCTACACCCACTTGACCATTGGGGGTACCAATGGATTGCCCAATGGGAATCCCGCTTTCATTGTAGGTTGAAGAGGAAGAGAAAGAATCTATGGAAGTCAGGGTAGCCAGACTGCACTGTAGAAGGAGGACTGCTACACTCTATTATCCTGCCAATTGCATCTATCGGCCACAGCAGAATTACTTGAGCTTGTCTGAGGAACCAGCACATAATGGCTACATTTGACCAGACAGGTGGTGACTGACCTTTGCCACCTGTTTCAAGAAGACTTCCAGACAAAACTCCAGGGTGAAGGTCCCAATGTCCTGATCATTTTCACCTCTTTGCAGTAGGGGCATCACCAACATCGGCCCATGGACATAGCATGCCGAAATACCCAACACAGCCTAATGCACACCCTACTTTGTCGCTTGGAGATTTTTAAATGGATAAAGTTATGTAAAGACTCTCTCTCTTCAAATTATGACCATATTTTCAGGTGAAGCAGGAAGCAGACATTTTTCTGATGTTTTATTGCAATTTAATGAGTCTTTTTTTAAAAACATCTATCCACACTGAGACCTGCTCTATATTAAACCATATTAAAAATGTAAAACCTTCCTCGATTGCAGGTGCCTAACCATGCTGTGCTTGATGTGCATGAATGATGGTTGACTCAGCTGAAACTTACATTTTCCGACTTAAAACCAGAGGACTATATGGTGCAAGTTTGGCGCCCTCCTTGGAGCCCGATTGTACACTGATTTAGGCTAATTTACCGTCGGCCGCAGGCTGATAAGATTTGCAGGAAATTTGAGCATAACTTGACATGGGTAGAATGGGCAAGGTAATGGGTGCATTTTGGGATCTAACTTCTGAGTTGCACCCAAGCAGGCAACTCCAGGCCAGGGTTTGAATCGTCTATAATGCATGAATATGGCAGAAAATGAATTGCCTATCCCGTTTCTTATAGTTTCCCTTTTGCACCTCTTCTCTTAGTACTTATCTATTATTTATGAAAATGTGCAATAAACCCAGTCTTTGATTTCATATTAATTGTACACAAATCTTTGAAGGCGGCAGGACAAGTTGATAAAGCTGTTAAATAAGCATACGGGATCCTTGGCTCTAAAAGTAGAGGCACAGAGTACAAAAGCAAGGAAGTTATGCTAAACCTTCATGAATCACTGGTTAGGTCCCAACTGGAGTACTGTGTCTAATACAGGGCACCACACTTTAGGAAGGATATCGAGGTCTTGTAGAAGGTGCAGAGGAAATTTACTGGAATGGTTCCAGGGATGGCAGCCTTCAGTTATGTGGGGAGACTGGAGAAGCTGGGCTTGTTCTCTGCAGTGATAGGTAAGGGAGATTTAACAGTGGTGCTCAAAATTATGAAGGATTTTGATAGAGAGAAACTGTTTCCATTGGAAAGAGAGTCAATAAACATGGACACAGATTTAAAGAAAGATTTGGGTTTACATAGCGACTTTCATGACCACCAGATGTCTCAAAGCACTTTACAACCAATAAAGTACTTTTGGAGTATAGCCACTGTTGTAATGTTGGAAACGCATCAGCCAATTTGTGCACAGCAAGCTCCCGCAAACAGCAAGGTGATAATGACCAGATAATTTGTATTTTTGGTATGTTGATTGAGCGATAAATATTGGCTGCGGGATATCCGGGATAACTCCCCAGTTCTTTTTCGAAATAGTGCCATGGGATCTTTTACGTTCACTTGAGAGCAGACAGGACCTCAGTTCAACATCTCATCCAAAAGATGACACCTCCAACAGTGTAGTGCTCCCTCAACACTGCACTGGACTGTCAACCTAGATTTTTTGCATGCAAGTCCCTTAAGTGGGACCTGAACCCACAACCTTCTGATTCAGAAGCAAGAGTACGATCCACCGAGCCATAGCTGAAAATTAAGTTAACTAGCAAAGGAACCAGGGAGAGGGGAGGAGAATTTGTTTTACACAGCAAGTTGTTATGATCTGGAACGCACTGCTTGAAAGGGTGGTAGAAGCAGATTCAATAATAACTTTCAAAAGGAAATTGGATAAATACTTGAAAAGGGAGGATTTACAGGGTTATGGGGAAAGAGCAGGGGAGTGGGACTAATTTAATAGCTCTTAAAAAGAGCCAGCACAGGCACGATGGGCTAAATGGCCTTCACCCGTGCTGTATGATTCTATAATTGTCTTTGCAGACCGACTGGGCCCAAAAATCTGATTCCAGAAGATGTAGAGCCTAAAAACATATTTTTCAATTAAAAATCTATCAATTGGGGAGTAACAATCTGTTCCAAAACTCAACAATTTCAGCATGGGTGGGGAGGAGGGTTGCAGTTATGACCCCTGAATCAACCTAGGGATGAGCATGGCAGTGTTCACGTCAAGGTGATGGGGCAACATTTTTGGATGTGATATATATATTTCATGTTGAATTTTAGAACAAATTATTACTGCCCAATTGATAGATTTTTAATCACAAATCAATAGGTAGGTACACTGTAATTTAAGTCAGGGTCAGTGTTGTCTCCCGAACTAGTTCTGATTTCCTAAAGAGGTTGCAGAGGGATTTTCAAGATTTTTTCCCCCCCAATTGATCTCAATTTTGAATTTGTTTTTTCGCCTCTCCCAAGAGATTATATGGCTCCAGGTAGGGTGGGGAGTGTCTGTATTTTGATGCACAAGCTAGATGGAGCAGTAGGTTTTATCCTGTCCGTCATTTTCATGTGTTCAATATATAGATATGTATATGTATGAGTATATATGTGTATATATGTGTGTATGTATGTGTATGTATGTATATATGTGTGTAAGTGTGTGTATATGTGTATATGTATGTAAATATGCATGGATGTGTATGTTTATTTGCATATATATATATGTGTGTGTGTGTGTGTTTGCGTATATATATATGTCTGTGTATATGTGTATGTTTTTATATATATATATATATGTATATGTGTGTATATATTTATGTGTATTTATATATATTTATATGCTTTTTGAATGTACAGGACAGCAGTTATCACAAATTGAAGTGAAATAGCAGCATTCTTTAAGCATTCAGTGAGAGCTCTCAGAAACACCTTCCTCTGCACTGGATCCGGAGGTTGAATAACACAGATAGAAACTTATTTGGAGCCTTTTATTCGCAAAGAATAGTTTCCAGCTCTTTTGTTTGTATGTTCACAGCTGGGTTAGAGTTCACGGTGCAGCTGAATGGGTTGGGAATGATGCCAGTTAACAGCAACGGCGGGTACCCCTGACACTAGCAATAACATAACAGCCTCCGATCCCGCTTAAGGGACAAATGTTTCGAGGCAAGCGGCCACAATGTCAGCGGCCGGAAGGATCTCTCTCTCTCTCTGCGCACAGCAGTCTCGTTACACTGGGAGCAAGATGTATCTGTCGAGTTGATTCCCCGCCCATTTGAAACAATAGAGCTCTCTTACCTTGTGGCTTTGATTCTGATGAGACATCAGCTCAAGTTCAGCAAGCTCCCCCTCCCTTTAAATAGAATGGGAGTTGGGACCCTGAAACATTGTGCACAGGAAGAAAGAAAGACTTATATTTACATAGCACCTTTCACAAACCTCAGGACCTCCCAAAGCGCTTTACAGCTTTTTAAAGTGTAGTCACTGTTGTAATGTAAGAAACGGGGAGGCCAATTTGCGGCCAACAAGGTCCCACAAACGGCTATGTGATAATTGACCAGAATCTGTTTTGGGTGTTGGCTGAGGGTTAACTATTGGCCAGGACTCGAGGAAAGAAAACTCCTGCGAGAATGCCGTGATGTAAGTGAATGAATGGCATTCACTCTCAGTAAAATATAGATATATATTTTAAACTGTCACACTAGTTGACCTACATGCCTGCTCTCTCAGGTGGATGTAAAAGGTCCCATGGCACTATTTCGAAGAAGAGCGTGAGAGTTATCCCCAGTGTTCTGGTCAATATTTATCCCTCAATCAACGGAACAAAAACGGATTAACACATTGTTGTTTGTGGGAGCTTGCTGTGCGCAAATTGGCTGTCGCGTTTCCCCACATTACAACAGCGACAAACTCCAAAAGCACGTAATTGGTTGTAAAGCACTTTGAGACGTCTGGTGGTGGTGAAAGGCGCTATATAAATACAAGACTTTCTTTTCTTGATGATTATCCTGATGCCACATGGTGGTTGATAGGCTGGGAAAAATAGAATAGATTGTAGCAAGATATATGGCCTGTCCCAGGCCAGGTCTTGAAAAATCTACCAGAATCATCTAGATAGTTGTACCTCCCTGTGCCTGCCAGGGTTAGTGGTTGAGTCAGAAACTATTATCTACATTCAAGATTGGATTGGATAGGGGGATGAAGGAAAGGGGGTTTGAAGGGATTGGGAACAGGGTGGGTAAATGCAATTAGAACTATTTGCTTGTGTGGAGGGTAAACACTTACATGGGCTGGTTGGCCAATGGCCTGTTTCCATGATGGAACCTCTATGCCCTCTCCCGCCACTCCCCCCACACCCCCACCCCCGCCCCATAATTCTGTAGCCTCACGCTACGTCAGCAGGAGAGCTGAGGTGACCCTTGACGCAGAATTCCCAGCTCTGGGAAGGGAAGGACCAATTTACGGGTTGGGTTTGGCATGGGAGTCTGTCAAACCAATGCAACCTACCTGCAAACCCTTGGTGTCTTCATAGACAAACATAAATAGTTCTGTCTTTCCTCCTCCACTTCTCTGCCCTCACTCCCTCCCTGTTTTTGAGCAACCGTCCCCCAGTAGTTTGCCCAAGGGGCCATCTTTTCAGATACAAACATGAAGAGTGTGGTGGGGGGAGAGGTCAGGTTATCTCAACCAACATTCACACTACAAACTGACGCACCTGAAACGGACTCCAGCCACACACCTCACCGAAGGCCTGCTTCCACAGTGTTACATTGCAGTCAAGGCTCGGCCTGAGCAACTTTTTAAGGACCTCTCCTCCCTTTATTTTGTTGCCAACCCACGAGGAGAACTCCTGCATCCAATGCCATATTGGTTTGTCACCCCTCCAAGATTGTGCGCAGGCCTGAAGATTAAGCAGCTGTGGCTCAGTGATAACTTTCTCGTCTGTGAGTCAGAAAGTTGTGGATTCAGGTCCTGCTCCAGAGACTTGAGCACATAATCTAAACTGACACTGTAGTGCAGAGGGAGTGGTGTACTGTAGGAGGTGTGTCATCTTTTAGATGAGATGCTAAACTGAGGCCTTATAAGAACATAAGAAATAGGAACAGGAGTACGCCATACGGCCGCTCGAGCCTGCACCGCCATTGAATAAGATCATGGCTGATCTTATCATGGACTCAGCTCCACTTCCCCGCCCGCTCCCCATAACCCATTATCCCCTTATTGTTTAAGAAACTGTCTTAAATTTATTCAATGTCCCAGCTTCCACAGCTCTCTGAGGTAGCGAATTCCATAGATTTACAACGTTCTGAGAGAAGAAATTTCTCCTCATCTCTGTTTTAAATGGGCGGCCCCCTATTCTAAGATCATGCCCTCTAGTTCTAGTCTCCCCCATCAGTGGAAACATCCTCTCTGCATCCACCTAGTCAAGCCCCCTCATAATCTTATACGTTTCAATAAAATCACCTCTCATTTTTCGGAATTCCAATGAGTAGAGGTTCAACCTTCTCAACCTTTCCTCATAAGTCAAACCCCTCATCCTGGAATCAACCTAGTGAACCTTCTCTGAACTGCCTCCAAAGCAAGTATACCCTTTCGTAAATATGGAAACCAAAACTTCACGCAATATTCCAGGTGTTGCCTCACCAATACCTTATGTAGCTGTAGCAAGACTTCCCTGATTTTATACTCCATCCCATTTGCAATAAAGGCCAAGACACCATTGGCCTTCCTGATCACTTGCTGTACCTGCATACTATCCTTTTGGGTTTCATGCACAAGTATCCCCAGGTCTCGCTGTACTGCGGCACTTTGCAATATTTCTCCATTTAAATAATAACTTACTCTTTGATTTTGTTCTGCCAAGCATGACCTCACACTTTCCAACATTATACTCCATCTGCCAAATCTAGGCATAATATGACATAATCTAGGTTGACACTGCAGGGCAGTGCTGACGGAGTGGTGCACTGTCGGAGGTGTGCTGTCTTTTGGATGAGATGCTAAACTGAGGCCTTATCTGCCCTCTCAGGTGGTTGTAAAAGATTTCAAAGAAGAGCAGGGGAGCTCTCCCTGATGTTCTGGCCAATATTTATCCCTCAACCAATGTTATTTAATTATCTGGTAATTATCACATTGTTGTTTGTGGAACCTTGCTGTGTGGAAATTACGACAATGAATATGCCTCAAATGAGTTTCAGTGGCTGTAAAGTGAATTGGGACGTCCTGACATCATGAAAGGCGTGATAGAAATGTGAGTCTTTCTTTCCCACGAGGCAAAGTTTTGTGTGACGGAAGCACTTAGCGGGAATCTGGGCACGGAAGTCAGAACGTTGCTTCTGATTAATGGGTGGGCAACCAGGTGGAGGCAAGTTGGCCTGCAAGCCATTATTCCTGCTGTGCACTGTGTTCCATGAAGCTAAGTGCACTCATTCATAAAATCTCGCTCCATATCAACAGTGCAACTTGGGCTTATGATTGACAGAAAAAACAGCCTTTGAAGTATTACCTGACCTCTGGTGTTGGCAGTCAGTGCTCCCGGGGGTTAAGAAGGGGTAAAACATAACTAGGGTTCCACCTTGTGATTGCTATCCAATCTCCCATACTGATAAAGTAAGCAGGAATTTGCATTTACTTAAGGCCTTTCACGAGGTCCCACAGCTAATGAAGTACTTTTCAAAGTGTAGTAACTGTTACCAGGAAATGCAGCAACTATTTTGCGCACAAACAGCAATGTAATAATGACCAGATAATCTGTTTTTGTTATGTTGTTTGAGGCATAAATAATGGCTGGGACACCAAGGATAACTCCCCTGTTCTTCTTCGAAATTGTGACGTGGGATCCTTTATGTCCACCTCAGAGGGCAGACGGGGCCTCGATTTAACATTGCCTCTGAGAGACGGATGAACCACACCAGCCCAGTTGGTGGACGAAGGAACGATTTGGCCCGGCTGCGAACACTCCACTTGGGACGCTGACACTCAGCAGCAAGACTCACAAGTAGCCAGTCAGTCAAGGATTTTCGGAAGGGGTGCTGGTGCCTGGGGAAGGCACAAGGCCGGAAAGGAAAGGGGAAAGAAGATTCGAGAGGAAGGGCTGCATGATAAATCTGCAGCGATTGTGGAGCAGTAAAGGTTTCACCATTTGCAATATAAATCACCCTCTGACATTTGTGTTTTATACCCAGAACCCCATGTCCACTGACAGATAGATTCAATCGGGTGTTCATCTCTGAGAGCCTGGTAATATCTGTCTCAGCAAACAATTGCATGTAGCACATCCGACTGAATTTGTCTGCTACTATCCATAGATAAGAATCCTATCTATCACCCAGAGAACATTTTTATGTATGAAATACAGCTACTACAAGCAGATGCATGCACAGGGTTTGTTCAAACACATGATTTCTATCTGGAATCCTATTAACTCAGTAAATACTGAATTATTCTCAAGAACGCAGGCTGACAATTCATTAGTACCTCACAACACGGGCGGGTAATGTTAAACGAATGACCTGCTTGACGTAATGTTGCACATACTGATTGTGGATATTCAATTAATAGGGACTCTGTGCTGAAATATCAATGTGCGGACTCTGTCAGAGAATTTATGTGATGCGCTCCATTGGAATGAAGCGGCTGTAATGGTCAGATGCTATCTAGTAGTTTCTTCTTTTATTTCACTTCCTTTTGTGAATTTTGTGAGGGATGTCAGTGCAAAGGGGGATGGAACATTTCCTATATCAGGCACCGAGTATCAACACCAAGCACTCTTATGTCAGGTACAGCACCGTTAGGTGAATAGTAAAGCTACCTCTACTTTCTCCAACAACGTGCCTTAGCGCTAACCTCAAAAGAGCACGCTGTATCACACCTATGTGAGATTTATCCATCAATAGTCATAAAGAAAATCAAAATGCCAAACAAACTTCTAAAGCTCATCTCCTTGGTGCCTTCACACATCCAGTGAAGCCTATCACTCCAGTATCCTAACATTCCCATCAAACCTCCTTCCTCTATGTATTTGCTTCATGGGTTCTTTGTTTAAGAATTCATAGTAACACATTGCTATTAAGAACTAGTTGGTTTATTAGCAAAAGGTTTAATAATCACACTACACATTACCAGTTCATCCACCAGACTCACAACCACCTGCCTCATTGTGGATCCCCCGAACCCAACTGGCTGGGGTTTTATTGAGTCTTGTGAACATCACGTGACTGGCTAAGCCACTCCCAACTCAACAACTTAACAACTCTTTTAGGGGGGAGACAAAATAAAAATTAAATCAAGTGCCCCCCAATCTGGGGGACACTCCAGACACTTATACCTGCCCTTTTTTTTATTTTTATTTTTTTTGTGTTTTTTTTTCCTTTTGTGATTTTTTTGGGGGCATTAAAATCATATAATTTACAAGTGCCCCCTATAAAAAGGGAGGGGGACACTAAAACTGGCAATTAAAACAAATTAAACTGTAAAATAAATAAAATCAAATTAAAATTTGTTTGCCGGGGGTGATGATGCACTCCAGTCCCTCCGGCGCCCACCTCTCGCGGAAGGCTGCGAGTGTACCAGTGGACACCGCGTGCTCCATCAACAGCTTAACAACTCTTTTTGGGGAGTACAAAATAACATTAGATCGAGTGCCCCCCGATCTGGGGGACACTCCAGACATTTATGACAGCCCTCTTTTTTTTTGTATTTTTGTAGGGTTTTTTTGTGTTTTTTTTTTAGGGCATTAAAATTCCACATTTGACAAGTGCCCCCTATAAAAGGGGAGGGGGACACTAAAAACACCGGCAATTAAAACAAATTAAACTTTAAAACATAAAATCAAATTAAAATTTGGTTGCCGGGGGTGATGATGCACTCCAGTCCCTCCGGCACCCACCTCTCGCGGAAGGCCACGCTCCTTGCACTGCCGGCACTTGATTTCTGCACGCTTTTGCCGACGAGACTTGAGGTGCTCAGCGCCCTCCCAGATGCTCTTCCTCCACTTAGGGCGGCCTTTGGCCAGAGACTCCCAGGTGTCAGTGGGGATGTTGCATTTTTATCAAGGAGGCTTTTAGGACACCGCATGCTCCATCAACAGCTTAACAAACCTGTGAGCATACTCACAGGTGCATAGATTACATCTAGTATACTAACTCTCCTATTGAACCCTAACTCTCTGCTGCTCTAACTCTCCCTTCGAAGCCCATTCCAATGGTGGGCAGAGGAAAAGTTTCAAGGACACCCTAAAAGCCTCCTTGATAAAAATGCAACATCCCCACTGACACCTGGGAGTCTCTGGCCAAAGGCCACCCTAAGTGGAGGAAGAGCATCTGGGAGGGCGCTGAGCACCTCGAGTCTCGTTGGCAAAAGCGTGCAGAAATCAAGTGTCGGCAGTGCAAGGAGCGTGTGGAAAACCGGACTCTCCACACACCCTTTCCTCCAGCCACTATCTGTCCCACCTGTGACAGATTCCCGTATTAGACTATTCAGTCACCTGAGAACTCACCTTTAGAGTGGAAGCAAGTCTTCCTCGATTTCGAGGGACTGCCTATGATGATGATGTTGAAATAATGGAAAATGTAACAAAACAAGTACACTTTATGCCAGTTTTGTAGGGCTATGATGCCTGATATAATTGTGTGTGATTGAAGATAATGATAAAAGTGAGACTCAAACTGCCTTGAGGGTCTCAGTGATAGAAGGCTCACCAGAACAATACTTGAGTCAAACGGACCAGAAGGTTGCAGATTCAAATACAAATCTGTGCAGAAGAGGCTGATCTGAGCTGCGCCGTGCCCCATTTGGTCCTCATTGCTGGCTTGGATCTCAGGTGCAAAAATCAACTTGATTGCAATCCAGTGACTTCCTGCTGGAGTGTGGACATTAGTGGGAGAGGAGGATGGGGATCAGCTGTGACAGCCCTCCTCCAGATTCGAAGAGCATTCACAGTCGAGGCTCACACATGAAGATGAGTCATTTGTGTAATATAGAGCGCCACCTAGTGGATTCGTGTGGCAATGCAACTGCTGCTGTAAATACATGAAAGCATCATATGACAAGGTCACATGACGTTCCTGCAGCCATCTTGCAGTGTGCGTGTTTGTGATGTCATAAAGAATATAGAAAGGAATGCCAAATATTGATGGGCGACCACATCTGTGCAAATGGTGTTCAGTTCCGTGCAGTGTTCAAGAGATTGTCACTGATAGCTTATGTCCACTCTTACCTTCACTGGTAGGGACAATACAAATAACAGCAGAGAGTGAGTGATGGACCTTGAATACTAATTGAGAAAGATACACTGGCCATATAAGGATATTAAAGGACATTAAATACTAATAATGTAGAGAACTAATGTGATTTAAAGTACCCACTATCAAGGACAATGATGTCGAAATTGCATACGGTTTCGCTTGTTTCCTGGGTTAAAATAAAGATTAAGCTACTTGACACTCATGGTGGGTGATCACTATCCTGTGTTCACTATTTATGCTCACTAACCTGTGTTCACCATCTGTGTTCAATATCTGTGCTCATTAACCTGTGTTCAATATCCTGTGTTCGCTATCTGTGTTCACTATCTGTATTCACTAGCCTGTGTTCACTATCTGTCCTCACTATCCTGTGTTAACTATCAGTGTTCACTATCCTGTGTTCACTATCCTGTGCTCACTATCAGTGTTCACTATTCTGTGTTCACCATCCTGTGTTCACGATCCCGTGTTCACTATATGTGCTCACTATCCTGTGTTCACTAACCTGTGTTCACTATCTGTGTCCACTATCCTGTGTTCACTATCAGTGTTCACTACACCATGCTCAATATCCTGTGTTCACTATCGGCCTTCACTATCTGTGCTCACTCTCCTGTGTTCAATATCCTGTGTTCATTATCTGCATTCACTATCCTGTATTCACTAACTGCGTTCATTATCCTGTGTTCACTATGCTGTGTGCACTATCTGTGTTCACTATCTGTGCTCATTATCTGTGTTTACTATCCTGTGTTCACTTCCCCCATGCTCACTATCCTGTGTACATTATCTGTGTTGACTATCTGTGTTCACTATCCCGTGTTCACTGCACTATGTTCACAATCCTGTGTTCACTATCTGTGTTCACTATCTGTGTTCACTATCTGTGTTCACTTTCCTGCATTCACTATCCTGTGTTCATTATCTGTCTTCAATATCCTGCATCCACTATCCGTGTACACTATCTGTGTTTACGATCCAGTGTTCACTACCCCCATGTTCACTATCCTGTTTTAACTATTGGTGTTAACGATGTGTGTTCACTATCATGGGTTCAATATAATTTGTTCATTGTCAGTGTTCTCCATTCTGTGTTCACTATCCTGTGTTCACTATTCTGTGTTCACTATCAGTGTTCACAATCCTATGCTCACTATCTGTGTTCACTATCCTGTCTTCACTATGGGTGCTCATTATCCTGTGCTCACTATCCTGTGTTCACTATTTGTGTTCACTATCCTGCATTCACTATCTGTGTTCACTATCCTGTGTTCATTATCTGTGTTCAATATCCTCTGTTCACTATTCTGTGTTCACTATCTATGTTCACTATTCTGTGTTCACTATCTGTGATCATTATCTGTGTTTACTATCCTGTGTTCAACACCCTATGCTAACTATCATGTGTTCAATATCTGTATTCACTATCAGTGTTCACTACACCATGCTCAATATCCTGTGTTCACTATTGGCCTTCACTATCTGTGCTCACTCTCCTGTGTTCAATATCCGGTGTTCATTATCTGCATTCACTATCCTGTATTCACTAACTGCGTTCATTATCCTGTGTTCACTATGCTGTGTGCACTATCTGTGTTCACTATCTGTGCTCATTATCTGTGTTTACTATCCTGTGTTCACTTCCCCCATGCTCACTATCCTGTGTACATTATCTGTGTTGACTATCTGTGTTCACTATCTCATGTTCACTGCACTATGTTCACAATCCTGTGTTCACTATCTGTGTTCACTATCTGTGTTCACTTTCCTGCGTTCACTATCCTGTGTTCATTATCTGTCTTCAATATCCTGCATTCACTATCCGTGTACACTATCTGTGTTATGGTCCAGTGTTCACTACCCCCATGTTTACTATCATGTTTTAACTATTGGTGTTAACGACTATCATGGGTTCAATATCCTTTGTTCATTGTCTGTGTTCTCCATTCTGTGATCACTATCCTGTGTTCACTATTCTGTGTTCACTATCTTTGTTCACTGCCCTGTGTTCATTATCTGTGTTAAACATCTGTGTTCACTATTTTTGTTCACTATCCTGTGTTCACTACACTGTGTTCACTAACTGTGTTCACTATCTGTGTTCACTATCTGTGTTCACGATCCTGTGTTCACTATCTGTTTACATGACTGTGTATTCACTAACTGTGTTCAAAATCCTGTGTTTTCTATTGAGTGTTCATGATCTGTGTTCACTCTCTGTGCTCATTTTCTGTGTTTACTATCATATATTCACTTAACCCATGCATGCTATCCTGTGTTCACTATCGGTGTTCACTACCCTCTGTTCACTAATTGTGTTCGCAATCTATGTTCACTAACTGTGTTTACTAACTGTCTTCACAATCCTGTGTTCACTATCCTGTATTCATTAACTGTGTTCACTATCTTGTGTTCACTAGCAGTATTCACAATCTTGTGCTCACTATCTTTGTCCAGTTTCCTGTCTTCATTCTCTGTGTTCATGATCCTGTGCTGACAATCTGTGTTCGCTATCCTGGATTCACGATCTCTGTTCACTGTCTGTGTTCACGACCCTGTGTTCACAATCCTATGTTCACTATCCTGTGTTCACTATCTGTTTACATGACTGTGTATTCACTAACTGTGTTCAAAATCCTGTGTTTTTTATCGAGTGTTCAAAATCTGTGTTCACTCTCTGTGCTCATTTTCTGTGTTTACTATCCTTTGTTCACTTAACCCATGCATGCTATCCTGTGTTCACTATCGGTGTTCACTACCCTCAGTTCACTAACTGTGTTCGCAATCTATGTTCACTAACTGTGTTTACTAACTGTCTTCACAATCTTGTGCTCACAATCCTGTGTTCACAAACTGTGTTCAATATCCTGTGCTCACTATCCTGTGTTCACTATGTGTGTTCACTATCCTGTGTTCATTAACTGTGTTCACTATCCCATGCTCACTATTCTGTGTTCACGACACTGTGTTCACAATCCTGTGTTCACTATCTGTGTTCACTAACTGTGTTCACATTCTTTTGTACACTATCCTGTGTTCACGAACTTTGTTCACTATCCTGTGCTCACTATCTGGTATTCACTATCTGTGCTCACGATCCTGTGTTCACTATCTGTGTTCATTATGTGTGTTCAACATCTGTGTTCACTATCTGTGTTCACTATCTGTGTTCATTATCTGTGTTGACTATCTGTGTTCACTATCCCGTGTTCACTATCTGTGATCACTAACTCAGTTCATTTTCTGTGTTCACTATCCTGTTTTCACTATCTGTGTTCACTATCCTGTGTTCAGTATCTGAGTTCCTTATCTGTGTAAACTATCCTGTGTTCACTATCTGTGTTCACTATCCTGTGTTCATGATCTGTGTTCACTAACCTGTGTTCACTATCCTGTGTTCAATCTCTGTGTTCACTAGCTGTGTTCATTACCCCATGCTCACTATCCTGAGTTCACCATCTGTGTTCAATATCTGTGCTCATTATCTGTGTTTACTATCCTGTGTTCACTTCCCCCATGCTCACTATCCTGTGTTCATTAACTGTGTTGACTATCTGTGTTCACTATCCCGTGTTCACTACACTATGTTCACAATCCTGTGTTCACTATCTGTGTTCACTAACTGTGTTCACTATCCTGTGTTCACTACCTGTGTTCACTATCTGTGTTCACTTTCCTGCATTCACTATCCTGTGTTCATTATCTGTGTTCTCTATCCTGTGTTCACTATCCAGTGTTCACTGCCCCCATTCTCACTATCCTGTTTTAACTATTGGTGTTTACGATGTGTGTTCACTATCATATGTTCAATATCCTTTGTTCATTATCTGTGTTCTCCATCCTGTGTTCACTATCCTGTGTTCACTTTTCTGTATTCACTATCTTTGTTCACTCCCCTGTGTTCATTATCTGTATTAAATATCTGTGTTCACCATCTGTGTTCACTTTCCTGTGTTCACTATCCTGTGCTCACTATTCAGTGTGCACTATCTGTGTTCACTATTCTGTGTTCACCATCCTGTGTTCACTATTTGTGTTCACTATCTGTGTTCATTATCTGTGTTGACTATCTGTGTTCACTATCCGGTGTTCACTATCTGTGATCACTATCTCAATTCATTTTCTGTGTTCACTATCCTGTTTTCACTATCTGTGTTTACTATCCTGTGTTCAGTATCTGAGTTCCTTATCTGTGTAAACTATCCTGTGTTCACTATCCTGTGTTCACTCTCTGTGTTCACTAGCTGTGTTCACTACCCCATGCTCACTATCCTGTGTTCACTATCTGTGTTCAATATCTGTGCTCATTAACCTGTGCTCAATATCCTGTGTTCTCTATCTATGTTGACTATCTGTGTTCACTAGCCTGTGTTCACTATCTGTGCTCATTAACCTGTGTTCACTATCCTGTGTTCACTATATGTGCTCATGATCCTGTGTTCACTATATGTGCTCACTATCCTGTGTTCACTAACCTGTGTTCACTGTCTGTGTTCACTATCCTGTGTTCACTATCAGTGTTCATGATCCTATGCTCACTATCTGTGTTCACTATCCTGTCTTCATTATGTGTGCTCATTATCCTGTGCTTACTCTCCTGTGTTCACTATTTGTGTTCACTATCCTGCATTCACTATCTGTGTTCACTATCCTGCATTCATTACCTGTGTTCACTATTCTCTGTTCACTATTCTGTGTTCATTATCTGTGTTTACTATCCTATGTTCAACACCCTGTGCTAACTATCGTGTGTTCAATATCTGTGTTGACTATCAGTGTTCGCTACACCATGCTCAATATCCTGAGTTCACTATCTGTGTTCTCTATCTGTGCTCATTATCTGTGTTTACTATCCTGTGTTCACTTCCCCCATGCTCACTATCCTGTGTTCATTAACTGTGTTGACTATCTGTGTTCACTATCCTGTGTTCACTATACTATGTTCACTATCCTGTGTTCACTATCTGTGTTCACTAACTGTGTTCACTTTCCTGCATTCACTATCCTGTATTCATTATCTGTGTTCTCTATCCTGTGTTCACTATCCAGTGTTCACTGCCCCCATTCTCACTATCCTGTTTTAACTATTGGTGTTTACGATGTGTGTTCACTATCATATGTTCAATATCCTTTGTTCATTATCTGTGTTCTCCATCCTGTGTTCACTATCCTGTGTTCACTTTTCTGTGTGCACTATCTTTGTTCACTCCCCTGTGTTCATTATCTGTGTTAAATATCTGTGTTCACCATCTGTGTTCATTTTCCTGTACTCACTATCCTGTGCTCACTATTCGGTGTGCAATATCTGTGTTCACTATTCTGTGTTCACCATCCTGTGTTCACTATTCTGTGTTCCCTATCTGTGTTCACTATCCTGTGTTCACTATCCAGTGTTCAATGCCCCCATTCTCACTATCCTGTTTTAACTATCGGTGTTTACGATGTGTGTTCACTATCATATGTTCAATATTCTTTGTTCATTATCTGTGTTCTCCATCCTGTGTTCACTATCCTGTGTTCACTTTTCTGTGTGCACTATCTTTGTTCACTCCCCTGTGTTCATTATCTGTGTTAAATATCTGTGTTCACCATCTGTGTTCATTTTCCTGTGCTCACTATCCTGTGCTCACTATTCGGTGTGCCCGATCTGTGTTCACTATTCTGTGTTCACCATCCTGTGTTCACTATCCTGTGTTCACTATGTGTGCTCACTATCCTGTGTTCACTAACCTGTGTTCACAATCTGTGTTTACTCTCCTGTGTTCACTATCAGTGTTCACAATCCTATGCTGACTATATGTTGTCACTATCCTTTCTTCACTATGTGTGCTCATTATCCTGTGCTCACCATCCTGCATTCACAATCTGTGCTCACTATCCTGTGTTCACAATCCTATGTTCACTATCCTGTGTTCACTACATGTTTTCATTACTGTGTATTCACTAACAGTGTTCACAATCCTGTTTGCTCTATCCAGTGTTTGTGATCTGTGTTCACTATCTGTGCTCATTATGTATGTTTACTATCCTGTGTTCACTTAACCCATGCACACTATCCTTTGTTCACTATCAGTGTTCACTACCCTCTGTTCACTAACTGTGATCGCAATCTATGTTCAGTACCTCTGCTTACTAACTGTCTTCACAATCCTGTGTTCACAATCCTGTGTTCACTGTCTGTGTTCACTATCTGTGATCACTATCTGAGTTCATTATCTGTGTTCACTATCCTGTATTCAGTATCTGAGTTCATTATCTGTGTAAACTAGCCTGTGTTTACGATCTGTGTTCACTATCCTGTGTTCAATATCTGAGTTCATTATCTGTGTTCACTATCCTGTGTTCACTATCCTGTATTCACTATCTGTGTTCACTAGCTGTGTTCACTACCCCATGCTCACTATCCTGTGTTCACTATCTGTGTTCAATATCTGTGCTCATTAACCTGTGTTCAATATCCTGTGTTCACTATCTGTGTTCACTATCTGTGTTCACTAGCCTGTGTTCACTATCATGTCCTCACTATCCTGTGTTAAATATCAATGGTCACTATCCTGTGTTCATTATCCTGTGCCCACTATCCGTTGTGTACTATCACTGTTCACTTTTCAGTGTTCACCATCCTGTATTCACTATCATGTGTTCACTATATGTGCTCATTATCCTGTGTTCATTATTTGTGTTCACTATCCTCTGTTCACTATTCTGTGTTCCATATTTGTGTTCACTATCCTGTGTTCACTATCTGTGATCATTATCTGTGTTTACTATCCTTTGTTCAACACCCTGTGCTAGCTATCATGTGTTCAATATCTGTGTTCACTATCAATGTTCACTACACCATGCTCAATATCCTGTGTTCACTATTGGTCTTCACTATCTGTGCTCACTAACTGTGTTTATTATCCAGTGTTCACTATGCTGTGTGCACTATCTGTGTTCTCGATCTGTGCTCATTATCTGTGTTTACTATCCTGTGTTCACTTCCCCTATGCTCAATATCCTGTGTTCATTATCTGTGTTGACTATCTGTTTTCAATATCCTGTGTTCACTACACTATGTTCACAATCCTGTGTTCACTATCTGTGTTCACCATCTGTGTTTACTATCCAGTGTTTACTACCCCCATGATCACTATCCTGTTTTAACTATCGGTGTTCATGATGTGTGTTCACTATCATGTTTCAATATCCTTTGCTCATTATCTGTGTTCTCCATACTGTGTTCACCATCCTGTGTTCACTATTCTGTGTTCACTATCTTTGTTGAACTGCCCTGTGTTCATTATCTGTGTTGAATATCTGTGTTCACTATTTGTGTTTACAATCCTATCTTCACTATCCTGTGTTCACTATCTGTTTACATTACTGTGTATTCAATAACTGTGTTCACAATCCTGTGTTCTCTATCCAGTGTTCACGATCTGTGTTCAATATCTGAGCTCATTATCTGTGTTTACTATCCTATGTTAACTTAACCCATGCATACTATCCTGCGTTCACTATCAGTGTTCACTACCCTCTGTTCACTAACTGTGTTCGCAATCTATGTTCACTAACTGTGTTTACTAACTGTCTTCACAATCTTGTGTTCACAATCCTGTGTTCACTAACTGTGTTCAATATCCTGTGCTCACTATCCTGTGTTCACTATGTGTGTTCACTATCCTGTATTCATTAACTGTGTTCGTTATATTGTGCTCACTAACCTGTGTTCACTACACTGTGTTCACAATCCTGTGTTCATAATCAGTGTTCACTAACTGTGTTCACAATCTTGTGTACACTATCCTGTGTTCACTATCCAGTATTCAATATCTGTGCTCACAATCCTGTGTTCAATATCCGTGCGCATTATGTGTGTTCACCATCTGTTTTCACTATCTGTGTTCACTATCTGTGTTCACTATCTGTGTTGACTATCTGTGTTCACAATCTGTGTTCATTATACATGCTCATTAGCTGTGTTTACTATCCTGTGTTCATGTCCCCCATGTTCACCATCCTGTGTTCACTATCGATCTGCACTATCTTGTGTTCACTGTTCTGTATTCACTATCCTTTGCTCAATATCATTTGTTCACTATCCTTTGCTCAATATCATTTGTTCACTATCCTTTGCTCAATATACTGTGTTCACAATCAGTGTTCACAATCCCGTGTTTGCTATTGCTGTTCACTATCTGTGTTCACAGTCCTTTGTTCATTATCCTGTATTCACTATCCTGTGTTCACAATCCTGTGTTCACTAACTTTGTTCACTATCCTGTCTCACCAGCCTGCGTTCACTATCTGTGTTCTCTATCCTGTGTTCACTATCTGTGTTCAATATCTATGTTCACTATCTGTGTTCACTGTCTGTGTTCATTATTGTGTGTTCACAATCTGTGTTCACTATCCCGTGTTAACTATCTGTGCTCAGTATCCTGCGTTCACTATTCTGTGTTCACAATCTGTGTTCATTATACATGCTCATTAGTTGTGTTTACTATCCTGTGTTCATGTCCCCCATGTTCACCATCCTGTGTTCACTATCGATCTGCACTATCTTGTGTTCACTGTTCTGTATTCACTATCCTTTGCTCAATATCATTTGTTCACTATCCTTTGCTCAATATACTGTGTTCACAATCAGTGTTCACAATCCCGTGTTCACTATCAATGTTCACTATCCTGTGTTCAATATCTTTGTTCACTATCCTGTGTTCACTATTCTGTGTTCATGATCTGTGTTCATTATCCATGCTCATTATCTGAGTTTACTATCCTGTGCTCACTTCCACCATGCTCACCATCCTGTGCTCATTATCAATCTTCACTATGTTGTGTTCACTATCCTTGAGTTCACTCTCTTGCTCACAATCCTGTGTACACTTTCCTGTGTACTATCTGTTTTCACTATCCTGTGTTGACTATCCTGTGTTCACTATCCATGTTCACTATCCTGTGTTCAGTATCCTTTGTTCGCTATCATTTGTCCACTATCATTTGTTCACTATCTGTACTCACTATCAGTGTTCACAATCCCGTGTTCACTATAAGTGTTTACTATTCTGTTTTCACTAGCCTGTGCTCGCTATCCTGTGTTCTCTATGAGTGTTCTCTACCCTATGTTCACTATTCTGTGTTCATTATCTTCTGTTCACTATCTTTGCCCCCTATTTTGTGTTCACTATCCTGTGTTCATTATCCTGTACTCACTATCCTGTATTCACTATCTGTGTACATTATTTGAGTTCACTCTCTGTGTTCACTATCTGTGTTCACTATCCTGTGTTCACTATCTGTGTTCATTATCTGTGTTCACAACCCTTTGTTCACTATCTGTGTTCATTTTCTGTGATCACTATCCAGTGTTAACTATCTGTGTTCACTATCCTGTGTTCGCTACCGTGTGCTCACTTGCCATGTTCACTATATTGTGTTCACAATCCTGTGTTCACTATTCGGTGTTCACTATCTGTGTTTACTCTCTGTGTTCATTATTCTGTGTTCATTATCTATGTTCACTATTCTGTGTTCAATATCTGTATTCATTATCTGTGTTTACTATCTGTGTTCACTATCCTGTTTTCAGTAACTGTGTTCAGTATCCTGTGTTCACTATTCTGTGCTCATGATTTGTGTTCATTATCCATGCTTATTATCTGTGTTTACTCTCCTGTGTTCACTTACCCCATGCTCACCATCCTGTGTCCACTATCGATGTTCACTATCTGTGTTCACTATCCTGTGTTCACTACCCTGAGTTCACAAACTGTGTTCGCTGCCTGTGTACACTACCCTCTGTTTACTGACTGTGTTCACAATCCTGTGTTCACTAACCTGTGTTCACTAACTGATTTCATGATCCTGGGCTCACTATCCTGCGCTCACTATCTGTGTTCACTATCCTGTGTTCACTAACTGTGTTCACTATCTTGTGCTGCATATACAGTGTTCACTACACAATGTTCACAATCCTGTGTTCATTATGTGCATTCACTAACTGTGTTCGCAATCCTGTGTTCACTAACCTGTGTTCACTATCTGTGTTCACTCTCTGTGATCGCTATCCTGTTCTCACAATCTTGTGTTCACTATCCTGTGTTCACGATCTGTATTCATTATCGGTGTTCAATATCCTGTGCTCACTATCTGTGTTCACTATCCTGTGCTCACTTTCCGGGTTCACTATATTGTGTTCACAATCCTGTGTTCATTATGTGTGTTCACTAACTATGTTCACTATCCTGTGTTCACTATCCTGTATTCACTATCTGTGTTCATTATATGTGTTCAATATCTGTGTTCATAATCTGTGTTCACTATTGTTTGTTCACAATTTGTGATCACTATCCCATGTTCACTAACTGTTCAGTATCCTGTGTTCACTATTCTGTGTTCAACATCTGTGATCATTATCCATGCTCATTATATGTGTTTACTATCCCATGTTCACTTTCACCTTGCTCACCATCCTGTGTTCACTAACGATGTTCACGATCTTGTGTTCACTATCCTCAGTTCGCTATCCTGTGTTCACTATCCTTGTTCACAATCCTGTGTTCACTATCATTGTTCACTATCCTGTGTTCACTACACTATCCTGTGCTCACCATCATATGTTCACAATCGATCTTCACTATCTTGTGTTCACTATCCTGCATTCACTATCCTGTGTTCACTCTCTGTGCTCACTATCCTGTGTACACTTTCCTGTGTAATATCTGTGCTCACTATAATTTGTTCACTATAATGTGTACACTATCCTGTGTTCGTATCCTGTTTTAACTATCCTTTGCCCACAATCCTGTGTTCTCTATCAGTGTTCATGACACTATGTTCACTATCCTGTGTTCACTATCTTGTTTTCACTATCTTTCCCCACTATCCTGTGTTCACTATCCTCTTCACACTATCCTGGGTTCACGATACATGTTCACTTTCCTATGTTCACTATCTGTGTTCATTATCTGTCTTCACTCTCTGTGCTCACTATCCTGTGTTCACTAATTGTGTTGACTATCCTGTGTTCACTATTTTCTGCTCACAATCTGTGTTCATTATCAGTGCTCTTTATCTGTGTTTACTATCCAGTGTTCACTTCCCCCATGCACACCATCCTTTGTTTGCTATTGCTGTTCACTATCTGTGTTCACAGTCCTTTGTTCCTTATCCTGTATTCACTATCCTGTGCTCACCAGCCTGCGTTCACTATCTGTGTTCTATATCCTGTGTTCACTATCTGTGTTCATTATCTATGTTCACTATTTGTGTTCACTATCTGTGTTCGTTATTGTGTGTTCACAATCTGTGTTCACTATCCAGTGTTAACTATTTCTGTTCAGTATTCTGCATTCATTATTCTGTGTTCACGATCTGTAATCATTATACATGCTCATTAGTTGTGTTTACTATCCTGTGTTCACGTCCCCCATGCTCTCCATCCTGTGTTCACTATCGATCTGCACTCTCTTGTGTTCACTGTCCTGTATTCACTATCCTTTGCTCAATATACTGTGTTCACAATCAGTGTTCACAATTCCGTGTTCACTATCAGTGTTCACTATCCTGTGTTCACAATCCTGTGTTCACTAACTGTGTTCACTATCCTGTGCTCAGTATACAGTGTTCACTACACAGTGTCACAATCATGTGTTCACTAAGTGTGTTAACTAACTGAGTTCACAATTCTGTGTTCACTATCCTGTGTTCACTAACTTTGTTCACTATCCTGTGCTCACTATCCTGAGTTAACTATCTGTGTTCACTTTCCTGTTTTAACTATCCTGTGTTCACGATTATTTGTTCACTGTCCTGACTTCATTATGTGTGTTCACTATCTGTGTTCAGTTTCTGTGTTCACTATCCTGTGTTCATTTTCTGTGTTCACTATCTATATTCATTATCTGTGTTCAATGTCTTTAATCATTATCTGTTTTCAATCTCTGTGTTCACTATCTGTACTCACTATCTATGTTCGCTATCCTGTGTTCATAAACCTGTGTTCACTATGCTGTCTTCATTATCTGTGTTCACTATCTGTGTTCACTATCCTGTGTTCACTAACTGTGTTCACTATCCTGTGTTCACTATTCTCTGCTCACGGTGTGTGTTCATTATCAGTGCTCTTTAGCTTTGTTTACTATCTTGTGATCACTTCCCCCATGCACACCATCCTTTGTTCACTATTACTGTTCATTATCTGTGTTCACTATCCTTTGTTTATTATCCTGTATTCACTATCCTGTGTTCACAATCCTGTGTTCACTAACTGTGTTCAATATCCTGTGCTCACGAGCCTGCGTTCACTATCTGTGTTCTCTATCATGTGTTCACTGTCTGTGTTCATTATTGTGTGCTCACAATATGTCTTCATTATACATGCTCATTAGCTGTGTTTACGATCCTGTGTTCACTTCCTCCATGCTCACCATCCATATTCACTATCAATCTGCACTATCTTGTGTTCACTATCCTGTGTTAACTATCGAGTGTTCACTATCAGTGTTCACTATCCTGTGTTCACTATACTGTGCTCACTATCTTGTGTTAACTATCAGTGTTCACTATTCTGTGTTCACTATCTGTGGTCACTATCCTGTGTTCACTATCTGTGTTTATTATCTGTGTTCAGTATCCTGTGTTCACTATCTGTGTTCAGTAATCAGTGCTCACTATGCTTGGTTCACTATCTGTGTTCACTTTCCTCTGTTCAATATCCTGTATTCACTAACCTGTATTCACTATCTGTGTTTATTATCTGTGTTCTCTATCCTGTGTACACTATCTTGTGTTCACTATCTGCGTTCACTATCCTGTGTTCACTTTTCAGTTCTGATGATCTGTGTTCATTATCTGTGCTCATTATCTGTGTTTACTATTCTGTTTTCACTTCCCACATGCACACCATCCTTTGTTCAATATCGCTGTTCAATATCTGTGTTCACCATTCTGTGTTTATTATCCTGTATTCACTATCCTGTGTTCACTACCCTGTGTTCACTAACTGTGTTCACAGTCTCTGTACACTTCCCTCTGTTTACTGACTGTGTTCACAATCCTGTGTTCACAATCCTGTGTTCGCAATCCTGTGTTCACTAACTGTGTTCACTATCCTGTGCTCAGGATACAGTGTTCATTACATAGTGTCACAATTGTGTGTTCACTAAGTGTGTTAACTAACTGTGTTCATAATACTGTGTTCATAATACTGTGTTTACTATCCTGTGTTCACTAACTTTCTTCACGATCCTGTGCTCACTATTCTAAGTTAACTATCTGTGTTTGCTTTCTTGTTTTCACTATCCTGTGTTCACTATTATTTGTTCACTATCCTGTTTTCATTATGTGTGTACATCATCAGTGTTCACTATCTGTGTTCACAAACCTGTGTTCACCATCTGAGTTCACTATCCTGTGCTCACAATCCTGTGTTCACTATTCTGTATTAATTATTCTGTATTCACTATCTATCTGTCTCAATATCTATGTTCATTATCTGTTTTCAATCTCTGTGTTCACTATCTGTGCTTAATATCTGTGTTCGCTATCCTGTGATCACAAACCTATGTTCACTATCCTGTGTTCACTATCTGTGTTCATTATCTGTGTTCACTATCCTATGTTCACTATCTGTGTTCATTATCCTGTGCTCACTTGCCATGTTCACTATATTGTATTCACAATCCTGTTTTCACTATCTGTGATCAATATCTGTGTTCACTATCCTGTGTTCATTATCAGGTGTTCACTATCTGTGTTCACTATCCTATGTTCACTAACTGTGCTCACTATACAGTGTCCATTACACAATTTTCACAATCCAGTGTTCATTATGTGTGTTCACTAACTGTGTTCACAATCTGGTGTTCACTATTCTGTGTTCACTATCCAGTGTTCATTATGTGTCTTCACTATCTGTGTTCACCATCCTGTGTTCACTATCTGTGTTCACCATCTGTGTTCACTATTCTGAGTTCACTATCTGTGTTCACTATACTGAGTTCATTATCTGTGTTCAATATCTGTGTTCACTATGTGTTTTCACTACAGTGTGTTCACTATCTGTGTTCGGTATCCTGTGTTCAATATCTGTGTTCAATATCTGTGTTCACTATCTGGGTTCACTCTCCTGTGTTCACTATCTATGCTCACTATCTGCATTCACTATCCTATGTTCACAATCCTGTCTTCACTCTCCTGTGTTCACTATCTGTGTTTATTTTATGTGTTCACTATCCTGTGTTCACCATTCTGTGTTCACGATCTGTGTTCATTATCCATGCTCATTATCTGAGTTTACTATCCTGTGCTCACTTCCACCATGCTCTTCATCATGTGTTCACTATCAATCTTCACTATGTTGTGTTCACCATCCTTGAGTTCACTCTCTTGATCACTATCCTGTGTACACTTTCCTGTGTACTATCTGTTTTCACTATCATTTGTTCACTATCTGTGCTCGTTATAATGTGTTCACTATCAGTGTTCACAATCCCGTGTTCACTATCAGTGTTCAATATCCAGATTTCACTTGCCTGTGCTCACAATCCTGTATTCTCTTTGAGTGTTCACTATCCTATGTTCACAATCCCGTGTTCACTATCTTGTGTTCACTATTCTGTGTTCACTATCCTGTGTTCACTATCCTGTACTCACAATCCTGTATTCACTATCTGTGTACATTATGTGTGTTCACTGTCTGTGTTCACTATCTGTGTTCACTATTCGGTGTTCACTATCCTGAGTACACTAACTGTGTTCATTATCTGTGTTCACTATTTGTGTTCACTATCCAGTGTTCACTAACTGTGGTCACTATCCTGTGTTCACTATTCTCTGCTCACGAACTGTGTTCATTATCAATGCTCTTTATCTGTGTTTACAATCCTGTGTTCACTTCCCCTATGCACACCATCGTTTGTTCACTATTACTGTTTACTATCTGTGTTCACTATCCTTTGTTCATTATCCTGTATACACTATCCTGTGTTCACAATCCTGTGTTCACCAACTGTGTTCACTAGCATGTGCTCACTAGCCTGCGTTCATTTTCTGTTTTCACTATCCTGTGTTCACTCTCAGTGTTCACAATCCCATGTTCATTATCAGTGTTCACTATCCTGTGTTCACTATCCTGTGCTCACTATCTTGTATTAACTATCAGTGTTCACCATCTGTATTCACGATATTATGCTCATCTTCTGTGTTCACTATCCTGTGTTCACTATCTGCGTTCACTATTCAGTGCTCACTATGCTGGGGTCACTATCTTTTTTCACTTTCCTCTGTTCACTATCCTGTGTTCTCTAACCAGTATTCACTATCTGTGTTCATTATGTGTGTTCACTATCTGTGTTCACTATATGTGTTTACTATCTGCGTTCACTATCTGTGTTCACTCACCTGTGTTCACTATCTGTGTTTATTATCTGTGTTCACTATCCAGTGTTCACTATCCGTCTTCAGTATCCAGTGCTCACTATGCTGGGTTCACCAGCTGTGTTCACTTTCCTCTGTTCACTATCCTGTATTCACTAACCTGTATTCACTATCTGTGTTCATTATGTTTGTTCACTATCTGTGTTCACTATCCTGTGTTCACTATCTCTGTCTATTGTCTGTGTTCATTATCTGTGTTCACTTTTCTGTGTTCACTATTCTGTTCTGGCGAACTGTGTTCATTAACTGTGCTCATTATCTGTGTTTACTATCCTGTGTTCACTTCCCACATGCACACCATCCTTTGAACCATATCACTGTTCAATATCTGTGTTCACTATCCTGTGTTTATTATCCTGCGTTCGCTTTCCTGTGTTCACTACCCTGTGTTCTCTATCCTGTGCTCAGTATATAGTGTTCACTACACAGTGTCACAGTCATGTGTTCACTAAGTGTGTTAACTAACTGTGTTCACAGTCCTATGTTCACTATCCTGTGTTCACTAACTTTGTTCACTATCCTGTGCTCACTAGCCTGAGTTAACTATCTGTGTTCACTTTCCTGTTTTCACTATCCTGTGTTCACTATTATTTGTTCACTAACTGAGTTCACTATCCTGTGATCACTATCCGTGTTTACTATTCTGTGTTCACTATTCTGTGTTCATTAACTGTGTTCACCATCTGTTTTCACTATCTGTGTTCATTATTCTGTATTCACTATCAGTGTTCACTATTTTGTGTTCATTATCCTTGTTCAATATCTGTGTTCATTATCTGTTTATAATCTCTGTGTTCACTATCTGCACTCACTATCTGTGTTTGCTATCCTGTGTTCATTATCTGTGTTCACTATCCTGAGTTCACTATCATTGTTCACTATCCTGTGTTCACTAATTATCCTGTGCTCACCATCCTATGTTCACTATCGATATTCACTATCTTGTGTTCACTATCCTGCATTCACGATCCTGAGTTAATTCTCTTGCTCACTATCCTGTGTACACTTTCCTGTGTACTATCTGTTTTCACTATCATTTGTTCACTATCTGTGCTCGCTATAATGTGTTAACTATCGGTGTTCACAATCCCGTGTTCACTATCATTGTTCACTATCCAGATTTCACTAGCCTGTGCTCACAATCCTGTGTTCTCTTTGAGTGTTCACTCTCCTATCGTCACAATCCTGTGTTCACTATCTTGTGTTCACTATCCTGTGTTCACTATCCTGTGTTCACTATCCTGTACTCACATTCCTGTATTCACTATCTGTGTACATTATGTGTGTTCACTGTCTTTGTTCACTATCTGTGTTCACTATTCTGTGTTCACAAACTGTGTTCATTATCTGTGTTCACTATTTGTGTTCACTATCCAGTGTTCACTAACTGTGGTCACTATCCTGTGTTCACTATTCTCTGCTCACGAACTGTGTTCATTATCAGTGCTTTTTTATCTGTGTTTACAATCCTGTGTTCACTTCCCCCATACACACCATCCTTTGTTCACTATTACTGTTCACTATCTGTGTTCACTATCCTTTGTTCATTATCCTGTATTCACTATCCTGTGTTCACAATCCTGTGTTCACCAACTGTGTTCACTGTCCTGTGCTCACTAGCCTGCGTTCATTATCTGTTTTCACTATCCTATGTTCACTCTCTGTGTTCATTATCTGTGTTCACTACCTGTTTTCACTGTCTGTGCTCATTATTGTGTGTTCACAATCTGTGTTCACTATCCTGTTTTAACTAACTGTTCTCAGTATCCTGCATTCACTATTCGGTGTTCACGATCTGTGTTCATTATACATGCTCATTATCTGTGTTTACTATCCTGTGTTTACCTCCCCCATACTCACCATCCTGTGTTCACTATCGATCTTCACTTTCAATGTTCACTATCCTGTCTTCACTATCCTCTGCTCACTATCATTTGTTCATGATCTGTGCTCACTATACTATGTTCACAATCCCATGTTCATTATCAGTGTTCACTATCCTGTGTTCACTATCCTGTGCTCACTATCTTGTATTAACTATCAGTGTTCACTATCCTGTGTTCACTATCCCGTGTTCACTATCTTGTGTTCACTATCTGTGCCCACTATCCTGTGTTCACTATCCTGTGTTCACTACCTGCGTTCACTATACTGTGTTCACCATCTGTATTCACGATATTCTGCTCATCTTCTGTGTTCACTATCCTGTGTTCACTATCTGCGTTCACTAATCAGTGCTCACTATGCTGGGGTCACTATCAGTGTTCACTTTCCTCTGTTCACTACCCTGTGTTCACTAACCAGTATTCACTATCTGTGTTCATTATGTGTGTTCTCTATCTGTGTTCACTATGTGTGTTCACTATCTGCATTCACTATGTGTGTTCACTATCTGCGTTCACTATCTGTGTTTATTATCTGTGTTCACTATCCAGTGTTCACTATCCGTCTTCAGTATCCAGTGCTCACTATGCTGGGTTCACCAGCTGTGTTCACTTTCCTCTGTTCACTATCCTGTATTCACTAACCTGTATTCACTATCTGTGTTCATTATGTTTGTTCACTATCTGTGTTCACTATACTGTGTTCACTATCTCTGTTTATTGTCTGTGTTCATTATCTGTGTTCACTTTCCTGTGTTCACTATTCTGTTTTGACGATCTGTGTTCATTAACTGTACTCATTATCTGTGTTTACTATCCTGTGTTCACTTCCCACATGCACACCATCCTTTGATCCATATCACTGTTCAATATCTGTGTTCACTATCCTGTGTTTATTATCCTGTATTCACTATCCTGTGTTCACTATTCTGTGTTTATTATCCTGCGTTCGCTATCCTGTGTTCACTACCCTGTGTTCTCTATCCTGTGCTCAGTATACAGTGTTCACTACACAGTGTCACAATCGTGTGTGCACTAAGTGTGTTAACTAACTGTGTTCACAGTCCGATGTTCACTATCCTGTGTTCACTAACATTGTTCACGATGCTGTGCTCACTATCCTGAGTTAACTATCTGTGTTCACGTTCCTGTTTTCACTATCCTGTGTTCACTATTATTTGTTCACTATCCTGTGTTCATCATGTGTGTTCACTATCTGTGTTCACTGTCTGTGTTCATGATCCTGTGTTCACTAACTGAGTTTACTATCCTGTGATCACTATCTGTGTTCACTATTCTGTGTTCACTATTCTGTGTTCATTATCTGTGTTCACTATCTGTTTTCACTATCTGTGTTCGTTATTCTGTATTCACTATCTGCGCTCACTATCTGTGTTCGCTATCCTGTGTTCATAATCCTGTATTCACTATCATGTGTTCACTATCTCTGTTCATTCTCTGTGTTCACTATCCTGTGTTCACTATCTGTGTTCACTATCTTGTGATCACTATCTGTGTTCACTATCCTGTGTTCACTATCCTGTGTTCATTATCAGTGTTCAATATCTGTGTTCATTATCTGTTTATAATCTCTGTGTTCACTATCTGCGCTCACTATCTGTGTTTGCTATCCTGTGTTCATAATCCTGTATTCACTATCCTGTGTTCACTATCCTGTGTTCATTATCAGTGTTCAATATCTGTGTTCATTATCTGTTTATAATCTCTGTGTTCACTATCTGCACTCACTATCTGTGTTTACTATCCTGTGTTCATAATCCTGTATTCACTATCCTGTGTTCACTATCTCTGTTCATTATCTGTGTTCACTATCCTGTGTTCACTATCTGTGTTCACTCTCCTGTTTTCATTATCCTGTGCTCACTTGCGTGTTCACTATATTGTATTCACAATCCTGTGTTCACTATCCTGTGTTCACTATTCAGTGTTCACTATTCTGTGTTCATTATCTGTGTTCACTATCAGTGTTCACTATCCTGTGTTCATTATCAATGTTCAATATCTGTGTTCATTTTCTGTTTATAATCTCTGTGTTCATTATTCAGCATTCACTATCAGTGTTCACTATCCTGTGTTCATTATCAATGTTCAATATCTGTGTTCATTATCTGTTTATAATCTCTGTGTTCACTATCTCTGTTCATTATCTCTGTTCACTATCCTGTGTTCACTATCTGTGTTCACTCTCCTGTTTTCATTATCCTGTGCTCACTTGCGTGTTCACTATATTTTATTCACAATCCTGTGTTCACTATCCTGTGTTCACTACCCTGTGTTCACTAACTGGGTTCGCTATCTTGTGCTCACTATACAGTGTTCACTACACAATTTTCACAATCCTGTGTTCATTATGTGTGTTCACTAACTGTGTTCACTATTCTGTGTTCACTCTTCTGTGTTCACTATCCTGTGTTCATCATGTGTGTTCGCTATCTGAGTTCACTATCCTCTGCTCACTATCCTGAGTTCACTTCCCTGTGTTCACTATCCTGTGATCACTATCCTGTGTACATTATCTATGTTCACTATCTGTGTTCACTATCTTGTTCACTATACTGTGTTCACTATCTGTGTTCACTATCCTGTGTTCATTATCTGTGTTGAATATCTGTGTTCACTATCTGGGTTCACTATCTGTGTTCATTTTATGTGTTCACTATCCTGTGTTCAATATATGTGTTCACAATCCTGTGTTCAAAATTCTGTATTCACGATCTGTGTTCATTATCCAAGCTCATTATCTGTGTTTACTATCCTGTGCTCAGTTCCACCATGCTCACAATCCTGTGTTCACTATCGATCTTCACTATATTCTGTTCACTATCCTGAGTTCACAATCCTGTGTTCACTATCTGTGTTCACTTTCCTGTGTACTATCTGTGTTCACTATCCTGTGTTCACTATCCTGTGTTCACTTTCATTTGTTCACTATCTGTGCACACTATAATGTGTTCACTCTCAGTGTTCACAATCTGGTGTTCACTATCACTGTTCACTATCCTGTTTTCATTATCCTGTGCTCACTATCCTGTGTTCACTATCAGTGTTCACTATCCTGTGTTCACTATCCTGTGCTCACTATCATTTGTTCACTAACCGTGCTCACTATAATGTGTTCACTATCAGTGTTCACAATCCGGTGTTCACTATCAGTGTTCACTGTCCTATGTTCACTATCCTGTGTTCACTATCTTGTGTTCACTATCTTTGCCCACTATGCGGTGTTCACTATCCTGTGCTCACTATCCTGGGTTCATGATCTTTTTTCACTTTCCTGTGTTCATTATCCTGTATTCACTATCCTGTATTCACCATCTGTGTACATTATGTGTGTTCACTATCTGTGTTCACTATTCTGTGTTCACTATCTGTTTTCACTATCTTGTGTTCACTTCCCTCATGCTCACCATCCTGTATACACTATCGAGCTTCACTATCTTGTGTTCACTATCCTGTGTTCACTATCCTGTGTTCACTATCTGTGTTCACTCTCCTGTATTCACTATGCTTTTCTCACGATCATTTGTTCACTATCTGTGCTCACTATACTGCGTTCACTATCAGTGTTCACAATCCCTAGTTCACTATCTTGTATTCACTCTCTGTGCCCACTATCCTGTGTTCATTATCCTGTGTTCACTATCCTGTTTTCACTATCTGTGTTCACTATCCTGTGTTAATCTCTGTATTCACGATGCTATGCTCACCTTTTGTGTTCACTGTCCCGAGTTCACTATCTGTGTTCACTATTCAGTGCTCACTATGCTGGGGTCACTAATTGTGTTCACTTTCCTCTGTTCACTATTCTGTGTTCACAAACCGGTATTCACTATCTTTGTTCCTTATGTGTGTTCACTATCTTTGTTCACTATATGTTTTCACTATTCTCTGTTCACTATCTGTGTTCACGATCCTGTGTTCACTATCCTGTGTTCACTATCTGTTTATTTTCTGTGTTCACTGTCCTGTGTTCGCTATCTGTGTTCAGTATCCAGTGCTCACAATGCTGGGTTCACTATCTGTCTTCACATTCCTCTTTTCACTACCCTATATTCACTAACCTTTATTCACTAATTGTGTTCATTATGTTTGTTCACTATCTGTGTTCACTATCCTGTGTTCACTATCTCTGTTTATTGTCTGTGTTCACTATCCTGTGTTCACTATCCTGCGTTCTCAATCAGTGTTCACTATCCTGTGTTCATTATTCTGTTCTGACGATCTGTGTTCATCATCTGTGCTCATTATCTGTGTTTACTATACTGTGTTCACTTCCCACATGCACACCATCCTTTGATCCATATCACTGTTCAATATCTGTGCTCACTATCCTGTGTTTATTATCCTGTATTCACTATCCTGTGTTCACTACCCTGTGTTTATTATCCTGCATTCGCTATCATGTGTTCACTACCCTGTGTTCTCTATCCTGTGCTCAGTATACAGTGTTCACTACACAGTGTCACAATCGTGTGTTCACTAAGTGTGTTAACTAACTGTGTTCACAGTCCTATGTTCACTATCCTGTGTTCACTAACTTTAATCACTATCCTGTGCTCACTATCCTGAATTAACTTTCTGTGTTAACTTTCCTGTTTTCACGATCCTGTGTTCACTATTATTTGTTCACTATGCTGTGTTCATTATGTGTGTTCACTATCTGTGTTCACTATCTGTGTTCACGATGCTGTGTTCTCTTACTGAATTCACTATCCTGTGCTCGCTATCCGTGTTCACTCGCCTGTGTTCACTATCCTGTATTCACTATCCTCTGTTCATTATCTGTGTTCACTATCTTTGTTTCCTCTCTTTGTTCATTATTCTGTATTCACTATCTGTGTTCACTATCCTGTGTTCAGTATCGGTGTTCACTATTTGTGTTCATTATCTGTTTTCAATCTGTGTGTTCACTATCTGTGCTCACTATCTGTGTTCATTTCCCTGTGTTCACTATCCTGTGTTCACGATCCTGTGTTCTTTATTTATGTTCACTATCTGTGTTCACAATCTATGTTCACTATTCTGTGTTCACTATCTGTGTTCATTATACTGTGTTCATTATCTGTGTTCAATATCTGTGTTCACTATCTGTGTTCGCTATCCTGTGCTCACTATCTGTGTTTAATTTATGTGTTCACAATCCTGTGTTCACTATTCTGTGTTCATGATCTGTGTTCATTATCTATGCTCATTTTCTGTGTTTACTATCCTGTGCTCACTTCCGCCATGCTCACCATCCTTTGTTCACTATCGATCTTCACTATCGAAACAGAGAAACATAGAAAATAGGTGCAGGAGTAGGCCATTCGGCCCTTCGAGCCTGCACTGTCATTCAATGAGTTCATGGCTGAACATGCAACTTCAGTACCCCATTCCTGCTTTCTCTCCATACCCCTTGATCCCCCTATTAATAAGGATTAGATCTAACTCCTTTTTGAATATTTTTAGTGAATTGGCCTCAACAACTTTCTGGTAGAGAATTCCACAGGATCACTAATCTCTGGGTGAAGAAATTTCTCCTCATCTCAGTCCGAAATGGCTTACCCCTTATCCTTAGACTGTGACCCCTGGTTCTTGACTTCCCCAACATTGGGAACATTCTTCCAGCATCTAACCTTGTCAAACCCATCAGAATTTTAAACGTTTCTATGAGATCCCCTCTCATTCTTCTGAACTCCAGTGAATACAAGCCCAGTTGATCCAATCTTTCTTGATATGTCAGTCCTGCCATCCCGGGAATCAGTCTGGTGAACCTTCACTGCACTCCCTCAATAGCAAGAATGTCCTTCCTCAAGTTAGAAGACCAAAACTGTACACAATACTCCAGGTGTGGCCTCACCAAGGCAACACCTGTAGCAAAACCTCCCTGCTCCTATACTCAAATCCCCTCACTATGAAGGCCAACATGCCATTTGCTTTCTTAACTGCCTGCTGTACCTGCAGTCCAAACTTCAATGATTGATGTAACATGACACCCAGGTCTCATTGCACCTCCCCTTTTCCTAATCTGTCACCATTCAGATAATAGTCTGTCTCTCTGTTTTTATCAGCAAAGTGGATAACCTCACATTTATCCACATTATACTTCTTCTGCCATGCATTTGCCCACTCACCTAACCTATCCAAGTCACTCTGCAGACTCATAGCATCCTCCTCGCAGCTCACACTGCCACCCAACTTAGTGTCATCCGCAAATTTGGAGATACTACATTTAATCCCCTCATCTAAATCATTCATGTACAATGTAAACAGCTCGGGCCCCAGCACAGAGCCTTGCGCTACCCCACTCGTCAATGCCTGCCATTCTGAAAAGTACCCATTCACTCCTACTCTTTGCTTCCTGTCTGACAACCAGTTCTCAATCCATGTCAGCACACTACTCCCAATCCCATGTGCTTTAACTTTGCACATTAATCTCTTGTGTGGGACCTTGTCGAAAGCCTTCTGAAAGTCCAAATACACCACATCAACTTGTTCTCCCTTATCCACTCTACTGGAAACATCCTCAAAAAATTCCAGAAGATTTGTCAAGCATGATTTCCCTTTCACAAATCCATGCTGACTTGGACCTATCATGTCACCTCTTTCCAAATGCGCTGCTATGACATCCTTAATAATTGATTCCATCATTTTATCCACTACTGATGTCAGGCTGACCGGTCTATAATTCCCTGTTTTCTCTCTCTCCCTCCTTTTTTAAAAAGTGGGGTAACATTGGCTACCCTCCAATCCATAGGAACTGATCCAGAGTCTGTGGAATGTTGGAAAATGACTGTCAATGCATCTGCTATTTCCAAGGCCACCTCCTTAAGTACTCTGGGATGCAGTCCATCAGGCCCTGGGGATTTATCGGTCTTCAATCCCATCAATTTCCCCAACACAATTTCCCAACTAATAAGGATTTCCCTCAGTTCCTCCTTCTTACTAGACCCTCTTACCCCTTTTATATCCGGAAGGTTGTTTGTGTCCTCCTTAGTGAATACCGAACAAAACTACTTGTTCAATTGGTCTGCCATTTCTTTGTTCCCTGTTATGACTTCCCCTGATTCTGACTGCAGGGGATCTACGTTTGTCTTTACTAACCTTTTTCTCTTTACATATCTATAGAAGCTTTTGCAGTCCGTCTTAATGTTCCCTGCAAGCTTCCTCTCGTACTCTATTGTCCCTGCCCTAATCAAACCCTTTGTCCTCCTCTGCTGAGTTTCAAATTTGTCCCAGTCCCCGGGTTCACTGCTATTTTTGGCCAATTTGTATGCCACTTCCTTTAATACTATCCCTGATTTCCCTTGATAGCCACAGTTGAACCAACTTCCCTTTTTTATTTTTATGCCAGACAGGGATGTACAATTGTTGTAGTTCATCCATGTGGGCTCTAAATGTCTGCCATTGCCCATCCACTGTCAATCCCTGTGTATCATTTGCCAATCTATCCTAGCCAATTCACGCCTCATACCTTCAAAGTTCCCCTTCTTTAAGTTCTGAATTCACTGGTTCATTCTCCATCCTAATGTAGAATTCCACCATATTATGGTCATTCTTCCCCAAGGGGCCTCACACAACGAGATTGCTAATTAATACTCTCTCATTACACAACACCCAGTCTAAGATGGCCTCCCCCCTAGTTGGTTCCTTGACATTTTGGTCTGGAAAACCATCCCTTATGCACTCCAGGAAATCCTCCTCCAACGTATTGTTTCCAGTTTTGTTAGCCCTATCTATATGCATATTAAAGTCACCCATGATAACTGCAGCACCTTTATTGCCTGTTTGATGCCCTCCCCAACATTACTACTATGTTGTGTTCACTTTCCTCAGTTCACTATCCTGTGTTCACTATATGTGTTCACTTTCCTGTGTACTATCTGTTTTCACTATCCTTTGTTCACTATCATTTGTTCACTATCTGTGCTCACTATAATGTGTTCACTATTAGCGTTCACAAACCCGTGTTCACTATCAGTGTTCACGATCGTGTTATCACTATCCTGTGCTCACTATCCTGTGATTTCTATCAGTGTTCACTAACTGTGTTCACTATCCTGTGCTCACTAGCCTGCGTTCACTATCTGTGTTCACTATCTGTGTTCATTATTTGTGTTCACTATCTGTGTTCATTATCTGTGTTCACTATCTGTGTTCATTATCTGTATTCATTATCTGTGTTCACTATCTGTGTTCAATGTCTGTGTTCATTATATTCTGTTCATAATCTGTGTTCACTAACCTGTGTTAACCAACTGTGTTCAGTATCCTGTCTCACTATTTTGTGTTCACGATCTTTGTTCATTGTACATTCTAATTATCTGTGTTTACTCTCCTGTGTTCACTTCCCGCATACTCACCATCCTGTGTAGACTATTGATTTTCACTATCCACTGTTCACTATCCTGTGCTCACTATCCTTTGTTCACTACCTATGCTCAATATCCTGTGTTCACTATCAGTGTTCACTATCCCGTGTTCACTATCAGTGTTCACAATCTGTGTTAACTATCCTGTGTTCACCAACTGGGTTAATTATCTTGTGCTCACTATGCAGTGTTCACTACAGAATGTTTTCAATCCTGTGTTGATTATGTGTGTTCACTAAATATGTTCACAATTCTGTGTTCACTATTCTGTGTTCATTATCCTGTGTTCATTATGTGTTCACAATCTGCGTTCACTATCTGTGTTCTCTATTTTGTGTTCACTAACTGTGTTCACTATTTGGTGCTCACTATCATGAGTTCACTATCTGTGTTCACCTTCCTGTGATCAATATCCTGAGGTCACTGTTATGTGTTCACTATCCTGTGTTCATTATCTGTGTTCATTCTCTGTGTTCATCATCTGTGTTCACTATCTTGTGTTCAATATCTGTGTTCACTATCCTGTGCTCACTATCCTGTGTTCACTATCCTGTGTTCACTATACTGTGCTCACTATCCTGTGTTCATTATCTATGTTTGATATCTGTGTTCACTATGTGTGTTCACTAATCTGTGTTCATTTTCTGTGTTCACTATTCTGTGTTCACTATCGGTGTTCATTATCCTTTGTTCACAATCCCGTGTTCACTGTCAGTGTTCACTATCTATGTTCGCTATTAGTGTTCACTCTCCATTGTTCACTATCCTGTGTTCACTATCCTGTGTTCACTATCTGTGTTCACTATCCTGTGTTTACAATATACATAGATGACCTGGAAGAGGGGAAAGAGTGTAGTGTAACTAAATTTGCAGATGACACAAAGATTAGTGGGAAAGCGGGTTGTGTAGAGGACACAGAAAGGCTGCAAAGAACTTTAGATAGGTTAAGTGAATGGGCTAAGGTTTGGCAGATGGAATACAATGTCGGAAAGTGTGAGGTCATCCACCTTGGGAAATAAAACAGTAAAAGGGAATATTATTTGATTGGGGAGAAATTACAACATGCTGCGGTGCAGAGGGACCTGGAGGTCATTGTGCATGAATCCCAAAAAGTTAGTTTGCAGGTGCAGCAGATAATCAGGAAGGCAAATGGAATATTGGCCTTCATTGCGAGAGGGATGGAGTACAAAAGCAGGGAGGTCCTTCTGCAACTGTATAGGGTATTGGTGAGGCCGCACCTGGAGTACTGCATGCAGTTTTGGTCACCTTACTTAAGGAAGGATATACTAGCTTTGGAGGGGGTACAGGGACGATTCACGAGGCTGATTCCGGAGATAGTGTTCATTATCCTTATGATGATAGATTGAGTAGATTGAGTAGACTGGGTCTTTACTCATTGGAGTTCAGAAGGATGAGGGGGGATCTTATAGAAACATTTAAAATAATGAAAGGGATAGACAAGATAGAGGCAGAGAGGTTGTTTCCACTGGTCGGGGAGACTAGAACTAGGGGGCACAACCTCAAAATACGGGGGAGCCAATTTAAAACCAAGTTGAGAAGGAATTTCTTCTCCCAGAGGGTTGTGAATCTGTGGAATTCTTTGCCCAAGGAAGAAGTTGAGGCTAGCTCATTGAATGTATTCAAGTCACAGATAGATAGATTTTTAACCAATAAGGGAATTAAGGGTTACGGGGAGCGGGCGGGTAAGTGGAGCTGAGTCCACGGCCAGATCAGCCATGATCTTGTTAAATGGTGGAGCAGGCTCGAGGGGCTAGATGGCCTACTCCTGTTCCTCATTCTTATGTTCTTATGTTCTTATTATGTGTTCACAATCCTGTGTTCACTATCCTGTGTTAACTATCTATGTTCATTTTCTGTTTTTACTAGCCTGTGTTCACTATCTGTGTTCACTTTCCTGTGTTCACTATCCTGTGTTCACTGTTACTTGTTGACTATCCTGTGTTCATTATCTGTGTTCACTCTCTGTGTTCACTATCTGTGTTCATTATTCTGTGTTCACTATCTGTGTTTACTATCCTGTGTTCATTATCTATGTTCAATATCTGTGTTTACTATCTGTGTTCACACTCTGTGGTCACTATCTGTGCTCACTATCTGTGTTCGCTATTCTTTGCACACTATCATGTGTTCACTATCCTGTGTTCACGATCTGTGTTCATTTTCTGTGTTCACTATCCTGTGTTCAATATCTGTGTTCACTATCTTGTGTTCACTATTCTGTGTTCATGATCTGTTTTCACTATCCTGTGTTCACTATCCTGTGTTCATTTTTCTGTGTACTATCTGTTTTCACTAACCTGTGTTCACTATCCTGTGTTCACTATCAGTGTTCACTATCCTGTGTTCATTTTTCTGTGTACTATCTGTTTTCACTATCCTGTGTTCACTATCCTGTGCTCACTATCGGTGTTCACTATCCTGTGTTCAATACCTGTGCTCACTATCATTTGTTCATTTTTTTTGCTCGCTATACTGTGTTCACTATCAATATTCAGAATCCCATTTTCACTATCCTGTGTTCAAAATGCTGTGTTCACTATCAGTGTTCACTATGCTGTATTAACTATCCTTTTCTCACTCCGATGTGTTCACTATCAGTGGTCACTATCCTCTGTTCACTGTCCGTCCTTCACTATCCTGTCATCACTATCTGTGTTCACATACCTGTGCTTACAATCTGTGTTCACTATCCTGTGTTCACTATCTGTGTTCACTATCCAGTGCTCACTATCCTGGGTTCACGATCTGTGTTCACTTTTCTGTGTACACTATCTTGTATTCACTATCCTGCATGCACTATCTGTGTTCACTATCCTGTGTTCACTAACTTGTTCACTAACTGTGTTCACTATCCTTTGCTCACTATCCTGAGTTTCCTATCTGTGTTCAGATTCTTGTGTTCACTATCCTGTGCTCACTATCCTGAGTTTCCTATCTGTGTTCACATTCTTGTGTTCACTGTCCTGTGTTCCCAATCCTGTGTTCACTATCCTGTACTCACTTGCCTTATTCACTATATTGTGTTCACAATCCTGTGTTCCCTATGTGTGTTCACTATCCTGTGTTCTCTATCCTGTGTTCTCTATACTGTGTTCACTGTCCTGTGTTCACTATCTGTGTTAATTATCTGTGATCACTATCCAGTGTTCACCATCTGTGTCCACTATCCTGTGTTCACTATCCTGTGTTCACTATCTTGTGCTCACTTGCCATCTTCATATATTGTCTTCATAATCCTGTGGTCACTATTCTGTGTTCACTATCAGTGTTCACTCTCCGTATTCATTATTATGTGTTCATTATCTGTGTTCACTATTCTGTGTTCAATATCTGTATTCATTATCTGTGTTCACTATCAGTGTTCACTATCCTGTTTTCACTAACTGTTCAGTATCCTGTGTTCACTATTCTGCGCTTATGATCTGTGTTCATTATTCATGCTCATTATCTGTGTTTACTCTCCTGTGTTCACTTGCCCCATGCTCACCATCCTGTGTCCACTATCGATGTACACTATCTGTGTTCACTATCCTGTGTTCACTATCCTGTTTTCACTATCCTTTTTTCACTACCCTGAGTTCACAAACTGTGTTCACTGTCTGTGTACACTACCCTCTGTTTACTGACAGTGTTCACAATCCTGTGTTCACTATTCTGTGTTCACTAACTGATTTCACGATCCTGAGCTCACTATCCTGCGCTCACTATCTGTGTTCACTATCCTGTGTTCACTAACTGTGTTCACGATCTTGTGCTGCATATACAGTGTTCACTCCACAATATTCACAATCTTGTATTCACTATCCTGAGTTCACTACCTGTGTTCACTCTATGTGTTCACTATCTGTGCTCACTATCTGTGTTTGCTATCCTGGACTCACAATCTTGTGCTCACTATCCTGTGTTCACTATCTGTGTTCAATATCTGTATTCATTATCTGTGTTCACTATCCTGTGTTCACTATCCTGTTTTCACTATCCTTTTTTCACTACCCTGAGTTCACAAACTGTGTTCACTGTCTGTGTACACTACCCTCTGTTTACTGACTGTGTTCACAATCCTGTGTTCACTATCCTGTGTTCACTAACTGATTTCACGATCCTGGGCTCACTATCCTGCGCTCACTATCTGTGTTCACTATCCTGTGTTCACTAACTGTGTTCACTATCTTGTGCTGCATATACAGTGTTCACTCCACAATATTCACAATCCTGTGTTCACTATCCTGAGTTCACTACCTGTGTTCACTCTATGTGTTCACTATCTGTGCTCACTATCTGTGTTTGCTATCCTGGACTCACAATCTTGTGCTCACTATCCTGTGTTCACTATCTGTGTTCATTATCGGTGTTCACTATCCTCTGTTGACTTTCTGTGTTCACTATCCTGTGTTCACTAACCTGTGCTCACTTGCCAGGCTCACATTATTGTGTTCACAATCCTGTGTTCATTATGTGTGTTCACGATCTGTGTTCACTCTCTGTATTCACTATTGTTTGTTCACAATCATGTGTTCACTATCATTGTTCACTATCCTGTGTTAACTACACTATCATGTGTTCACCATCCTATGTTCGCTATCGATCTTCACTATCTTGTGTTCACTATCCCGAGTTCACTATTCTGTGTTCACTCTCTGTGCTCACTATCCTGTGTACACTTTCCTGTGTACTATCTATTTTCACTATCCTGTGTTCACTATCCTGTGTTCACTATCCTGTGTTCACTAACTTGTTCACTAATTGTGTTCACTATCCTTTGCTCACTATCCTGAGTTTCCTATCTGTGTTCAGATTCTTGTGTTCACTATCCTGTGCTCACTATCCTGAGTTTCCTATCTGTGTTCACATTCTTGTGTTCACTATCCTGTGTTCCCAATCCTGTGTTCACTATCCTGTACTCACTTGCCTTATTCACTATATTGTGTTCACAATCCTGTGTTCCCTATGTGTGTTCACTATCCTGTGTTCTCTATCCTGTGTTCTCTATACTGTGTTCACTGTCTTGTGTTCACTATCTGTGTTAATTATCTGTGATCACTATCCAGTGTTCACCATCTGTGTCCACTATCCTGTGTTCACTATCCTGTGCTCACTATCTGTGTTCACTATCCTGTGTTCACAATTCTATGTTCACTATCCTTTGTACACTATCTATGTTCATTTTCTGTCTTCACTGTCCAGTGTTAACTATCTGTGTTCACTATCCTGTGTTCACTATCTTGTGCTCACTTGCCATCTTCATATATTGTCTTCATAATCCTGTGGTCACTATTCTGTGTTCACTATCAGTGTTCACTCTCTGTATTCATTATTATGTGTTCATTATCTGTGTTCACTATTCTGTGTTCAATATCTGTATTTATTATCTGTGTTCACTATCAGTGTTCACTATCCTGTTTTCACTAACTGTTCAGTATCCTGTGTTCACTATTCTGCGCTTATGATCTGTGTTCATTATTCATGCTCATTATCTGTGTTTACTCTCCTGTGTTCACTTGCCCCATGCTCACCATCCTGTGTCCACTATCGATGTACACTATCTGTGTTCACTATCCTGTGTTCACTATCCTGTTTTCACTATCCTTTTTTCACTACCCTGAGTCCACAAACTGTGTTCACTGTCTGTGTACACTACCCTCTGTTTACTGACAGTGTTCACAATCCTGTGTTCACTATCCTGTGTTCACTAACTGATTTCACGATCCTGAGCTCACTATCCTGCGCTCACTATCTGTGTTCACTATCCTGTGTTCACTAACTGTGTTCACTATCTTGTGCTGCATATACAGTGTTCACTCCACAATATTCACAATCCTGTGTTCACTATCCTGAGTTCACTACCTGTGTTCACTATCTGTGCTCACTATCTGTGTTTGCTATCCTGGACTCACAATCTTGTGCTCACTATCCTGTGTTCACTATCTGTGTTCATTATCGGTGTTCACTATCCTCTGTTGACTTTCTGTGTTCACTATCCTGTGTTCACTAACCTGTGCTCACTTGCCAGGCTCACATTATTGTGTTCAGACTCCTGTGTTCATTATGTGTGTTCACGATCTGTGTTCACTCTCTGTATTCACTATTGTTTGTTCACAATCATGTGTTCACTATCATTGTTCACTATCCTGTGTTAACTACACTATCATGTGCTCACCATCCTATGTTCGCTATCGATCTTCACTATCTTGTGTTCACTATCCCGAGTTCACTATTCTGTGTTCACTCTCTGTGCTCACTATCCTGTGTACACTTTCCTGTGTACTATCTGTTTTCACTATCCTGTGTTCTCTATCCTGTGTTCACTATCCTGTGTTCACTATCCGTATTCACTATCCTGTGTTCACTAGCAGAGTTCACTTTCCTTTTTTCACTATCCTGTCCTCACTATCATTTGTTCACCACCTGTGCTCACTATAATGTATTCACTATCATTGTTCACAATCCCATGTTCACAATCAGTGTTCACTATTCTATTTTAACTACACTGCGTTCACTATCTTGTGTTCACTATCTGTGCCAACTATCCTGTGTTCACTATCCTGTGCACACTATCCTGGGTTCACGATTCATGTTCTCTTTCCTGTATTCAATATTTGTGTTCATTATCTGTGTTCACTATCTGTGTTCACTATCCTGTGTTCATTCACTGTGTTCACTATCCTGTGTTCACTATTCTCTGTGCAAGATCTGTGTTCATTATCAGTGCTCTTTATCTGTGTTTACTATCCTGTGTTCACTTCCCCCATGCACACCATCCTTTGTTCACTATTGCTGTGTTCACCATCCTTTGTTCATTATCCTGTATTTACTATCCTGTGTTCACAATCCTGTGTTCACGAACTGAGTTCACTATCCTGTGCTCACTTGCCTGCGTTCACTATCTGTGTTCGCTAACCTGTGTTCATTATATGTGTTCATTATCTGTGTTCACTATATGTGTTCACTGTCTGTGTTCATTAATGTGTATTCACAATCTGTGTTCACTATCCTGTGTTAACTAACTCTGTTCAGTATCCTGTGTTCACTATCTTGTGATCACTATCCTGTGTTCACTATCCTGTGTTCATAATCCTTTGTTCACTCTTCTTTGTTCACTATCTTTATTCATTATCTGTCTTCACTATCCAGTATTAACTATCTGTGTTCACTATCCTGTGTTCACTATCCTGTGCTCACTTGCCATCTTCACTCTATTGTCTTCACAATCCTGTGTTCATTATTCTATGTTCATTATCTGTGTTCACTATTCTGTGTTCAATATCTGTGTTCATTATCTGTGTTCACTAACTGTGTTCACTATCTTGTGCTGCATATACAGTGTTCACTCCACAATATTCACAATCCTGTGTTCACTATCCTGAGTTCACTACCTGTGTTCACTCTATGTGTTCACTATCTGTGCTCACTATCTGTGTTTGCTATCCTGGACTCACAATCTTGTGCTCACTATCCTGTGTTCACTATCTGTGTTCAATATCTGTATTCATTATCTGTGTTCACTATCCTGTGTTCACTATCCTGTTTTCACTATCCTTTTTTCACTACCCTGAGTTCACAAACTGTGTTCACTGTCTGTGTACACTACCCTCTGTTTACTGACTGTGTTCACAATCCTGTGTTCACTATCCTGTGTTCACTAACTGATTTCACGATCCTGGGCTCACTATCCTGCGCTCACTATCTGTGTTCACTATCCTGTGTTCACTAACTGTGTTCACTATCTTGTGCTGCATATATAGTGTTCACTCCACAATATTCACAATCCTGTGTTCACTATCCTGAGTTCACTACCTGTGTTCACTCTATGTGTTCACTATCTGTGCTCACTATCTGTGTTTGCTATCCTGGACTCACAATCTTGTGCTCACTATCCTGTGTTCACTATCTGTGTTCATTATCGCTGTTCACTATCCTCTGTTGACTTTCTGTGTTCACTATCCTGTGTTCACTAACCTGTGCTCACTTGCCAGGCTCACATTATTGTGTTCACAATCCTGTGTTCATTATGTGTGTTCACGATCTGTGTTCACTCTCTGTATTCACTATTGTTTGTTCACAATCATGTGTTCACTATCATTGTTCACTATCCTGTGTTAACTACACTATCATGTGTTCACCATCCTATGTTCGCTATCGATCTTCACTATCTTGTGTTCACTATCCCGAGTTCACTATTCTGTGTTCACTCTCTGTGCTCACTATCCTGTGTACACTTTCCTGTGTACTATCTGTTTTCACTCTCCTGTGTTCTCTATCCTGTGTTCACTATCCTGTGTTCACTAGCAGAGTTCACTTTCCTTTTTTCACTATCCTGTCCTCACTATCATTTGTTCACCACCTGTGCTCACTATAATGTATTCACTATCATTGTTCACAATCCCATGTTCACAATCAGTGTTCACTATACTATCTTAACTATACTGCATTCACTATCTTGTGTTCACTATCTGTGCCAACTATCCTGTGTTCACTATCCTGTGCACACTATCCTGGGTTCACGATTCATGTTCTCTTTCCTGTATTCAATATTTGTGTTCATTATCTGTGTTCACTATCTGTGTTCACTATCCTGTGTTCATTCACTGTGTTCACTATCCTGTGTTCACTAACTGATTTCACGATCCTGGGCTCACTATCCTGCGCTCACTATCTGTGTTCACTATCCTGTGTTCACTAACTGTGTTCACTATCTTGTGCTGCATATATAGTGTTCACTCCACAATATTCACAATCCTGTGTTCACTATCCTGAGTTCACTACCTGTGTTCACTCTATGTGTTCACTATCTGTGCTCACTATCTGTGTTTGCTATCCTGGACTCACAATCTTGTGCTCACTATCCTGTGTTCACCATCTGTGTTCATTATCGGTGTTCACTATCCTCTGTTGACTTTCTATGTTCACTATCCTGTGTTCACTAACCTGTGCTCACTTGCCAGGCTCACATTATTGTGTTCACAATTCTGTGTTCATTATGTGTGTTCACGATCTGTGTTCACTCTCTGTATTCACTATTGTTTGTTCACAATCATGTGTTCACTATCATTGTTCACTATCCTGTGTTAACTACACTATCATGTGTTCACCATCCTATGTTCGCTATCGATCTTCACTATCTTGTGTTCACTATCCCGAGTTCACTATTCTGTGTTCACTCTCTGTGCTCACTATCCTGTGTACACTTTCCTGTGTACTATCTGTTTTCACTCTCCTGTGTTCTCTATCCTGTGTTCACTATCCTGTGTTCACTAGCAGAGTTCACTTTCCTTTTTTCACTATCCTGTCCTCACTATCATTTGTTCACCACCTGTGCTCACTATAATGTATTCACTATCATTGTTCACAATCCCATGTTCACAATCAGTGTTCACTATACTATCTTAACTATACTGCGTTCACTATCTTGTGTTCACTATCTGTGCCAACTATCCTGTGTTCACTATCCTGTGCACACTATCCTGGGTTCACGATTCATGTTCTCTTTCCTGTATTCAATATTTGTGTTCATTATCTGTGTTCACTATCTGTGTTCACTATCCTGTGTTCATTCACTGTGTTCACTATCCTGTGTTCACTATTCTCTGTGCAAGATCTGTGTTCATTATCAGTGCTCTTTATCTGTGTTTACTATCCTGTGTTCACTTCCCCCATGCACACCATCCTTTGTTCACTATTGCTGTGTTCACCATCCTTTGTTCATTATCCTGTATTTACTATCCTGTGTTCACAATCCTGTGTTCACGAACTGAGTTCACTATCCTGTGCTCACTTGCCTGCGTTCACTATCTGTGTTCGCTAACCTGTGTTCATTATATGTGTTCATTATCTGTGTTCACTATATGTGTTCACTGTCTGTGTTCATTAATGTGTATTCACAATCTGTGTTCACTATCCTGTGTTAACTAACTCTGTTCAGTATCCTGTGTTCACTATCTTGTGATCACTATCCTGTGTTCACTATCCTGTGTTTATAATCCTTTGTTCACTATCCTTTGTTCACTATCTTTATTCATTATCTGTCTTCACTATCCAGTATTAACTATCTGTGTTCACTATCCTGTGTTCACTATCCTGTGCTCACTTGCCATCTTCACTCTATTGTCTTCACAATCCTGTGTTAATTATTCTATGTTCATTATCTGTGTTCACTATTCTGTGTTCAATATCTGTGTTCATTATCTGTGTTCACTATCTGTGTTCACTATTCTGTTTTCACTAACTGTGTTAAGTATCCTGTGGTCACTATTATGCATTCACGATCTGTGTTCATTATCCATGCTCATTATTTGTGTTTACTCTACTGTGTTCACTTGCCCCATGCTCACCATCCTGTGTCCACTATCGATGTTCACTATCTGTGTTCACAATCCTGTTTTCACTAATCTGTATTCACTATCCTGTTTTCACTACCCTGAGATCACAAACTGTGTTTGCTGTCTGTGTACACTACCCTCTGTTTACTGACTGTATTCAAAATCCTGTGTTCACTATCCTGTGTTCACTAACTGATTTCACGATCCTGGGCTCACTATCCTGCGCTCACTATCTGTGTTCACTATCCTGTGTTTACTCTCTGTGTTCACTATTCAGTGCTCACTATGCTGGGGTCACTATCTGTGCTCACTTTCCTCTGTTCACTATCCTGTGTTCACTAACTGGAATTCACTATCTGTGTTCATTATGTGCGTTCACCTCTGTGTTCACTATATGTGTTCACTATTTTGTGTTCACTATCTGTGTTCCATATCCTGTGTTCGCTATCTATGTTTATTATCTGTGTTCACTTTCTGTGTTCAGTATCCAATGCTGACTATGCTGCGTTCACTATCTGTGTTCACTTTCCTCTTTTCACTATCCTGTATTCACTAACCTTTATTCACTATCTGTGTTCACTATCCTGTGTTCACTATCTCTGTTTATTGTCTGTGTTCACTTTCCTGTGTACACTATCCTGTGTTCACTTTCAGTGTTCACTATACTGTGTTCACTATTCTGTTCTGAAGATCTGTGTTCATTATCTGTGCTCATTATCTGTGTTTACTATCCTGTGTTCACTTCCCACATGCACACCATCCTTTGTTCCATATCGCTGTTCGATATCTGTGTTCACTATCCTGTGTTTATTATCCTGTATTCACTATCCTGTGTTCCCTACCCTGTGTTCAACAGCTGTTCTCAGTATACAGTGTTCACAACAGAGTGTCACAATCGTGTGTTCACTAAGTGTGTTAACTAACTGTGTTCAAAATCCTGTGTTCACTATCCTGTATTCACTAACTTTGTTCACTATCCTGTGCTCACTATCCTGAGTTAACTATCTGTGTTAACTTTCCTGTTTTCACTATCTGTGTTCACTAACTGTGTTCACTATTCTGTGTTCACTGTCTGTGTTCACTACCCAGTGTTCATTATCGGTGTTCAATATCTGTGTTCACTATCTGGGTTCGCTATCCTGTGTTCACTATCTCTCTTCATTTTATGTGTTTACTATCCTGTGTTCAATACCTGTGTTCACTATCCTGTGTTCACTATACTGTGTTCATGATCTGTGTTCATTATCGATGCTCATTATCTGTGTTTACTATCCTGTGCTCACTTCTGCCAGGCTCACCATCTTGTTTTCACTATCGATCTTCACAATGTTGTGTTCACTATCCTGAGTTCACTATCCTGTGTTCACTATCTGTGTTCACTTTCCTGTGTACTATCTGTTTTCACTATCCTGTGTTCAGTATCCTGTGTCCACTATCCGTGTTCACATTCCTGTGTTCACTATCAGTGTTCAATATCCTATGCTCACTATCCTGTGCTCACTATCATTTGTTCACTATCTGTGCTCACTATAATGTGTTCATAATCATTGTTCACTATCGTGTTTTCACTATCCTGTGCTCGCTATCCTGTGTTTTCTATCAGTGTTCACTGTCCTATGTTCACTATTCTGTGTTCACTATCTTGCATTCACTATCTGTGCTCACTATCCTGTGCTCACTATCCTGGATTCTTGATCCTTGTTCACTTTCCTGTGTTCACTATCCTGTATTCACCATCCTGTATTCACTATCTGTGTACATTATGTGTGTTTACTATCTGGGTTTACTATTCTGTGTTCACTATCTGTGCACATTATCTGTGTTCACTATCTGTGTTAACCATCCTATGTTCACTCTTGCTGTTCACTATCTGTGTTCACCTTCCTTTGTTCATTATCCTGTATTCACTATCCTGTGTTCACAATCCTGTGTTCACTAACTGTGTTCACTATCCTGTGCTCACTAGCCTGTGTTCACAATCTGTGTTCACGATCCTGTGTTCACTATCTGTGTTCATTATCTGTGTTCACTGTCTATACTTATTAGTATGTGTTCACAATCTGTGTTCACTATCCTGTGTTAACTAACTGTGTTCAGTATCCTTTGTTCACTATTCTGTGTTCACGATCTTTGTTCATTATACATGCTCATTATCTGTGTTTACTATCCTGTGTTCACTTCCCGCATGCTCACCATCCTGTGTACACTATCGATCATCACTATCCACTGTTCACTATCATGTGCTCACTATCTTTTGTTCACTACACGTGCTCAATTTCCTGTGTTCACTATCAGTGTTCACTATCAGTGTTCACAATCTGAGTTCACTATCCTGTGTTCACTAACTGATTTAACTATATTGTGTTCATTATACAGTGTTCACTACACAATGTTCACAATCCTGTGTTGATTATGTATGTTCACTAAATGTGTTCACAATTCGGTGTTCACTATTCTGTGTTCACTATCCTATGTTCAAGATATGTGTTCACTATTTGTGTACAATATCTGTGTTCACTAACCTGCGTTCACTATTATGTGTTCACTATCCTGTGTTCATTATGTGTGTTCACTCTGTGTTCACAATCTGTGTTCACTGTCAGTGTTCCCTCTCCACTGTTCACTATCCTGTGCTCACTATCCTTTTTTCACTACCTGTGCTCAATATCATGTGATCTCTATCAGTGTTCACATTCCTGTGATCACTATCAGTGTTCACTTTCCAGTGCTCACTATCAATGTTCACCTTCCCGTGTTCACTATCCTCTGTTCACGATTATGTGTTCACTATACTGTGTTCACTATCTATGTACAATATCCTGTGTTCACTATCCTGTGCTCACTCTACATGTTCACTATTTTTATTCACTATCCTGCATTTAATATCGTGTGATCACTCTCTGTGTCATTATCCGCTGTTCACTATCCTGTGTTCTATCTGTTTTCACTATCCTGTGTTCACTCTCCTGTGTTCACTATCTGTGTTCACTATCCTGTGTTCACTATCAGTGTTCACTAGCCTGTGTTCAATATTGTATTCTTACAATCCTTCGTTCACTATTTGTGCTCAATATACTGCATTCACCATCAGTTTTCACAGTCCCATGTTCACTATCAGTTATCACTATCCTGTGTTCACTATCCTTTGCTCACTATTCTGTGTTTACTATCCTGTGTTCACTATCCCGTATTCACTATTCTGTGTTCGCTATCTGTGCTCACTATCTTATGCTCACTATCATGTGTTCACTAACTGTGTTTGCGATCATGTGTTCACTATCAAATATTCACGATCTTGTGCTACTATCTATGTTCACTATGCTGTCTTCACTATCTGTGTTCATGATCCTCCGCTCACAATCTGTGATCCCTATCCTGTGTTCACTATCTGTGTTCACTATACAGTGCTCACTATCCTGGGTTTGCTATCTGTGTTCATTTTCCTTGGTTCACTATCCTGTTTTCACTATCCTGTGTTCACAACCAGTGTTCACTATCCTGTGTTCATTGACTGTGTTCACTATCCTTTCCTCAGTATACAGTGTTCACTACACAGTGTTCACAATCATGTGTTCACTAAGTGTGGTCACAATCCTGTGTTCACTAACCTGTGTTTACTAACTGTGTTCACAATCCTGTGCTCACTATCATGAGTTCACTATGTATTCACTTTCCTGTGTTCACTATTATTTGTTCACGATCCGGTGATCATTATATGTGTTCACTATCTGTGTTCACTATCTGTGTTCCCGATCCTGTGTTCACTATCCTTGTTCACTATCATGTGTTCACTATCCTGTGTTCACTATCTTGTGTTCACTATCTGTGTACACTATCCTGTGTTCACTTTCCAGTGCTCACATTCCGTGTTCACTATCTTGTGCTTACCATCCTTTGATCACTATCTGTGCTCACGATACTGTGATCACAATCAGTGTTCACTATCCCGTGTTCACAATCATTGTTCATTATCATGTGCTCACCATCCTGTGCTCACTATCCTATGTTCACAATCTGTGCTCACTATCCTGTGTTCACTATCCTGTGTTCACTATCTGTGTTCACTATCAGTATTCACGATCTTGTGCTCACTATCTGTGATCACTATGCTGTATTCACTATCAGTGTTCTTGATCCTCTGCTCATAATCTGTGTTTCATATCCTGTGTTCCCTAACTATGTTCATTATGTGTGCTCACTATCTGTTTTCACTCTGTGTTCACTATTCTGTGTTATCTATCTGTGTTCACTATCCTGCATTCACTATATGTCTTCATTATCTGTGTTAACTATCTGTGTTCACTATCCTGTGTTCACTATACTGTGTTCACTATCTGTGTTCACTATTCTGTCTTCATTATCTGTGTTCACTATCAGTGTTCACTATCTGTGTTCACTATCCTGTGTTCATTATCTGTGTTCACGATCAGTGAGCACTAATCTGTGTTGACTTTCCTGTGTTCATTATCTTGTGTTAACTAGCTGTGTTTACTATCCTGTGTTCACTATCCTGTGTTCACTTTCTGTGTTCACTATCCTGTGTTCATTATCTGTGTTCACTATGTGTGTTCACTATCTGTGTTCATTTTTCCATGTTCACTATCAGTGTTCACTATCCTGTTTTCATTATCTGTTTTCATTATCTGTGTTCAATATCTGTGTTCACCACCCGTGTTCACTATCCTGTGTTCACTATGTGCTCACTATCTGTGTTCTCTATCCTGTGTTAACAATACTGTATTCACTGTCCTGTGTCAGCTATCTGTGTTCATTACGTGTGTTCATTATCTGTGTTCACTATCTGTGTTCACTCTTCTGTGATCACTATCTGTGTTCACTATTCTGTGTTCACTATCACTGTTCACTATCTGTGTTCACTATCCTGTCTTCACTAACCGTATTACGTATCCTGTGCTCAGTATACAGTATTCACTAAACAGCGTTCTCAATTCTGTGTTCACTAAGTGTGTTCACAAAGTGAATTCACAAACCTGTGTTCACTATCCTGTGTTCACTAACTGTGTTCTCTATCCTGTGTTCACTGTTAAGAATTCACTATCCTGTGTTCATTATGTGTGTTCACTATCTGTGTTCACTATCCGTGTTCATTATCTGTATTAATTATTCTGTGTTCACGATCTGTGGTCACTATCCTGTGTTCATTATCTCTGTTCACTATCTGTCTGCACTATCTGTATTCATTATTCTGTGTTCACGGTAGGTGTTCACTATCCTTTGTTCACAAGATGAACTCACTCTCTGTGTACTCTATCCTGTGTTCACATTCCTGTTATCAATATCCTGTGTCCACTATCTGTGTTCATTATCTGTGTTCATTATCTGTGTTCACTATCCTGTGTTCACTATCTGTGTTCACTATCCTGTGTTCACTATCCTGTGCTCACTCTCCATGTTCAGTATCTTGTGTTAACAATCCTGTGTTCACTATCTTGTGATCACTATCTGTGTTCACTATCCTGTGCTGACTAACCTGTGTTCACTATCTGTGTTCACTATCCTTGTTAACTAACTTGTCTTCACTATCTGTGTTCATGATCCTGTGCTCATGATCTGTGTTCACAATCCTGTGTTCACCATCCTGTGTTCACAAACTTAGTTCACTATCATGTGCTCACTATCATGCATTCACTATCTGTGGTCACTTTCCTGTGTTCACTACCTGTGTTCACTATGCTGTGCTCTCTATAGAGTGTTCACTGCACAGTGTTCATAATCCAGGTCATTATGTGTGTTCACCAACTGGTGTTCACAATCATGTGTCACTATCCTGTGTTCAATACTGTGTTCACTATCCTATGCTCACTATCATGAGTTCACTATCTGTGTTCACTTTCCTGTGTTCGCTATCATGTGTTCACTATTACCTGTTCACCATCCTGTGTGTTCACTATCTGTGTTCATCATCCTCTGTTCACTATGTGCATTCACTACTGTGTTCACTATCCTGTGTTCACTATATGTGCTCACTCTCTGTGTTCACTATCCTGTGTTAATAGTCCTGTGTTCACTATTCTGTGTTGATGATCTGGGATCACTATCCTGTGTTCACTATCTGTGTTCAATATCCTGTGTTCACTATCCTGTGTTCACTATGTGCTCACTATCTGTGTTCACTATCATGTATTAACAATCCTGTATTCACTGTCCTGTGTCCGCTATCTGTGTTCATTACGTGTGTTCATTATCTGTGTTCACTATCTGTGTTCACTCTTCTGTGTTCATTACGTGTGTTCACTATTCTGTATTCACTATCGCTGTTCACTATCTGTGTTCATGATCCTGTCTTCACTAACCTTGTTAAGTATCCTGTGCTCAGTATACAGTATTCACTAAACAGTGTTCTCAATTCTGTGTTCACTAAGTGTGTTCACAAAGTGAGTTCACAATTCTGTGTTCATTATCCTGTGTTCACTAACTGTGTTCTCTATCCTGTGTTATCTGTTATGTATTCACTATCCTGTGTTCATTATGTGTGTTCACTATCTGTGTTCATTATCTGTATTAATTATTCTGTATTCATGATGTGTGGTCACTATCCTGTGTTCATTTTCTCTGTTCACTATCTGTCTGCACTATCCTGTATTTAATAGCATGTCTTCACACTCTGTGTTCTCTATCCTGTGTTCACTATCCTGTGTTCTATCTGTTTTCTATATCCAGTGTTCACTGCCTGTGTTCAATATCCTGCGTTCACCATAATGTTCACTATCCTGTGCTCACAATCATGTGCTCACTATTCTGTGATCACAATCTGTGCTTACTATCCTGTGTTCACAATCCTGTGTTCACTATCCTGTGTTCACTATCCTGTGTTCACAATCCTGTATTCACAATATGTGCTTACCATCCTGTGTTCACTATCCTGTGTTCACTATCTGTGTTCACTATCCTGTGTTTGCTATCTGTGTTCACTATCAGTGTTCATTATCCACTGTTCACTTTCCTGTGCTCACTATCCTTTTTTCACTACCTGTGCTCACTATCCTGTGTTCACTATCAGTGTTCACAATCCTGTGTTCACTCTCCTGTGTTAACTATTATGTGTTCACTACACTGTGTTCATTATGTGGGTTCACTATCAGTGTTGACTATCTGTGTTTACTATCCTGTGTTCACTATCTGTGTTCATTATTAGTGCTCACTACCAGTTTTAACTACCCTCTCTTCACTATCCTGTGTTCATTATCTGTGTTCATTATCTGTGTTCCGTATCCTGTGCTCTCTATACAGTGTTCACTACACAGTGTTCATAATCCAATGTTCATTATGTTTTTTCACCAACTGTTGTTCACTATCCTGTGTTCACTCTGCGCATTCACTATTGTGTTCACTATCCAGTGTTCACTATATGTGTTCACTCTCGGTGTTCACTATCCTGTGTTCACAATCCTATGTTCACTACCCTGAGTTTCCTAGCTGTCTTCACGACCCTGTGTTCATTATCTGTGTTCATATCTGTGTTAATTATCTCTGTTCACTATCCTGTGTTCATTATCTATGTTCAATATCCTGTGCTCACTCTCTGTGCTCACTCTCTGTGTTCACTATCCTGTGTTCACAATACTTTGTTCACTATCCCGTGTTCACTATCCCGTGTTCACTATCCCGTGTTCACTATCCTGTGTTCACTATCCTGTGTTTACTATCCCGTGTTCCCTATCAGTGTTCACTCTCCTGTGTTTACTATCCTGTGTTCACTTTGCTGTGTTCACGATCCTATGCTCACAATCTGTGCTCGCTATCCTGTGTTCACTGACTGTGTTAACTATACAATGTTCACTGACTGTGTTCACTATCCTTATCTCAGTATACAGTCTTCACTACACAGTGTTCACAATCATGTGTTCAAAAGTTTGTTCAATAAATGTGGTCACAATCCTGTGTTCACTAACCTGAGTTCACAAACTGTATTCACATTCCTGTGTTCACTATTATTTGTTCACGGTCCTGTGTTCATTATGGGTTTTCACTATCTGTGTTTACTATCTGTGTTCCCGATCCTATGTTCCCTATCCTTGTTCACTATCATGTGTTCACAATCCTGTTTGCACTTTCCTGTGTTCACTATCTGTGTACACTATCCTGTGTTCATTATCCTGTTCTCACATTCGGTGTTCTCTATCCTGTGTTCACTATCCTGTGTTCTATCTCTTTTCTATATCCAGCGTTCCCTGCCTGTGTTCACTATCCTGTGTTCGCTATCAGTGTTCACTATCTTGTGTTCACTATCTTGTGCTTACTATCCTTTGGTCACCATCTGTGCTCACTATACTGTGTTCACTATCAGTGTTCAAAATCCTGTGTCTTGATCAGTGTTCACTATCCTGTGCTCACTATCACGTGCTCTCTATCCTGTGTTCACAATCTGAGCTCACTATCCTGTGTGCACAATCCTGTCTTCACTATCCTGTGTTCACAATCTGTGCTCACGATCAGTGTTCATGATCCAATGCTCACAATATATGCTTACTATTATGTGTTCACTATCCTGTGTTCACTGTCAGTGTTCACTATCAGTGTTCACCATCCTGTGTTCACTATCTTTGCTATCTCTCTGTTTTCACTATCCTGTGTTCACAATACTGTGTTCACTATCCTGTGTTCACTATCCTATGTTCACTATCCTATGCTAACTCTCCGTGTTCTCTGTCTTGTGTTCACTATCCTGTTTTCTCTAGCCTGTGTTCACTATCACTGTTCACTATCCTCTGTTCACTATCCTATGCTCACTATCCTTTGTTCACTATCTCTGCTCACTATCCGTGTTCACTATGCTGTGTTCATCATCGATGTTCACTATCCTGTACTCACTATCTGAGCTCACTATCTGTGTTCACTCTCTGTGCTCAATATCCTGTGTTCACAATCCTGTTTTGACTATCCTGTGTTCCCTATCCTGGGTTTGCTATCTGTGTTCACTATCAATGTTCACTATCCACTGTTCACTATCCTGTGCTCACTATCCTTTGTTTACTACCTGTGCTCACTATCCTGTGTTCACTATAAGTGCTCACAATCCTGCGTTCATTCTCCTGTGTTCACTATTATGTGTTCACTACACTGTGTTCATTATGTGTGATCACTATCAGTGTTGACTATCTGTGTTTACTATCCTGTGTTCACTACCTGTGTTCATTATTAGTGCTCACTACCGGTTTTTACTACCCTGTATTCACTATCCTGTGTTCCTTATCTGTGTTCCTTATCTGTGTTCACTATACTGTGTTCACTATCCTGTGTTCACTATCTCTGTTCACTATCCTGTGTTCACTATCCTGTGTTCACTATTTGTATTCACTATCCTGTGTTCATTATCTGTATTTAGTCTCTGTGTTCACTATCCTGTGTTCACAATCCTGATTTCACTACCCGGTGTTCACTATCTGTGATCATTATCTGTGCTCACTAACCCGTGTTCACTATCTGTGTTCACTATCCTGTGTTCACTGTCCTGTGTTCACTCTCCATGTTCACTATCTTGCGTTCATTATCCTGTTTTCCCCAACCTGTGTTCAATTCCTGTGCTCACTATGCTAGATTCAATATCAGTGTTCACTGTCCTGTGTTCACTATCCTGTGCTCACTATGCTGGATTGAATATCAGTGTTCACTATTCTGTGTTCACTATCCTTTGTTCATTATCTTGTGTTGACTCTCTGTGCTCACTATACTGTTTTCACTATTCTGTTGTAACTATCTCTGTTTATTATCCTGTATTCACTATTCTGTGTTCACAATCCCATGTTCATCATCAGTGTTCACTACCTGTGTTCATTATCAGTGTTCACTCTCCACTGTTCACTATCCTGTACTGACTATCCTTCATTCACTACCTCTGCTCAATATCTTGTGTTCACTTTCCCGTGATCAGTATCAGTGTTCACTACCATGTGTTCACTATCTGTTTTCCTTATCTGTGTTCACAACCCTTTGTTCACTATCTGTGTATGATATCGTGTGTTCACTATCCTGTGCTCACTCTCCGTGTTCACTATCTTGTGTTCACTATCCTGTATTTAATACCGTGTGTTCACTATCTGTGTCAATATCCTGTCTTCACTATCCTGTGTTCTGTCTGTTTTCACAATCCTGTATGTGTTCACTCTCCTGTGTTCACTATTTGTGTTTACTATCCTGTGTTCACTATCAGTGTTCACTATCCTGTGTTCAATATCGTATGCTTACTATCCTTTGGTCACCATCTGTGCTCACTATATTGTGTTCACTATCAGTGTTCACAATCCTGTGTTCACCATCAGTGTTCACTATCCTGTGCTCACTATCATGTGCTCTCTATCCTGTGTTCACGATCCTATGCTCACAATCTGCGCTCGCTATTCTGTGTTCACTATCTGTGTTCACTATCCACTGTTCACTGACTATGTTCACTATCCTTATCTCAGTATACAGTCTTCACTACACAGTGTTCACAATCATGTGTTCACTAGTTTGTTCAATAAATGTGGTTACAATTCTGTGTTCACTAACCTGTGTTCAGCAACTGTGTTCACATTCCTGTGTTCACTATTATTTGTTCACGATCCTGTGTTCATTATGGGTTTTCACTATCTGTGTTCACTATATGTGTTCCAGATCCTGTGTTCCCTATCTTTGTTCACTATCATGTGTTCACAATCCTGTTTGCATTATCTTGTGTTCACTATCTGTGTACACTATCCTGTGTTCATTATCCTGTCCTCATATTCGGTGCTCACTATCATATGTTCACTATCCTGTATTTAATAGCATGTCTTCACACTCTGTGTTCTCTATCCTGTGCTCACTATCCCGTGTTCACAATCTGTGCTCACTATCCTGTGTTCACAATCCTGTGTTCACTATCCTGTGTTGACTATCAATGTTCACTATCATGTGTTCACTATTTTGTGCTTACTATCCTTTGGTCACCATCTGTGATCACTATAGTGTGTTCACTATCAGTGTTCACAATCCTGTGTTCACCATCAGTGTTCAATATCCTGTGCTCACTACCATGTGCTCTCTATCCTGTATTCACAATCTGTGCTCACTATCCTGTGTTCGCAATCCTATGTTCACTATTCTGTGTTCACTATCCTGTGTTCACAATCTGTGCATACAACCCTGTGTTCACTATCCTGTGTTCACTGTCAGTGTTCACTATCAGTGTTCACTATCTGTGTTCACTAGCTGTGTTCACAATCAGTGTTCACGATCCATTGCTCACAATATGTGCTTACTATCCTGTGTTCACTATCCTGTGTTCACTGTCAGTGTTCACTATCAGTTTTCACTATCCTGTGTTCATTCTCTGTGTACAATATCCTGTGTTCACAATTCAGTTTTCACTATCCTGTGTTCCCTAATCCTGTGTTTGCTATCTGTGTTCACTATCAGTGTTCAATATCCACTATTCACTATCCTGTGCCCACTATCCTTTGTTCACTACCTGTGCTCACTATCCTGTGTTCACTATCAATGTTCGCATTCCTGTGTTCACTCTCCTGTGTTCACTATAATGTGTTCACTACACTGTGTTCATTATGTGTGTTCACTATCAGTGTTGACTTTCTGTGTTTACTATCCTGTGTTCACTATCTATGTTCATTATTAGTGCTCACTACTGGTTTACTACCCTCTCTTCACTATCCTGTGTTCATTATCTGTGTTCATTATCTGTGTTCACTATCCTGTGCTCTCTATACACTGTTCACTACACAGTGTTCACAATCCAATGTTCATTATGTATGTTCACCAACTGTTGTTCACAATCCTGTGTTCACTATCCGCATTCACTACTGTGTTCACTATCCTGTGTTCACTATATGAGCTCACTATCCTGTATTCACAATCCTATGTTCACTATCCTGAGTTTCCTATCTGTGTTCACTACCTTGTGTCCATTATCTGTGTTCAATATCGATGTTCATTATCTGTGTTCACTATCCTGTGTTCACTATCTATGTTCAATATCCTGTGCTCACTCTTTGTGCTCACTCTCTGTGTTCACTATCCTGTTTTCACTCTCCTGTGTTCACTATCACTGTTCACTATCCTCTGTTCACTATCCTGTGGTCACTATCCTTTGTCCACTATCTCTGCTCACTATCTGTGTTCACTAACCTGTGTTCAGCAGCTTGTGTTCACTATCCTGTGTTCATTATCGATGTTCACTATCCTGTGCTCACTATCTGAGCTCACTATCTGTGTTCACTCTCTGTGTTCAATATCCTGTGTTCACAATCCCGTTTTCACTATCCTGTGTTCCCAAACCTGTGTTCGCTATCTGTGTTCAATATCCATGTTAACTATCCACTGTTCACTATCCTGCGCTCACTATCCTTTGTTCACTGCCTGTGCTCACTATCCTGTGTTCACTATCAGTGTTCACAATCCTGTGTTCACTTTCCTGTGTTCACAATCTGTGTTTACTATCCTGTGTTCACTATCAGTATTCACTATCATATGTTCAATATCGTATGCTTACTATCCTTCGTTCACTTTCTGTGCTCGCAATACTGTGTTCACTATCAGTGTTCACAATCCCGTGTTCACTATCGGTGTTCACTCTCCTGTGTTTACTATCCTGTGTTCACTATCCTGTGTTCACGATCCTATGCTCACTATCTGCGCTCGCTATCCTGTGTTCACTATCTGTGTTCACAATTCAGTCTTCACTGACTGTGTTCACTATCGTCATCTCAGTATACAGTCTTCACTACACAGTGTTCACAATCATGTGTTCACAAGTTTGTTCAATAAATGTGGTCACAATCCTGTGTTCACTAACCTGTGTTCAGCAACTGTGTTAACAATCCTGTGCTCACTATCCCGAGTTCACAAACTGTGTTCACATTCCTGTGTTCACTATTATTTGTTCACGATCCTGTGTTCATTACGGGTTTTCACTATCTGTGTTCAGTATCTGTGTTCCCGATCCTGTGTTCCCTATCCTTGTTCACTATCATGTGTTCACATTCCTGTTTGCACTATCCTGTGTTCACTATCTGTGTACACTATCCTGTGTTCATTATCCTGTCCTCATATTTGGTGTTCACTATCATGTGTTCACTATCCTGTATTTAATAGCGTGTCTTCACACTCTGTGTTCTCTATCCTGTGTTCACTATCCTGTGTTCTATCTGTTTTCTCTATCCAGTGTTCACTGCCTGTGTTCACTATCCTGTGTTCACTATCAATGTTCACTATCATGTGTTCACTATCTTGTGCTTACTATCCTTTGGTCACCATCTGTGCTCACTATACTGTGTTCACTCTCAGTATTCACAAACCCGTTTTCACCATCAGTGTTCACTATCCTGTGCTCACTATCATGTGCTCACTATGCTTTGTTCACAATCTGTGCTCACTATCCTGTGTTCACAATCCCATGTTCACTATCCTCTGTTCACTATCCTGTGTTCACAATCTGTGCTTACAACCCTGTGTTCACTATCTCGTGTTCACTATCTGTGTTCACTATCCTGTATTCACTATCTGTGCTCACTAGCTGTGTTCACGATCAGTGTTCATGATCCGTTACTCACAATATGTGCTTACTATCCTGTGTTCACTCTCCTGTGTTCACAATCTTGTGCTCATTATCTGTGTTCACTATCCTGTGCTCACTCTCCATGTTCACAATTTTGTGTTCACAAACATGTGTTCACTATCTGGGGTTCACTAACTGTGTTCACTATCCTCTGTTCACTACCAGGTGTTCACTATCTGAGTTCACTATCCTTGTTCACTATTCTATGTTCACTATCTTGTGCTCAGTATCACTTTCACTATCCTGTGTTCACAATCAATGTTCACTATCCACTGTTCACTATCGGTGTTCACTATCCTGTGTTCACTATCCTGTGTTCAGTGTCAATATTCACAATCTTGACTGTCTTGTTTTCACTATCTATGCTCACTACCTGTTTTCACTATCTTGTCTTCACCATTCTGTGCACACTGCACTGTGTTCACTAACTGTGTTCGCTGTCTGTGTACTCTTAACTGTGTTGACTGACTGTGTTCACTACCCTGTGTTCACTATCTGTGTTCACTATCCAGTGCTCACTATCCTGGGTTCACTGTGTTCACATTCCTTTGTTCACTATCCTGTGTTCACTATCTGTGTTCATTATGTGTGTTCACTATCTGTGTTCACTCTCTGTGTTCTCTATTCTGTGTTCTCTATCTATATTCGCTATCCTGTGTTCACTACCTTTTTTATATTATCTGTGTTCACTATCTGTGTTCACTATCCTGTGTTCACTAACTGTATTCACTATCCTGTGTTCACTATTCTGCGTTCACTTACTGTGTTATCTGTCTGTTTCCTGACTGTGTTCAACATCATGCCTTCACAATCCTGTGTTCACTAACTGTTTTCCTTTCCTTTGCTCACTATCCTGCATTCAATATCTGTGTTCACGATCCTGTGTTAATATCCTTTGCTCACTATACAGTGTTTACTGCACAGTGTTCACAATCATGTTTTCACGATGTGTGTTCACTAACTGTGGCACAATTCTGTGTTCACTAACCTGTGTTCACTATGTGTGTTCACAATCCTGTGCTCACTATGTTGAGTTCACTAACTGTGTTCACTTTCCTGTGTTCACTATTATTTGTTCACTATCCTGTGTTCATTATGGTGTTTACTATCTGTGTTCATTATAGGTGTTCCTGATCCTGTGTTCACTATCCTTGTTCGCTATACTGTGCTCACTAGCCATATTCACAACCCTGTGTTCACTATGCTGTGTTCACTATTCTGCGTTCATTATCTGTGTTCACTATCTATGTGTCTCTATCTGTGTTCCTTATTCTGTATTCACTATCTGTGCACACTACCTGTTCACTTTCCTGTGTTCAATATCCTGTGATCACTACCCTGTGTTCATTAACTATGTTCACTGTCTGTGTACACTACCTTTTTCTGACTGTGTTCACAATCCTGTGTTCACCTTCCTGTGTTCACTAACTGTGTTCACTATCATGTGCTCACTATCGTGGATTCACTATCTGTGGTCACTTTCTGTCTTCACAATTATGTGTTCACTATCTGTTTTCATTGTCCCGTGTTCACTATCTGTGTTCACTATCTTGTGTTCACTATCTTTGCTCATTCACTGTTCACTATTCTTTGTTCACAATCCTTTGTTCACTATCCTGTGTTCACTTTCTGTGTTCAGTAACCTGTGTTCACCATCAGTGTTCCCTATTCTCTGCTCACTATCCTTTGCTCACTATCCTTTGTTTATTATCTGTTCTCACAAAGCCGTGTTCACTATCAGTGTTCACTACCCCCTGTTCTCTATCAACGTTCACTATCAATGTTCACTATCCTGTGTTCACTATCATGTGCTCACTATACTGTGTTCACTATCAGTGTTCACTGTCCTGTGTTCATTATCTGTGCTCACTATCTGTGTTCATTTTCTATGTTCACTATCCAGTGTTCCCTATCTGTGTTCACGATCCTGTGTTCACTATCCTGTGTTCACTAACTGTGTTCACTATCCTGTGTTCACTATCCTGTGTTCACTATCCTTTGTTCACTATCCTTTGTTCACTTGATGTGCTAACTATCCCGTGTTTGCAAACAGTGTTAACTGTCAGTGTTCACTATCCTGTGTTCACTATCCTGTGCTCACTATCCTGTGTTCATTGTAGTGTTCACTATCCTTTTTGCACTATTCTGTGTTCACTTTATTGTGTTCACTATCTGTGCTCACTATCCTGTGTTCACTATGCGGTGTTCACTATCTGTGTTTACTCTCCTACGTTCAAAATCAGTGTTCACAAACTTCTGCTCACTCTCTGTGTTCACTATCCTCTCTTCTCTATCTGTATTCACGATCCTGTACTCTCAATCTGTATTCATTATCCTGTGTTCACTAATATGTGTTCACTAACTGTGTTCGCTGTCTGTATCCACTAACCTCTGGTTACTGTCTGTTTTCGCAATCTGTTTTCACTCTTCTGTCCTCACTATCTGTTGTAGGAGGTAGGCACCTTTAGAATATACCAGAATACTAGGCATTAGGCACCTGCTAGATATATCTAAACGCATATAAGTTTAAAGTGGCCACACATAAAATGGCTGCCTAGACATGATGGGAAATCAGGTAGTCAAGCTGTGAACTGTTGAATGTTCAATGACCGAGCAATAACCCTGTGAGGCCCACTATAGGAATGCCTTGGATGCAGGATAAGTATAATGAGGAGAGAACCCATCTCCCGTATTCAAGGCCATAAACCAATTAATTCCCCAGGAAGAAAGAGATAAGAGAACCCATCTCCTGTAAACAAGGTTATAAACCAATGATTTCTCCAAGAAGAAAGAACTAGTGAGAGAACCTATATCAATCAGCCCAAGCTGACAAGAGATGAATACATGGTTCCTTAGGCATAAGGGGAATTCTATTGGGTTAAAAGAACCTATATGTAATCTATAATCGTTGTGATTGGCTTGTGTCCAGCCGTGATGGGCTGTGTAACTGTAGTAAACTGTTTGTAACTGTTGTGAAACATATAAAAGTGAATGTAACCCTTTGTTCTGTGGAGAGAAGCCTGGACTCAGTCTTGTGATTTCCTCCCTGCTAAGCGTAATAAAGGCCGCATCAGCATTGGAACCGACTCTGAGTGTTCACGATCCTGTGCTCAAAATCTGTATTCACTATACTGTGTTCATCCCTGTGCTCACTAGTGTATGTTCACTATCCTGTATTCACTGTCCTGTGCTAACTCTCTATGTTCACTATATTGTGTTCACAACCCTGTGTTCACTATCCCCGTTCACAATCCTGTGTTCACTATCTGTATTCAATATCCTGGTTCACTATCCTGTGTTCACTAATCCTGTGTTCACTCTCAGTGTTCACTATCCCATGTTCACTATGTGTTCACTATCGACTGCTCACTATCCTGTGCTCTCTATCGTTTGTTCACTATCTATGTTCACAATCCTGTGTTCACTATCAGTGTTCACTATTCTGTGTTCACTATCAGTGTTTCCCAATCCAGTTCTCACTATCCCGTGCTCACTATTCTGTGCTCACTCTCCTGTGTTCACTCTCCTGTGTTCACTAACCTGTGTTCACTATCCGTGTTCATTATCCTTGTTCACTATCCTGTGTTCACTAATCCTGTGTTCACTCGCAGTGTTCAATATCCAGTGTTCACCGTGTTCACTATTGACTGCTCACTATCTGTGATCACTATTCTGTCTTCACCATCTCTGTTCACGATCCTATGCTCACAATCTGTATTCTCTATCCTGTGATCACTGCCCTGTGTTCACTAACTGTGTTCACTGTCTGTGTACACTACCCTTTTTTCTGACTGTGTTCACAATCCCGTGTTCACCACCCTGTGTTCACTATCAGTGTTCACTATCCTATGTTCACTATCTTTGCTCATTATCCATGCTCACTCTCTGTGTTCACCAGCCTGTGCTCGCAATCCTGTGTTCACCACCCATGTTCACGATCATTGTACACTATTGTGTGTTCACTATCCTATGCTCACTCTCTGTTCACTATCTGTGTTCACTATCTGTGTTCACAAACTGTGTTCACTATTCTGTGTTCACAATCTGTGTTCACTATCCTGTGTTCATTATCAGTGTTCACTATCTGTTTTCACTGTCCCGTGTTCAGTATCTGTGTTCACTATCTTGTGTTCACTATCTGCGCTCACTTTCTGTTCACTATTCTTTGTTCACAATTCTTTGTTCACTGTCCTGTGTTCACTTTCGGTGTTCATTAACCTGTGTTCACCATCAGTGTTCCCTATCCTCTGCTCACTATCCTGTGCTCACTATCCTTTGTTTACTATCTGTTCTCACAAAGCCATGTTCACTATCAGTGTTCACTATCCCCTGTTATCTATCAATGTTCACGACCAATGTTCACTATCCTGTGTTCACTATCATGTGCTCACTATCCTGTGTTCACTATCAGTGTTCACTGTCCTGTGTTCATTATCTGTGCTCACTATCTGTGTTCATTTTCTATGTTCACTATCCAGTGTTCCCTATCTGTGTTCACGATCCTGTGTTCACTATCCTGTGTTCACTAACTGTGTTCACTATCCTGTGTTCACTATCCTGTGTTCACTATCTCTGTTCACTATCCACTGTTCACTATCCTGTGTTCACTATCCTTTGTTCACTTGATGTGCTAACTATCCCGTGTTCGCGAACAGTGTTAACTGTCAGTGTTCACTATCCTGTGCTCACTATCCTGTGTTCATTGTAGTGTTCACTCTCCTTTTTGCACTATTCTGTGTTCACTTTATTGTGTTCACTATCTGTGCTCACTATCCTGTGTTCACTATGCAGTGTTCACTATCTGTGTTTACTCTCCTACGTTCAAAATCAGTGTGTACAAACTTCTGCTCACTCTCTGTGTTCACTATCCTCTCTTCTCTATCTGTGTTCATGATCCTGTACTCTCAATCTGTATTCATTATCCTGTGTTCACTAATATGTGTTCACTAACTGTGTTCGCTGTCTGTATCCACTAACCTCTGGTTATTGTCTGTTTTCACAATCTGTTTTCACTCTTCTGTCCTCACTATCTATGTTCACGATCCTGTGCTAAAAATCTGTATTCACTATACTGTGTTCATCCCTGTGCTCACTAGTGTATGTTCACTATCCTGTGTTCACTGTCCTGTGCTAACTCTCTATGTTCACTATATTGTGTTCACAACCCTGTGTTCACTATCCCCATTCACTATCCTGTGTTCACTATCTGTATTCAATATCCTGGTTCACTATCCTGTGTTCACTAATCCTGTGTTCACTCTCAGTGTTCACTATCCCATGTTCACTATGTGTTCACTATCGACTGCTCACTATCCTGTGCTCTCTATCGTTTGTTCACTATCTATTCTCACAATCCGGTGTTCACTATCAGTGTTCACTATTCTGTGTTCACTATCAGTGTTTCCCAATCCAGTTCTCACTATCCTGTGCTCACTATTCTGTGCTCACTCTCCTGTGTTCACTCTCCTGTGTTCACGAACCTGTGTTCACTATCTGTGTTCATTATCCTTGTTCACTATCCTGTGTTCACTAATCCTGTGTTCACTATCATGTGCTCACTATCCTGTGTTCACTATCAGTGTTCACTGTCCTGTGTTCATTATCTGTGCTCACTATCAGTGTTCATTTTCTATGTTCACTATCCAGTGTTCCCTATCTGTGTTCTCGATCCTGTGTTCACTATCCTGTGTTCACTAACTGTGTTCACTATCCTGTGTTCACTATCCTGTGTTCACTATCTCTGTTAACTATCCACTGTTCACTATCCTGTGTTCACTATCCATTGTTCACTTGATGTGCTAACTACCCCGTGTTCGCTAACAGTGTTAACTGTCAGTGTTCACTATCCTGTGATCACTATCCTGTGCTCATTATCCTGTGTTCATTGTAGGCTTCAATTTCCTTCGTGCACTATTCTGTGTTCACTTTATTGTGTACACTATCTGTGCTCACTATCCTGTGTTCACTATGCTGTGTTCACTATCTGTGTTCACTCTCCTACGTTCACAATCAGTGTTCACAAACTTCTGCTCACTCTCTGTGTTCACTATCCTCTCTTCTCTCTCTGTGTTCATGATCCTGTGCTCTCAATCTGTATTCACTATCCTGTGTTCACTAACATGTGTTCACTAACTGTGTTCGCTGTCTGTGTCCACTAACCTCTGTTTACTATCTGTTTTCGCAATCTGTGTTCAATATTCTGTCCTCGCTATCTATGTTCACGATCCTGTGCTCACAATCTGTATCCACTATACTGTGTTCAATCCCTGTGCTCACTAGCATATGTTCACTATCTTGTGTTCACTATCCTATGCTCACTCTCCATGTTCACTATATTGTGTTCACAATCCTGTGTTCACTATCCCTGTTCACTATCCTGTGTTCACTATCCCGTGTTCACTATTCTGTACTCACGAATCTTGTGTTCACTCTCAGTGTTCACTATCCCATGTTCACTATTGACTTCTCACTATCTGTGATCACTATTCTGTCTTCACTATCTCTGTTCATGATCCTGTGCTCACAATCTGTATTCACTATCTTGTGTTCACTCTCCTGTGTTCACTAACTGTGTTCGCTGTCTGTGTATACCACCCTTTTTACTGACTGTGTTCACAATCCTGTGTTCACCATCCTGTGTTCACAATCCTGTGTTCACCATCCTGTGTTCACTAACTGTGTTCACTATCCTGTGCTCACTATTGTGCATTCACTATCTGTGGTCACTTTCTGTCTTCCCAATTCCGTGTTCACTATCTGTGTTCATTATCCTGTACTCACTACCTGTGCTCACTATCGTGTGTTCACTATCAGTGTTCTCTATCCTGTGCTCACTATCCTGTGCTCACTATCCTGTGCTCACTATCGTGTGTTCACTATCCTGTGTTCATTATCATGTGTTCACTAACCTGTGTTCACTAACGGTGTTCGCTGTCTCTGTACACTACCCTCTTTTTACTGACTGTGTTGAAAATCCCATCTTCACAATCTTGTGTTCACTAACTGTGTTCACTATCTTCTGCTCACTGTCATGCGTTCACTATCTATGGTCATTTTCCTGTGTTCACTCTCCTGTGTTCACTATATGTGCTCAGTCTCTGTGTTCACTATCCTGTGTTCATAATCCTGTGTTCACTATCTGTGTTCAATATCCTGTGTTCACTATCTATGCTCACTCTCTGTGTTCACTATCCTGTGTTCACAATACTGTGTTCACTATCCTGCATTCACTATCTGTGTTAATTTCCTGTGCTCACTAACCTGTGTTAATTTCCTGTGTTTACTCTCCTGTGTTGACTATCCAGTGCTAACTCTCCATGTTCACTGTCTTGTGTTCACTATCCTGTATTCATTATCCTGTATTCAATATCATTGTTAACTATCCTCTGTTCACTATCCTGTGCTCACTGTCCTTTGTTCACTATATCTGCTCATTATCCTGTGTTCACTATCTTTAATAACTATCCTGTGTTCACTATACTTTGCTCACTATCCTGTGTTCACTCCCTTTTTCACTAACTGTGTTCGCTGTCTGTGTATACTAACCTCTGTTTACTGACTGTGTTCACAATCCAGTGTTCACTAACTGTGTTCACTATACTCTGCACACTATCCTACGTTCACTATCTGTGTTGACTATCCTGTGTTCACTAACTATGTTCACAGTCCTGTGTTCACTATCCTGTGCTCACTCTCCATGTTCACTATATTGTGTTCACAATCCTGTGTTCATTATCTCTGTTCACTCTCCTGCGTTCACTATCCTGTGTTCACTATCCTGTGCTCTCTATACAGTGTTCATTGCACAGTGTTCACAATTCAGATCATTATGTGTCTTCACCAACTGGTGTTCACAATCCTGTGTTCACTATCCTGTGTTCACTACTGTGTTCACTAAAATGTTCTCACTATCCTGAGTTCGCTATCTATGTTCACTTTCCTGTGTTCACTATAATGTGTTCACTATTACCTGTTCCCTATCCTGTGTTCATTATGTGTGTTCAATATCTGTGTTCATTATCCTGTGTTCACTATCCGCAATCACTACTGTGTACACTATCCTGTGTTCACTATATGTGCTCACTCTCTGTGTTCACTATCCTGTGTTCACTATCTGTGCTCACTATCCTGTGTTCACTATACTGTGTTCACTATCTGTGTTCACTATTCTCTCTTCATTTTATGTGTTCACTATTTTGTTCACTATCTGTGTTCATTATTCTGTGTTTACTATCTGTGTTCACTTTCCTGTTTTCGATATCTGTGTAAAATACCTGTGCTCACTATGTGTGCTCACTATCCTGTGTTCACTATCTGTGTTCACTATCGTGTTCACTATTTCCGTTCACTGTCCTGTGTTCACTATCGTGTGCTCACTCTCCGTGTTCACAATCTTGTGTTCACAAACCTGTGTTCACTATCTGGGATTCACTCTCTGTGTTCACTATCCTCTGTTCACTATCAGGTGTTCACTATCTGTTTTCACTCTTCTGTATTCACTATCAGTATTCATGATCCACTGTTCACTATCAGTGTTCAATATCCTGTGTCGCTATCCTGTGTTCAATATCAATATTCACAATCTTGACTGTTTTGTGTTCACTATTCTGTGTTCTCTATCTGTGTTCACTATCCTGTGTTCACTACCTTTCTATATTATCTGTGTTCACTATCAGGGTTCACTATCCTGTATTCTCAAATTGTGTTCACTATCCTGTGTTCACTTTTCATTGTTCACTAACTGTGTTATCTGTCTGTGTACACTTCCATCTGTTTACTGACTGTGTTCAATATCATGTGTTCACAATCCTGTATTCACTGACTGTTTTCTCTATCCTGTGCTCAGTATCGTGTATTAACTATCTCTGTTCATGATCCTGTGTTCACTAACTGTGTTAATATCCTTCACTCACTAATCAGTGTTCAATACACAGTGTTCACAATCATGTGTTCACTATGTGTTCACTAACTGTAGTCACAATCCTGTGTTCACAAACTTGTGTTCACTATCTGTGTTCACAATCCTGTGCTCACTATGCCGAGTTCACTAACTGTGTTCACTTTCCTGAGTTCACTATTAATTGTTCACTATCCTTTGTTCATTATGGCTGTTCACTATCTGTGTACACTCTCTGTGTTCACTCTCTGTGTTCCCGATCCTGTGTTCACTATACTTGTTCACTATCCTGTGCTCACTATCCATGTTCACTACCCTGTGTTCACTATTCTTTGTTCACTATCTTGTGTTCATTATCTGTGTTCACTATCTATGTGTCACTATCTATGTTTAGTATTCTGTATTTACTATCTGTGCACACTATCTGTGTTCACTTTCCTTCATTCACAATCCAGTGTTCACTATCCTGTGTTCACTATTTGTGTTCATTATCTGTGTTCACTATACTGTGTTCATTATCTCTGTTCACTATCCTGTGTTCACTATCCTGTGCTCACTCTCCGTGTTCACAATCTTGTGTTCACAAACCTGTGTTCACTATCTGGGGTTAACTATCTGTGTTCACTATCCTCTGTTCACTATCAGGTCTACACTATCTGTGTTCACTATCCATGTTCATTATTGTGTGTTCACTATCAGTGTTCACTATCTACTGTTCACTCTCGGTGTTCACTATCCTGTGTTCACTATCAATATTCACAATCTTGACTGTCTTGTGTTCACTATTTTGTGTTCTCTATCTGTGTTCACTATCCTGTGTTCACAACCTTTCTATATTATGTGTTCACTATCTGTGTTCACTATCCTGTGTTCACAAATTTTGTTCACTATCCTGTGTTCACTATTCAGTGTTCACTAGCTGTGTTATCTGTCTGTGTACACTTCCCTCTGTTTACTGACTGTGTTCAATATCATGTGTTCAAAGTCCTGTGTTCACTAATTTTTTTCACTATCCTATGCTCAGTATCCTGCATTCACTATCTCTGTTCACGATCCTGTGTTCACTAACTGTGTTAATATCCTTTGCTCACTATACTGTGTTCACTACACAGTGTTCACATCATGTGTTCACTATGTGTGTTCACTAACTGCGGTCACAATCCTGTGTTCACTAACTTGTGTTCACTATCTGTGTTCACAATCCTGTGCTCTCTGTGCTGAGTTCACTAACTGTGTTCACTTTCCTGAGATCACAATTATTTGTTCACTATCCTGTGTTCATTATGGGTGTTCACTATCCGTGTTCATTATCTGTGTTCCCGATCCTGTTTCACTATCCTTGTTCACTATCCTGTGCTCACTATCCATGTTCACTACCCTGTGTTCACTATCCTGTGTTCACTATCTTATGTTCATTATTTGTGTTCACTATCCATGTGTCACTATCTGTGTTTATTATTCTGTAATCACTATCTGTGCTCACTATCTGTTTTCACTTTCCTGCGTTCACAATCCAGTCTTCACTATCCTGTGTTCATTCTCTGTGTTCATTATCTGTGTTCACTAAACTGTGTTCATTATCTCTGTTCACTATCCTGTGTTCACTATCCTGTGATTCCTCTCCGTGTTCACTGTCTTGTCTTCACTATCCTGTGTTCACTATACAGAGTTCACTATCAGTGTTCACTATCCTTTGTTCACGATCCTGTGCTCACTATCTGTGTTCACTATCCTGTGTTCCCTATCATTTTATCACGATCCTGTGTTCACTATCAGTGTTCGATATCCACTGTTCACTCTCTATGCTCTCGATTCTGTGTTCACTATCCATTGTTCAATATATGTGCTCACTATCCTGTGTTCTCTATCAGTATTCACAATATTGTGCTCACTATTTTGTGTTCACTATCCATTGTTCACTATCTTTCTTTACTAACCTTTGTTCACGATCATGTGTTCACTATTATCTATTCACTATCCTGTGTTCATTATCTGTGTTCAAAATCTGTGTTCATTATCTGTGTTCACTATTCTGTGTTCACTATCTGTGTTCAATATCCTGTGTTCATTATCTGTCCTCACTCTTTGTGTTCACTATCCTGTGTTCACAATCCTGAGTACACTATCCAGTGTTCACTATCTGTTTTCATTACCTCTGCTCAATAACCTGTGTTAATTATCTGTGTTCACTATCCTGTGCAAACTCTCCGTGTTCACTGTCTTGTGTTCACTATCCGGTGTTTACCATCCTGTGTTCATGATCATTGTTCACTATCATCTGTTCACTATCCTGTGCTCACTATCCTGTGTTCACTATCAGTATTCACTATCCCTTGTTCACTATAAATGATTACTATCCTGTGTTCGCAATCCTGTGTTTACTATCTGTGATCCCTATCCTGTGTTCACTATTGTTTGCTCAATATCATGTGTTCACACCCAGTTTTCATTAACTGTGTTCGCTGTCTGTGGACGACCCCCAGTTTACTGACTGTGTTCACAATCCTGTGTTCACAATCCTGTGTTCACCAACCTGCGTTCACTACCTGTGTTCACAATTCTGTGTTCACTAACTCTTTTCACTATCCCGTGTTCAATATCCTATGCTCACTCTCCATGTTTACTATATTGTTTTCACAATCCTGTGTTCACTATCTGTATTCAATATCCTGGTTCACTATCCTGTGTTCACCAATTCTGTGTTCACTCTCAGTGTTCACTATCGACTGCTCACTATCCTGCGCTCTCTATCGTTTGTTCACTATCTGTGCTCACAATCCTGTGTTCATTCTCAGTGTTCACTATCCCATGTTCACTATGTGTTCACTATCGACTGCTCACTATCTGTGATCACTATTCTGCCTTCACTATCTCTGTTCACGATCCTGTGCTCACAATCTGTATTCAATATCCTGTGATCACTACCCTGTGTTCATTAACTCTGTTCACTGTCTGTGTACACTACCCATTTTTTCTGACTGTGTCGACAATCCTGTGTTCACCATCCTGTGTTCACCAACTGTGTTCACTATCCTGTGCTCACTATCGTGGATTCACCATCTGTGGTCACTTTCTGTCTTCACAATTATGTGTTCACTATCTGTTTTCATTGTTCCGTGTTCACTATCTGTGTTCACTATCTTGTGTTCACTATCTTTGCTCACTCACTGTTCACTATTCTTTGTTCACAATCCTTTGTTCACTATCCTGTGTTCACTTTCTGTGTTCAGTAACCTGTGTTCACCATCAGTGTTCCCCATCCTCTGCTCACTATCCTGTGCTCACTATCCATTGTTTATTATCTGTTTTCACAATGCTGTGTTCACTATCAGTGTTCACTCTCCCCTGTTCACTATCAATGTTCACTATCAATGTTTACTATCTTGTGTTCACTATCCTGTGCTCACTATCCTGTGTTCACTATCTGTATTCATTTTCTATGTTCACTATCCGGTGTTCCCTATCTGTTTTCACAATCCTGTGTTCACGAACTGCGTTCACTATTCTTGTTCACTATCCTGTGTTCACTATCCTGTGTTCACTATCCTGTGTTCACTATCCACTGTTCACTATCCTGTGTTCACTATGCTTTGTTCACTATCTGTGCTCACTATCCTGTGTTCACTAACAGTGTTCACGGTCAGTGTTCACTATCCTTTTTGCACTATTCTGTGTTCACTTTATTGTGTTCACTATCTGTGCTCACTATCCTGTGTTCACTATGCGGTGTTCACTATCTATGTTTACTCTCCTACGTTCAAAATCAGTGTTCACAAACTTCTGCTCACTCTCTATGTTCACTATCCTCTCTTCTCTCACTGTGTTCACGATCCTGTACTCTCAATCTGTATTCACTATCCTGTGTTCACTAATATGTGTTCATTAACTGTGTTCGCTGTCTGTATCCACTAACCTCTGGTTACTGTCTGTTTTCGCAATCTGTTTTCACTCTTCTGTCCTCACAATCTATGTTCACGATCCTGTGCTCAAAATCTGTATTCACTATACTCTGTTCACTCCCTGTGCTCATTAGTGTATGTTCACTATCCTGTGTTCACTGTCCTGTGCTAACTCTCCATGTTCACTATATTGTGATCACAACCCTGTGTTCACTATCCCCGTTCACTATCCAGTGTTCACTATCTGTATTCAATATGCTGGTTCACTATCCTGTGTTCACTAATCCTGTGTTCACTCTCAGTGTTCACTATCCCATGTTCACTTTGTGTTCACTATCGACTGCTCACTATCCTGTGCTCTCTATTGTTTGTTCACTATCTATGCTCACAATCCTGTGTTCACTATCAGTGTTCACTATTCTGTGTTCACTATCAGTGTTTCCCAATCCAGTTCTCACTATCCTGTGCTCACTATCCTGTGCTCACTATCCTGTGCTCACTCTCCTGTGTTCACTGACCTGTGTTCACTAACCTGTGTTCACTATCTGTGTTCATTATCCTTGTTCACTATCCTGTGTTCACTAATCCTGTGTTCACTCTCAATGTTCACTATCCTGTGTTCACCGTGTTCACTATTGATTGCTCACTATCTGTGATCACTATTCTGTCTTCACCATCTCTGTTCATGATCCTGTGCTCACAATCTGTATTCACTATCCTGTGATCACTGCCCTGTGTTCACTAACTGTGTTCACTGTCTGTGTACACTACACTTTTTTCTGACTGTGTTCACAATCCTGTGTTCACCATCCTGTGTTCACTATCTGTGTTCACTATCCTGTGCTCACTATTGTGCATTCACTATCTGTCGTCACTTTTTGTCTTCACAATTCTGTGTTCACTATCTGTGTTCACTATCCTATGTTCACTATCTGTGCTCATTATCCATGCTCACTCTCTGTGTTCACCAACCTGTGCTTACAATCCTGTGTTCACTACCGATGTTCACGATCATTGTACACTATTATGTGTTCTTTATCCTATGCTCACTCTCTCTGTTCACTATCTGTGTTCACTATCTGTGTTCACAAACTGCGTTCACTATTCTGTGTTCACAATCTGTGTTCACTATCCTGTGTTCATTATCAGTGTTCACTATCTGTTTTCACTGTCCCGTGTTCAGTATCTGTGTTCACTATCTTTGCTCACTTACTGTTCACTATTCTTTGTTCACAATCCTTTGTTCACTGTCCTGTGTTCATTTTCGGTGTTCATTAACCTGTGTTCACCGTCAGTGTTCCCTATCCTCTGCTCAGTATACTGTGCTCACTATCCTTTGTTTACTATCTGCTCTCACAAAGCCGTGTTCACTATCAGTGTTCACTATCCCCTGTTCTCTATCAATGTTCACTATCAATGTTTTCTATCCTGTGTTCACTATCCTGTGCTCACTACCCTGTGTTCACTATCAATGTTCATTGTCCTGTGTTCATTATCTGTGCTCACTATCTGTGTACATTTTCTATGTTCACTATCCACTGTTCCCTATCTGTGTTCACGATCCTGTGTTCACTAACTGTGTTCACTATCCTGTGTTCACTATCCTGTGTTCACTGTCCACTGTTCACTATCCCGTGTTCACTATCCATTGTTCACTTGATGTGCTAACTATCCCGTGTTCACTAACAGTGTTCACTGTCAGTGTTCAATATCCTGTATTCACTATCCTGTGCTCATTATCCTGTGTTCATTGTAGTCTTCAATATCCTTTGTGCAGTATTCTGTGTTCACTTTATTGTGTTCACTATCTGTGCTCACTATCCTGTGTTCACTATGTTGTATTCACTATCTGTGTTCACTCTCCTACATTCACAATCAGTGTTCACAAACTTCTGCTCACTCTCTGTGTTCACTATCCTCTCTTCTCTATCTGTGTTCACGAACCTGTGCTCTCAATCTGTATTCACTATCCTGTGTTCACTAACATGTGTTCACTAACTGTGTTCGCTGTCTGTGTCCACTAACCTCTGTTTACTATCTGTTTTCGCAATCTGTGTTCACTATTCTGTCCTCACTATCTATGCCCACGATCCTGTGCTCACAATCTGTATTCACTATACTGTGTTCACTCCCTGTGCTCACTAGCATATGTTCACTATCCTGTGTTCACTATCCTATGCTCACTCTCCGTGTTCACTATATTGTGTTCACTAACCTGTGTTCACTATATGGGGTTAACTATCTGTGTTCACTATCCTCTGTTCACTATCCTGTGTTCACTATCCTGTGTTCACTATCTGTGTTCAATATCCTGGTTCACTATTCTGTACTCACGAATCTTGTGTTCACTCTCAGTGTTCACTATCTCATGTTCACTATGTGTTCACTATTGACTTCTCACTATCTGTGATTACTATTCTGTCTTCACTATCTCTGTTCACGATCCTGAGCTCACAATCTGTATTCACTATCCTGTGTTCACTAATCTGTGTTCACTAACTGTGTTCGCTGTCTGTGTATACTACCCTTTTTTACTGACTGTGTTCACAATCCTGTGTTCACCATCCTGTGTTCACAATCCTGTGTTCACCATCCTGTGTTCACTAACTGTGTTCACTATCCTGTGCTCACTGTTGTGCATTCACTATCTGTGGTCACTTTCTGTATTCACAATTCCGTGTTCACTATCTGTGTTCACTATCCTTTGCTCACTATCTGTGCTCACCATCCATGTTTACTCTCTGTGCTCACTATCCTGTGCTCACTATGCTGTGCTCACTATCTGTGCTCACCATCCATGTTTACTCTCTGTGCTCACTATCCTGTGCTAACTATGCTGTGCTCACTATCGTGTGTTCACTATCAGTGTTCTCTATCCTGTGCTCACTATCCTGTGCTCACTATCCTGTGCTCGCTATCGTGTGTTCACTATCCTATGTTCACTATCTTGTGTTCACTATCATGTGTTCATTATCTCTGTTCATGATCCTGTGCTCACAATCTGTATTCACAATCCTGTGTTCAATACCCTGTGTTCACTAATGGTGTTTGCTGTCTGTGTACACTACCCTCTTTTTACTGACTGTGTTGAAAATCCTATCTTCACAATCTTGTTACACTAACTGTGTTCACGTCTTCTGCTCACTGTCGTGCGTTCACTATCTATGGTCATTTTCTTGTGTTCACTCTCCTGTGTTCACTATATGTGCTCAGTCTCTGTGTTCACTATGCTGTGTTCATAATCCTGTGTTCACTATCTGTGTTCAATATCCTGTGTTCAGTATCTGTGCTCATTCACTGTGTTCACTATCGTGTGTTCACAATACTGTGTTCACTATCCTGCATTCACTATCTGTGTTAATTACCTGTGCTCACTAACCTGTGTTAATTTTCTGTGTTCACTCTCCTGTGTTGACTATCCAGTGCTAACTCTCCGTGTTCACTGTCTTGTGTTCACTATCCTGTATTCATTATCCTATATTCAAAATCATTGTTAACTATCCTCTGTTCACTATTCTGTGCTCACTGTCCTTTGTTCACTATGTCTGCTCATTATCCTGTGTTCACTATCAGTGTTCACTATCCTGTGTTCACTATCTTTAATCACTATCCTGTGTTCACTATACTTTGCTCACTATCCTGTGTTCACTCCCCTTTTTCACTAACTGTGTTCGCTGTCTGTGTGTACTAACCTCTGTTCACAATGCTGTGTTCACAATCCAGTGTTCACTAACTGTGTTCACTATACTCTGCACACTATCCTACATTCACTACCTGTGTTGACTATCCTGTGTTCACTAACTATGTTCACAGTCCTGTGTTCACTATCCTGTGCTCACTCTCCATGTTCACTATATTGTGTTCACAATCCTGTGTTCATTATCTCTGTTCACTCTCCTGCGTTCACTATCCTGTGTTCAGTATCAGTGTTCAGTAACCCATGTTAACTATCATTGTGCACTGTCGACTGCTCACTATCCTGTGGTCATTATAATGTTTTCACTATCCTTTGTTCACTCTACTGTGCTCACTATCTGTATTCACTATCCTTGTTCACTATGCTGTGTTCACTATCTGTGTTCACTATCCTTGTTCACTATGCTGTGTTCACTAAACCTACATTCACTCTCAGTGTTCACTATCCCCTGTTCATAATGTGTTCACTATCAACTGCTCACTATTTGTGTTCACTATACTGTATTCACTATCTCTGCTCGCGATCCTGTGCTCACACTCTGTATTCACTAGTATGTGTTCACTACCCCATGTTCACTAACTGTGTTCACTATACTGTGCTCACCATCGTGCATTCACTATCTGTGGTCACTTTCCTGTGTTCACTATCCTGTGCTCTCTATACAGTGTTCACTGCACAGTGTTCACAATTCAGATCATTATGTGTGTTCACCAACTGGTGTTCACAATCCTGTGTTCACTATCCTGTGTTCACTACTGTATTCACTAAAATGTGCTCACTATCCTGAGTTCGCTATCTATGTTCACTTTCCTGTGTTCACTATAATGTGTTCACTATTACCTGTTCACTACCCTGTGTTCATTAAGTGTGTTCACTATCTGTGTTCATTATCCGCAATCACTACTGTGTACACTATCCTGTGTTCACTGTATGTGCTCACACTCTGTGTTCACTATCCTGTGTTCACAATCTGTGCTTACTATCCTGTGTTCACTATACTGTGTTCACTATCTGTGTTCAGTATTCTGTCTTCATTTTATGTGTTCACTATTTTGTTCACTATCTGTGTTCATTATTCTGTGTTTACTACCTGTTCGCTTTCCTGTTTTCGATATCTGTGTAAAATATCTGTGCTCACTATGTGTGTTCACTATCCTGTGTTCACCATCTGTGTTCACTTTCGTGTTCACTATCTCCATTCACTGTCCTGTGTTCACTATCCTGTGCTCACACTCCGTGTTCACAATCATGTGTTCACGAACCTGTGTTCACTATCTGGGATTGGCTTTCTGTGTTCACTATCCTCTGTTCACTATCAGGTGTTCACTATCTGTTTTCACTATTCATGTTCACTATTCTGTATTCACTATCAGTATTCATGATCCATTGTTCACTATCAGTGTTCACTATCCTGTGTCAATATCTTGTGTTCACTATCAATATTCACAACCTTGACTGTCTTGTGTTCATTATTCTGTGTTCTCTATCTGTGTTCACTATCCTGTGTTCACTACCTTTCTATATTATCTGTGTTCACTATCAGTGTTCACTATCCTGTGTTCTCAAATTGTGTTCACTATCCTGTGTTCACTTTTCAGTGTTCACTAACTGTGCTATCTGTCTGTGTACACTTCCCTCTGTTTACTGACTGTGTTCAATATCATGTGTTCACAATCCTGTATTCACTGACTGTTTTCTCTATCCTATGCTCAGTATCCTATCTCTGTTCATGATCCTGTGTTCACTAACTGTGTTAATATCCTTCACTCACTACACAGTGTTCAATACAGTGTTCACAATCATGTGTTCACTATGTGTTCACTAATTGTGTTCACTTTCCTGAGTTCACAATTAATTGTTCACTATTCTGTGTTCATTATGGGTGTTCACTATCTGTGTTCACTCACTGTGTTCCCGATCCTATGTTCACTACACTTGTTCACTATCCTGTGCTCACTATCCATGTTCACTACCCTATGTTCACTATCCTTTGTTCACTGTCTTGTGTTCATTATCTGTGTTCACTATCTATGTGTCACTATCTGTGTTCATTATTCTGTATTCACTATCTGTGCACACTATCTGTGTTCACTTTCCTGCGTTCACAATCCAGTGTTCACTATCCTGTGTTCACTATTCGTGTTCATTATCTGTGTTCACTATACTGTGTTCATTATCTCTGTTCACTATCCTGTGTTCACGATCCTGTGCTCACTCTCTGTGTTCACAATCTTGTGTTCACAAACCTGTGTTCACTATCTGGGGTTAACTATCTGTGTTCACTATCCTCTGTTCACTATCAGGTCTACACTATCTGTGTTCACTATCCATGTTCACTATTGTGTGTTTACTATCAGTGTTCACTATCCACTGTTCACTATCGGTGTTCACTGTCAATATTCACAATCTTGACTGTCTTGTGTTCACTATTTTGTGTTCTCTATCTGTGTTCACTATCCTGTGTTCAATACCTTTCTATATTATGTGTTCACTATCTGTGTTCACTATCCTGTGTTCACAAATTTTGTTCACTATCCTGTGTTCACTATTCCGTGTTCACTAACTGTGTTATCTGTCTGAATAAACTTAGAGAAACATAGAAAATAAGTGCAGGAGCAGGCCATTCGGCCCTTCTAGCCTGCACCGCCATTCAATGAGTTCATAGCTGAATATGCAACTTCAGTACCCCATTCCTGCTTTGTCACCATACCCCTTGATCCCCCTAGTAGTAAAGACTTCATCTAACTCCTTTTTGAATATATTTAGTGAATTGGCCTCAACAGCTTTCTGTGGTAGAGAATTCCACAGGTTCACCACTCTCTGGGTGAAGAAATTCCTCCTCATCTCGGTCCTAAATGGCTTCCCCCTTATCCTTAGACTGTGTCCCCTGGTTCTGGACTTCCACAACATTGGGAACATTCTTCCTGCATCTAACCAGTCTAACCCCGTCAGAATTTTAAACGTTTCTATGAGGTCCCCTCTCATTCTTCTGAACTCCAGTGAATACAAGCCCAGTTGATCCAGTCTTTCTTGATAGGTCAGTCCCGCCATCCCGGGAATCAGTCTGGTGAACCTTCGCTGCACTCCCTCAATAGCAAGAATGTCCTTCCTCAGGTTAGGCAACCAAAACTGTACACAATACTCCAGGTGTGGCCTCACCAAGGCGCTGTACAACTGTAGCAACACCTCCCTGCCCCTGTACTCAAATCCCCTCGCTATGAAGGCCAACATGCCATTTGCTTTCTTAACCGCCTGCTGTACCTGCATGCCAACCTTCAATGACTGATGTACCATGACACCCAGGTCTCTTTGCACCTCCCCTTTTCCTAATCTGTCACCATTCAGATAATAGTCTGTCTCTCTGTTTTTACCACCAAAGTGGATAACCTCACATTTATCCACATTATACTTCATCTGCCATGCATTTGCCCACTCACCTAACCTAGCCTCATAGCATCCTCCTCGCAGCTCACACTGCCACCCAACATAATGTCATCCGCAAATTTGGAGATACTACATTTAATCCCCTCGTCTAAATCATTAATGAACAGTGTAAACAGCTGGGGCCCCTGCACAGAACCTTGCGGTACCCCACTAGTCACTGCCTGCCATTCTGAAAAGTATCCATTTACTTCTACTCTTTGCTTCCTGTCTGACAACCAGTTCTCAATCCATGTCAGCACACTACCCCCAATCCCATGTGCTTTAATTTTGCACATTAATCTCTTGTGTGGGACCTTGTCAAAAGCCTTCTGAAAGTCCAAATATACCACATCAACTGGTTCTCCCTTGTCCACTCTACTGGAAACATCCTCAAAATATTCCAGAAGATTTGTCAAGCATGATTTCCCTTTCACAAATCCATGCTGACTTGGTTCTATCATGTCACCTCTTTCCAAATGCACTGCTATGACATCCTTAATAATTGATTCCATCATTTTACCCACTACCGATGTCAGGCTGACCAGTCTATAATTTCCTGTTATCTCTCTCCCTCCTTTTTTAAAAAGTGGGGTTACATTGGCTACCCTCCACTCCATAGGAACTGATCCAGAGTCAATGGAATGTTGGAAAATGACTGTCAATGCATCCACTATTTCCAAGACCACCTCCTTAAGTACTCTGGGATTCAGACCATCAGGCCCTGGGGATTATCGGCCTTCAATCCCATCAATTTCCCCAACACAATTTCCCGACTAATAAGGATTTCTCTCAGTTCCTCCTCCTTACTAGACCCTCCGACCCCTTTTATATCCGGAAGGTTGTTTGTGTCCTCCTTAATGAATACCGAACCAAAGTACTTGTTCAATTGGTCTGCCATTTCTTTGTTCCCCGTTATGACTTCCCCTGATTCTGACTGCAGGGGACCTACATTTGTCTTTATAACCTTTTTCTCTTTACATATCTATAGAAACTTTTGCAATCCGTCTTAATGTTCCCTGCAAGCTTCTTCTCGTACTCCATTTTCCCTGCCCTAATCAAAACCTTTGTCCTCCTCTGCTGAGTTCTAAATCTCTCCCAGTCCACAGGTTTGCTGCTATTTCTGGCCAATTTGTATGCCACTTCTTTGGCTTTAATACTATCCCTGATTTCCCTTGATAGCCACGGTTGAGCCACCTTCCCTTTTTTATTTTTCCGCCAGACAGGAATGTACAATTGTTGTAGTTCATCCATGCAGTCTCTAAATGTCTGCCATTGCCCATCCACTGTCAACCCCTTAAGTATAATTCACCAATCTATCCTAGCAAATTCACGGCTCATACCTTCAAAGTTACCCTTCTTTAAGTTCTGGACCATGGTCTCTGAATTAACTGTTTCATTCTCCATCCTAATGCAGAATTCCACCATATTATGGTCACTCTTCCCCAAGGGGCCTCGCACAACGAGATTGCTAATTAATCCTCTCTCATTACACAACACCCAGTCTAAGATGGCCTCCCCCGTAGTTGGTTCCTCGACATATTGGTCTCGAAAACCATCCCTTATGCACTCCAGGAAATCCTCCTCCACCGTATTGCTTCCAGTTTGGTTAACCCAATCTATGTGCATATTAAAGTCACCCATTATAACTGCTGCACCTTTATTGCATGCACCCCTAATTTCATGTTTGATGCCCTCCCCAACATCACTACTACTGTTTGGAGGTCTGTACACAACTCCCACTAACGTTTTTTGTCCTTTGGTGTTCTGCAGCTCTACCCATATAGATTCCACATCATCCAATCTAATGTCCTTCTGAACTATTGCCTTAATTTCCTCCTGAACCAGCAATGCAACCCCACCTCCTTTTCCTTTTATTCTATCTTTCCTGAATGTTGAATACCCCTGGATGTTGAGTTCCCAGCCCTAATTATCCTGGAGCCACGTCTCCGTAATCCCAATCACATCATATTTGTTAACATCTATTTGCACAGTTAATTCATCCACCTTATTGCGGATACTCCTTGCATTAAGACACAAAGCCTTCAGGCTTGTTTTTTTAACACCATTTGTCCTTTTAGAATTTTGCTGTACAATGGTCCTTTTTGTTCTTTGCCTTGGGTTTCTCTGCTCTCCACTTTTCCTCATCTCCTTTCTGTCTTTTGCTTTTGCCTCCTTTTTGTTTCCCGCTGGCTCCCTGCATTGGTTCCCTTCCCCCTGCCATATTAGTTTAACTCCTCCCCAACAGCACTAGCAAACATTCCCCCTAGGACATTGGTTCCGGTCCTGCCCAGGTGCAGACCGTTCGGTTTGTACTGGTCCCACCTCCCCCAGAACCGGTTCCAATGCCCCAGGAATTTGAATCCCTCCCTGCTGCACCACTGCTCAAGCCACGTATTCACCTGCGCTATCCTGCAATTCCTACTCTGACTAGCACGTGGCACCGGTAGCAATCCCGAGATTACTACTTTTGAGGTTCTACTTTTTAATTTAGCTCCTAGTTCCTTAAATTCGTTTCGTAGGGCCTCATCCCATTTTTTTACCTATGTCGTTGGTACCAATGTTCACCACAACAACTGGCTGATCTCCCTCCATTTTTAGAATGTCCTGCACCCGCTCTGAGACATCCTTGACCCTTGCACCAGGGAGGCAACATACCATCCTGGAGTTTCAGTTGCAGCCGCAGAAACGCCTATCTATTCCCCTTCCAATTGAATCCCCTGTCACTATCGCTCTCCCACTCTTTTTCCTGCCCTCCTGGGCAACAGAGCCAGCCACGGTGCCATGAACTTGGCTGCTGCTGCCCTCCCCTGATGAGTCATCCCCCTCAACAGTACCCAAAGCAGTGTATCTGTTTTGCAGGGGGATGACCACAGGGGACTCCTGCACTACCTTCCTTGCACTGCTCTTCCTGTTGGTCTTCCATTCCCTATCTGGCTGTGGACCCTTTCCCTGCAGTACGACCAACTCGCTACACATGATACTCACGTCATTCTCAGCATCGTGTATGCTCCAGAGTGAATCCACTCTCAGCTCCAACTCCGCAACGCGGACCGTCAGGAGCTGGAGGTGGATACACTTCCTGCACACATAGTCATCAGGGACACTGGAGTCGTCCCTGAGTTCCCACATGGTACAGGAGGAGCATAACACCCGACCGAGCTTTCCTGCCATGAATTAACCCTTAGATACACTTAAATTGGCAACAACAATGTTAAAGTTTACTCACTGTTATCGAAGAGAAAAAAAGAAAAACTTCCCCCTGTATACTGACTGTGTTCAATATCATGTGTTCAAAATCCTGTGTTCACTAACTGTTTTCACTATCCTGTGCTCAGTATCCTGCATTCACTATCTCTGTTCACGATCCTGTGTTCACTAACTGTGTTAATATCCTTTGCTCACTATACAGTGTTCACTACACAGTGTTCACATCATGTGTTCACTATGTGTGTTCACTAACTGCGGTCACAATCTTGTGTTCACTAACTTGTGTTCACTATCTGTGTTCACAATCCTGTGCTCACTATGCTGAGTTCACTAACTGTGTTTACTTTCCTGAGTTCACAATTATTTGTTCACTATCCTGTGTTCATTATGGGTGTTCACTATCCGTGTTCATTATCTGTGTTCCCGATCATGTTTTCACTATCCTTGTTCACTATCCTGTACTCACTATACATGTTCAATACCCTGTGTTCATTATCCTGTGTTGACTATCTTGCGTTCATTATTTGTGTTCACTATCCATGTGTCACTATCTGTGTTTATTATTCTGTATTCACTATCTGTGCACACTATCTGTTTTCACTTTCCTGCGTTCACAATCCAGTGTTCAATATCCTGTGTTCATCCTCTGTGTTCATTATCTGTGTTCACTAAACTGTGTTCATTATCTCTGTTCACTATCCTGTGTTCACTATCCTGTGCTCACTCTCCGTGTTCATAAACTTGTGTTAAGAACCCGGTGTTCACTATCCGGGGTTCACTACCTGTGTTCACCATCCTCTTTGCACTATCCTGTGTTCACTATCTGTGTTCACTATCCTCGTTCTTGATCCTATTTTCACTATCCTGTGTTCACTATCATTTTTCACAATCCTGTATTCACTATCAGTGTTCCCTATCCTCTGTTCACTATCTGTGCTCACTATTGTGAGTTCACTATCCATTTTCACTATCTGTGCTCACTATCCTGTGTTCATTATCAGTATTCACAATCTTGTGCTAACAATTCTGTGTTCACCATCCCTTGTTCACTATCCTTGTTCACTATCCGGTGTTCACTATCCTGTGTTCCATATCAGTGTTCACTATCCTGTGTTCACTATTAGTGTTCACTATCCACTGTTCACTATCCTGTGTTCACTATCCTTTGTTCACTATCTGTGCTCACGATTGGGTGTTCACTATCAGTGTTCACTATCCCGTGTTCACTATCAGTGTTCACTATCCTTGTTCACTATCCTGTGCTCAATAGCCATGTTCACTATCCTGTGTTCAATAACAGTGTTCATTATCTGTGTTCACTATCCTGTGTTCACTAACTCTCTTCACTATCCTGTGTTCACTATCCTGTGCTCACTCTCCTTGTTCACAATCTTGTGTTCACAACCCTGTGTCCACTATCAGGGGTTCACTATCTGTGTTCACTATCCTCTCTTCACTATCCTTTGTTCACTATCCAGTGTTCACTATCCTGTGTTCCATATCAGTGTTCACTATCCTGTGTTCACTATTAGTGTTCACTATCCACTGTTCACTATTCTGTGTTCACTATCCTTTGTTCACTATCTGTGCTCACGATCAGGCGTTCAATATCAGTATTCAATATCCCATGTTCACTATCAGTGTTCACTATCCTTGTTCACTATCCTGTGCTCACTATCCTGTGTTCCATATCAGTGTTCACTATCCTGTGTTCACTATTATTGTTAACTATCCACTGTTCGATATCCTGTGTTCACTATCCTGTGCTCACTCTCCTTGTTCACAATCTTGTGTTCACAACCCTGTGTCCACTATCAGGGGTTCACTATCTGTGTTCGCTATCCTCTCTTCACTATCCTGTGTTCACTATTAGTGTTCACTATCCACTGTTCACTATCCTTTGTTCACTATCCTTTGTTCACTATCTGTGCTCACGATCAGGTGTTCACTATCAGTATTCACTATCCCATGTTCACTATCAGTCTTCACTCTCCTTGTTCACTATCCTGTGCTCACTAGCCATGTTCACTATCCTGTGTTCAATATCAGTGTTCATTATCTATGTTCACTATCCTGTGTTCACTATCCTTTGTTCACTATCTGTGCTCACGACCGGGTGTTCACTATCAGTGTTCACTATCCCGTGTTCACTATCAGTGTTCACTATCCTTGTTCACTATCCTGTGCTCACTAGCCATGTTCACTATCCTGTGTTCAATATCAGTGTTCATTATCTGTGTTCACTATCCTGTGTTCACTAACTCTCTTCACTATCCTGTGTTCACTATCCTGTGCTCACTCTCCTTGTTCACAATCTTGTGTTCACAACCCTGTGTCCACTATCAGGGGTTCACTATCTGTGTTTGCTATCCTCTCTTCACTCTCCTGTGTTCACTATCCGGTGTTCACTATCCTGTGTTCCATATCAGTGTTCACTATCCTGTGTTCACTATTAGTGTTCATTATCCACGGTTCACTATCCTGTGTCACTATCCTTTTTTCACTATCTGTGCTGACGATCAGGCGTTCATTATCAGTATTCACTATCCCATGTTCACTATCAGTGTTCACTATCCTTGTTCACTATCCTGTGCTCATTAGCCATGTTCACTACACTGTGTTCACTATCCCATGTTCACTATCTCTCTTCACTATCCTGTGTTCACTATACTGTGCTCACTCTCCTTGTTCACAATCTTGTGTTCACAATCCTGTGTCCACTATCAGGGGTTCACTATCTGTGTTCGCTATCCTCTGTTCACTATCCTGTGTTAACTATCCTTTGTTCACTATCATTTTTGCACGACCCCATGTTCACTATCAGTGTTCACTATCTGTGTTCACTATCTGTGCTCACGATTCTGCGTTCACTGTCCATTGTTCACTTTTAGTGCTCACTATCCTGTGTTCACTATCTGTGCTCACTATCCTTTGTTCACTATCTGTGCTCACTATAGTGTGTTCACTATCAGTGTTCATTATCCCATGGTCACTATCAGTGTTCACCAGCCTGTATTCACGTTCCTGTGCTCTCTATGCTGTGTTCATGATCAGTGTTCACTATCCTGTGTTCACTATCCTGTGCTCACTATCCTGTGTTCACTATCAGTGTTCAATATATTGTGTTGTCTATCCTGTGTCCACTATCTTGTGTTCATTATCTGTGCTAACTATACTCTGTTTATTATCAATATTCAACAATCTTCTGCTCACTATCTATGTTAACTATCCTGTCTTCAATATCTGTGTTCACAATCCTGTGTTCACCGTCATGTATTCACTAACTGTATTCACTATCCTGTGTTCATGAATTATGTTCTCTGTCTGTGTACATTTACCAGTGTTTACTGACTGTGTTCACAATTCTGTGTTCACCATCCTGTGTTCACTAGCTGTGTTCACTATCCTGTGTTCACTATCCTGTGCTCACTCTCCGTGGTCACTTTTTTGTGTTCACAATCCTGTGTTCATGATCCTGTGCTCACAATCTGTATTCACAATCCTGTGTTCACTATCCTGTGTTCACTAACTGTGTTCGCTGTCTGTGTACACTACCCTCTTTTTACTGACTGTGTTCAAAATCCTATCTTCACATTCCTGTATTCACTAACTGTGTTCACTATCTTCTGCTCACTGTCGTGCGTTCAATATTTCTGGTCATTTTCCAGTGTTCACTAACTGTGTTCACTATCCTGTGCTCTCTATGCAGTGATCACTACAAAGTGTTCACAATCCAGTGTTCATTATGTGTGTTCGCCAAATGGTGTTCATAATCCTGTGTTCACTATCTGCATTCACTCATGCGTTCACGATCCTGTGTTCACTATATGTGCTCACTCTCTGTGATCACTATCATGTGTTCACAATCCTGTGTTCACTATCCTGAGTTCCCTATCTGTGTTCACTATCCTATGTTCATTATCTGTGTTCAATATCTGTGTTCATTATCTGTGTTCACTATCCTGTGTTCACTATCTGTGTTCAATATCCTGTGCTCACTCTCTGTGCTCACTCTCTGTGTTCACTATCCTGTGTTCACAGTACAGTGTTCACTATCCTGTGCTCACTATCCTTTGTTCACTATCTCTGCTCACTATCCTGTGTTCACTATCAGTTTTCACTATCCTTTGTTCACTATCTTGTGTTCATTATCTGTGTTCACTATCTTGGTGTCACTATCTGTGTTTTTTATTCTGTATTCACTATCTGTGCACACTATCTGTGTTCACTTTCCTATTTTCACAATCCAGTGTTCACTATCCTGTATTCACTATCTGTGTTCATTATCTGTGTTCACTATACTGTATTCATTATCTCTGTTCAGTATCCTGTGTTCACTATCCTGTGCTCACTCTCCATGTTCACATTCTTGTGTTCACAAACCTGCGTTCACTATCTGTGTTCACTATCCATGTTCACCATTCTGTGTTCACTATCAGTATTCACTATCCACTGTTCAATATCAGTATTCACTAACCTGTGTTCACTATCCTGTGTTCACTATCAATATTCACAATTTTGACTGTCTTGTGTTCACTATTCTGTGTTCTCTATCTGTGTTCACTATCTGTGTTCACTATCCCGTGTTCACAAATTTTGTTCACTATCCTGTGTTCACTATTCTGTGTTCACTAACTGTGTTATCTGCCTGTGTACACTTCCCTCTGTTTACTGACTGTGTTCAATATCATGTGTTCACAATCCTGTGTTCACCAACTGTTTTCACTATCCTGTGCTCAGTATCCTGCATTCACTATCTCTGTTCACGAACCTGTGTTCACTAACTGTGTTAATATCCTTTGCTCACTATACAGTGTTCACGACACAGAGTTCACATCAAGTGTTCACTATGTGTGTTAACTAACTGCGGTCACAATCCTGTGTTCACTATCTGCATTCACTCATGCGTTCACGATCCTGTGTTCACTATATGTGCTCACTCTCTGTGATCACTATCATGTGTTCACAATCCTGTGTTCACTATCCTGAGTTGCCTATCTGTGTTCACTATCCTATGTTCATTATCTGTGTTCAATATCTGTGTTCATTATCTGTGTTCACTATCCTGTGTTCACTATCTGTGTTCAATATCCTGTGCTCACTCTCTGTGTTCACTATCCTGTGTTCACAGAACAGTGTTCACTATCCTGTGTTCATGATCCTGTGTTCACTATCACAGTTCACTATCCTCTGTTCACTATCCTGTGCTCACTATCCTTTGTTCACTATCTCTGCTCACTATCCTGTGTTCACTATCAGTTTTAACTATCCTTTGTTCACTATCTTGTGTTCATTATCTGTGTTCGCTATCTTGGTGTCACTATCTGTGTTTTTTATTCTGTATTCACTATCTGTGCACACTATCTGTGTTCACTTTCCTATTTTCACAATCCAGTGTTCACTATCCTGTATTCACTATCTGTGTTCATTATCTGTGTTCACTATACTGTATTCATTATCTCTGTTCAGTATCCTGTGTTCACTATCCTGTGCTCACTCTCCATGTTCACATTCTTGTGTTCACAAACCTGTGTTCACTATCTGTGTTCACTATCCATGTTCACCATTCTGTGTTCACTATCAGTATTCACTATCCACTGTTCACTATCAGTATTCACTAACCTGTGTTCACTATCCTGTGTTCACTATCAATATTCACAATTTTGACTGTCTTGTGTTCACTATTCTGTGTTCTCTATCTGTGTTCACTATCTGTGTTCACTATCCCGTGTTCACAAATTTTGTTCACTATCCTGTGTTCACTATTCTGTGTTCACTAACTGTGTTATCTGCCTGTGTACACTTCCCTCTGTTTACTGACTGTGTTCAATATCATGTGTTCACAATCCTGTGTTCACCAACTGTTTTCACTATCCTGTTCTCAGTATCCTGCATTCACTATCTCTGTTCACGAACCTGTGTTCACTAACTGTGTTAATATCCTTTGCTCACTATACAGTGTTCACTACACAGTGTTCACATCAAGTGTTCACTATGTGTGTTCACTAACTGCGGTCACAATCCTGTGTTCACTAACTTGTTTTCACTATCTGTGTTCACAATCCTGTGCTCACTATGCTGAGTTCACTAACTGTGTTCACTTTCCTGAGTTCACAATTATTTGTTCACTATCCCATGTTCATTATGGGTGTTTACTATCCGTGTTCCCGATCCTGTGTTCCCGATCCAGTGTTCACTATCATTGTTCACTATCCTGTACTCACTATTCATGTTCACTACCCTGTGTTCACTTTCCTTTGTTCACTATCTTGTGTTCATTATCTGTATTCACTCTCTATGTGTCACTATCTGTGTTTATTATTCTGTATTCACTATCTGTGCATACTATCTGTGTTCACTTTCCTGTGCTCACAATCCAGTGTTCACTATCCAGTGTTCACTCTCTGTGTTCATTATCTGTGTTCACTAACTGGTGTTCATTATCTCTGTTCTCTACCCTGTGTTCACTATCCTGTGCTCACTCTCTGTGTTCACAAACTTGTGTTAAAAACCCTGTGTCCACTATCCAGGGTTCACTATCTGTGTTCACTATCCTCTTTGCACTATCCTGTGTTCGCTATCTGTGTTCACTATCCTCGTTCTCGATCCTATTTTCACTATCCTGTGTTCACTATCATTTTTCACAATCCTGTATTCACTATCAGTGTTCCCTATCCTCTGTTCACTATCAGTGCTCACTATCCCGTGGTCATTATCAGTATTCACAATCTTGTGCTCACTATTCTGTGTTCACCACCCATTGTTCACTATCCTGTGTTCCATATCAGTGTTCACTATCCTGTGTTCACTATTAGTGTTCACTACCCACCATTCACTATCCTGTGTTCACTATCCTTTGTTCACTATCTGTGCTCACAATCGGGTGTTCACGATCAGTGTTCACTATCCTGTGTTCACTATCAGTGTTCACTATCCTTGTTCACTATCCTGTGCTCATTAGCCATGTTCACGACCCCGTGTTCACTATCCTGTGTTCAATATATTGTGTTAATTATCCTTGTTCACTATCCCGTGTTCGTTATCCTTTGTTCACTATCTGTACTCACGATAATGTGTTCACTATCAGTGTTCACTATCTTTGCTCACGATTCTGCGTTCACTATCCATTGTTCACTTTCTGTGCTCACTATCCTGTGTTCACCATCAGTATTCACAATCGTGTGTTCACTATTCTGTGTTCACTATCCATTGTTCACTATCTGTGCTCACTATCCTTTGTTCACGATCTGTGCTCACTATCGTGTGTTCACTATTAGTGTTCATTATCCCATGTTCACTATCAGTGTTCACCATCCTGTATTCACTTTCCTGTGCTCTCTATGCTGTGTTCACGATCAGTATTCACTATCCTGTGTTCACTATCCTGTGCTCACTATCCTGTGTTCACTATCAGTGTTCAATATATTGTGTTGTCTATACCGTGTCCACTATCTTGTGTTCATTATCTGTGCTAACTATACTCTGTTCACTATCAGTATTCAACAATCTTCTGCTCACTATCTATGTTAACTATCCTGTCTTCAATATCTGTGTTCACAATCCTGTGTTCACCATCATCTATTCACTAACTGTATTCACTATCCTGTGTTCACTACGCTGTGTTCACGAATTATGTTCGCTGTCTGTATACACTTACCTCTGTTTACTGACTGTGTTCACAATTCTGTGTTCACCATCCTGTGTTCACTAGCTGTGTTCACTATCCTGCGTGCGCTATCCAGTGCTCACTCACCATTGTCACTTTTTTGTGTTCACAATCCTGTGTTCATGATCCTGTGCACACAATCTGTATTCACAATCCTGTGTTGACTATCCTGTGTTCACTAACTGTGTTCACTGTCTGTGTACACTACCCTCTTTTTACTGACTGTGTTCGAAATCCTATCTTCACAATCCTATATTCACTAACTGTGTTCACTATCTCCTGCTCACTGTCGTGTGTTCAATATCTCTGGTCATTTTCCTGTGTTCATTAACTGTGTTCACTATCCTGTGCTCTCTATGCAGTGATCACTACAAAGTGTTCACAATCCAGTGTTCATTATGTGTGTTCGCCAACTGGTATTCACAATCCTGTGTTCACTATCCGCATTCACTCATGCATTCACGCTCCTGTGTTCACTATATGTGCTCACTCTCTGTGATCACTATCATGTGTTCACAATCCTGTGTTCACTATCCTGAGTTCCCTATCTGTGTTCACTATCCTATGTTCATTATCTGTGTTCAATATCTGTGTTCATTATCTGTGTTCACTGTCCTGTGTTCACTATCTGTGTTCAATATCCTGTGTTCACTCTCCATGCTCACTCTCTGTGTTCACTATCCTGTGTTCACAGTACTGTGTTCACTATCCTGTGTTCACTATCCTGTGTTCACTATCACTGTTCACTATCCTGTGCTCACTATCCTTTGTTCACTATCTCTGCTCACTATCCTGTGTTCACTATCAGTGTTCACTATCCTTTGTTCACTATCTCTGCTCACTGTTGTTGTAGGAGGTAGGCACCTTTAGAATATACCAGAATACTAGGCATTAGGCACCTGCTAGATATATCTAAACGCATATAAGTTTAAAGTGGCCACACATAAAATGGCTGCCCAGGCATGATGGGAAATCAGGTAGACAAGCTGTTAACTGTTGAATGTTCAATGACCGAGCAATAACCCTGTGAGGCCCACTATAGGAATGCCTTGGATGCAGGATAAGAATAATGAGGAGAGAACCCATCCTCCGTATTCAAGGCCATAAACCAATTAATTCCCCAGGAAGAAAGAGATAAGAGAACCCATCTCCTGTAAACAAGGTTATAAACCAATTATTTCTCCAAGAAGAAAGGACTAGTGAGAGAACCTATCTCCTGTAGTAAAGTTATCAATCAGCCCAAGCTGACAAGAGACGAACACATGGTTCCTGAGACATAAGGGGAATTCTATTGGGTTAAAATAACCTATATGTAATCTATAATCATTGTGATTGGCTTGTGTCCAGCCGTGATGGGCTGTGTAACTGTAGTAAACTGTTTGTAACTGTTGTGAAACATATAAAAGTGAATGTAACCCTTTGTTCTGTGGAGAGAAGCCTGGACTCAGTCTTGTGATTTCCTCCCTGCTAAGCGTAATAAAGGCCGCATCAGCATTGGAACCGACTCTGAGTGTTGAGTGATTCTTCTGAGAAAACACTAACGCTAACACTATCATGTGTTCACTATCAGTGTTCACTATCCCGCTTTCATTATCAATGTTCACTATCCTGTGTTTACTATACTGAGTTCACTATCTGTGATCACTATCTTGTTTTCACTATTCTTTGATTACTATCCTGTGTTCACTCCCCTGTTTTCACTAACTGTGTTTGCTGTCTGTGTACACTACCCTCTGTTTACTGACTGTGTTCACAATGCTGTGTTCACAATGCTGTGTTCACTAACTGTTTACACTATCCTATGCTCACTATCCTGCGTTCACTACCTGTGTTGACTATTCTGTGTTTACTAACGATGTTCACAATTCTGTGTTCATATCCTGTGTTCACTATCAGTGTTCCCTATCCCATGTTCACTATCGCATGTTCACTATCGACGTTCACTATCCTGTATTTACTATCCTATGTTCACTATCCTGTGTTCACAGTACAGTGTTCACTATCCTGTGTTCACTATCACTGTTCACTATCCTCTGTTCACTATCCGGTGCTCACTATCCTTTGTTCACTATCTCTGCTCACTATCCTGTGTTCACTATCAGTGTTCACTATACTTTGTTCACTATCTCTCCTCACTATCATGTGTTCACTATCAGTGTTCACTATCCCGCTTTCATTATCAAGGTTCACTATCCTGTGTTTACTATACTGAGTTCACTATCTGTGATCACTATCTTTTTTCACTATTCTTTGATGACTATCCTGTGTTCACTCCCCTGTTTTCACGAACTGTGTTTGCTGTCTGTGTACACTACCCTCTGTTTACTTACTGTGTTCACAATGCTGTGTTCACAATCCTGTGTTCACTAACTGTTTATACTATCCTCTGCTCACTATCCTGCGTTCACTACCTGTGTTGACTATTCTGTGTTCACTAACGATGTTCACAATTCTGTGTTCCCTATCCCGTGTTCACTATCGCATGTTCACTATCGACGTTCACTATCCTGTATTTACTATCCTATGTTTACTATCCTGTGTTCACTACCATTGTTCTCTATTCTGTGTTCAATGTCCTGTGTGCACTATCCTGTGTGCACTATCCTGTGTTCACTATCCTGTGTTCACTAACCTGTGTCCACTATCCTGTGTCTACTTTCCTGTGTTCACTTTCTGTGTTCACTATCCTATATTCACTGTCAATATTCACAATCTTCTGCTCACTATCTGTGGTCCTTATCCTGTCTTCACCATCTGTGTTCCCGATCCAGTGCTCACAATCTGTATTCTCTATCCTGTGTTCGCTACGATGACTCACTAACTGTGTTCACTGTCTGTGTACACTTCCCTCTGTTTACTGACTGTTTTCACAATCCAGTTTTCACAATCCTGAGTGCACAAACTGTGTTCACTAACCCGTGTTCACTAGCCTGTGCTCACTCTCCGAGTTCAAAATCTTCTGCTCCCAATCATGTGTTCACTTTCTGTCTTCACTATCTGTCTTCACTGTCCTATCTTCACTCTCCTGCGTTCACTACATTTGTTCACTGTCCTTGTTCACTATCTGTGCTCACTATCCTGTGTACACTATCCTGTGTTCACTATCCTTGCTCAATATCCTGTCTTCACTATCCTGTGTTCACTATCAGTGTTCACTATCCTGTGATCAGCATAAGTGTTCATTCTCCTGTGTTCACTATCTTTTTGCACTAACCTTGTTCACTCTCCTGTGTTCCATATCTGTGTTCACAATCCCGTGCTCACTATCGTGTGTTCACTATCAGTGTTCACTATCCTGCATTCACTATCCTGTGCTCACTATCCTGTGTACACTATCAGTGTTCACTTTCCTGTGTTCACTATCCTGTTTTCACTATCCTGTGTTCCACATCGGTGTTCATTATCCTGTGCTCACTACCGTGTGTTTACTATCAGCATTCACTATCCTGTATTCACTATCCTGCACTCACTATCCCATGTTCATTATTAGTGTTCACTTTTCTGTGTTCACCATCCTGTGCTCATGATCATGTGTTCACTATCTGGTGTTCACTATCCTGTGTCCACTATCTTGTGTTCACTATCTGTGTTAACTATCCAGTGTTCACTATCAGTATTCAACAATCTTCTGCTCACTATCTATTTTAACTATCCTGTCTTCACTATCCTGTGTTCACTAATTATGTTCGTTGTCTGTGTACACTTCCCTCTGTTTACTGACTGTGTTCACCATCCTGTGTTCACTAACTGTGTTCACTATCCTGTGTTCACTATCCTGTGCTCACTCACCGTGGTCACTATTTTGGGTTCACGATCCTGTGCTCACTATCCTTGTTCACTATCCTTGTTCATTATTCTGTGTTCACTTTCCTGTGTTCACTCATCCTGTGTTCACTCTCAGTGTTCACTATCCTGTGCTCACTATCCTATGCTCACTATCCTGTGCTCATTATCATGTGTTCACTATCCTGTGTTCACTATCTTGTGTTCACTATCTGTGCTCACAATCCTGTATTCACTATCATGTGTTCACTATCTCTGTTCATGATCCTGTGCTCAAAATCTGTATTCACAATCCTGTGTTCACTACCCTGTGTTCACTAACTGTTTTCGCTGTCTGTGTACACTACCCTCTTTTTACTGACTGTGTTGAAAATTCTATCTTCACAATCTTGTGTTCACTAACTGTGTTCACTCTCTTCTGCTCACTGTCGTGCATTCACTATCTGTGGTCATTTTCCTGCGTTCACTCTCCTGTGTTCACTATATGTGCTCAGTCTCTGTGTTCACTATCCTGTGTTCATAATCCTGTGTTCACTATACTGTGTTCACTATCTGCATTCCATATCCTGTGTTCACTATCTGTGCTCACTCCCTATGTTCACTATCCTGTGTTCACAATACTGTGTTCACTATCCTGCGTTCACTATCTGTGTTAATTACCTGGGCTCACTAACCTGTGTTAATTTTCTGTGTTCACTCTCCTGTGTTCACTATCCAGTGCTAACTCTCCATGTTCACTGTCTTGTGTTCACTATCCTGTGTTCATTATCCTGTATTTAATATCAATGTTAACTATCCTCTGTTCACTATCCTGTGCCCACTATCCTTTGTTCACTATGTCTGCTCATTATCCTTTGTTCACTATCAGTATTCACTAACCTGTGTTCACTATCTTTAATCACTATCCTGTGTTCACTATTCTTTGCTCACTATCCTGTGTTCACTCCCCTTTTTCACTAACTGTGTTCTCTGTCTGTGTATACTAACCTCTGTTTACTGACTGTGTTCACAATGCTGTGTTCACAATCCTGTGTTCACTAACTGTTTTCACTATACTCTGCACATTATCCTGCGTTCACTACCTGTGTTGACTATCCTGTGTTCACTAAGTATGTTCACAATCCTGTGTTCACTATCCTGTGCTCACTCTCCATGTTCACTATATTGTGTTCACAATCCTGTGTTCATTATCTCTGTTCACTCTCCTGCGTTCACTAACCTGTGTTCACTATCTGTGTTCACTATCAGTGTTCACTATCCTGTGTTCACTAATCATGTGTTCACTATCAGTGTTCACTAACCAATGTTCACTTATCATTGTTCACTATCAGCTGCTCACTATCCTGTGCTCATTATCATGATTTCACTATCCTTTGTTCACTATACTGTGTTCACTATCTGTGTTCACTATCATTGTTCACTACGCTGTGTTCACTAAACCTACATACGCTGTTCATGATGTGTTCACTATCGACTGCTCACTATTTGTGTTCACTATACTGTCTTCACTATCTCTGTTCATGGTCCTGTGCTCACAATCTGTATTCACTATTATGTGTTCACTACCCTATGTTCACTAACTGTGTTCACTATGCTATGCTGTGCTCATTATCGTGCATTCACTATCTGTGGTCACTTTCCGGTGTTCACTATAATGTGTTCACTATTACCTGTTCACTATCTTTTGTTCATTATGTGTGTTCATTATCTGTGTTCACTCTCCTGTGTTAACTAAATGTGCTCACTCTCTGTGTTCACTATCCTGTGTTCACTATCTGTGCCGACTATCCTGTGTTCACTATACTGTGTTCACTATTCTGTCTTCATTTTATGTGTTCACTTTTTTGTTCACTATATGTGTTCATTATTCTGTGTTTACTATCTGTGTTCGCTTTCCTGTTTTCGATATCTGTGTAAAATATCTGTGCTCACTATGTGTGTTCACTAACCTGTGTTCACGATCTGTATTCACTATCAGTGAGCACTAACCTGTGTTCACTTTCCTGTGTTCATTATCTTGTGTGAACTAGCTGTGTTCACTATCCTGTGTTCGCTATGTGTGTTCACTATCCTGTGATCATTATCTGTGTTCAATATCTGTGTTCACTATAGTGCTCATTTTTCTGTGTTCACTATCTGTAGTCACTATCCTGTTTTCATTATCTGTGTTCGATATCTGTGTTCACTACCTGTGTTCACTATCCTGTGTTCACTATGTGCTCACTATCTGTGTTCACTAACCTGTGTTAACAATCCTGTATTCAATATCCTGTGTTCACAAACTTTGTTCACGATGTGTGTTCACTAACTGTGTGCATTATCCAGTGCTCCCTCTCCTGGTTTCACTTTCTGTGTTCACTTTCCTGTGATCACTATCCTGTGCTCACTATCCTGTGTCTGCTATCTGTGTTCATTATGTGTGTTCATTATGTATGTTCACTATCTGTGTTCACTATTCTGTGTTCACTCTCTGTGGTCCCTATCCTGTGTTCACTATCTGTGTTCATTATCTGTATCCACTATCCTCTGTTCACTATTCTGTGTTCATTATCTGTGCTCACTATCTGTGCTCACTATCTGTGTTTAATATCCTGTGTTCACTTCCCCCATGCTTACCATTCTGTTTTCACTGTCGCTGTTCACTATATGTGTTCACTATCCTGTCTTCACTAACCATGTTAAGTATCCTGAGCTCAGTATACCATGTTCACTACACAGTGTTCTCAATTCTGTGTTCATTAAGTGTGTTCACAAAGTGAGTTCACAATCCTGTGTTCACTATACTGTGTTCACTAACTGTGTTCTCTATCCTGTGTTCACTGTTATGTGTTCACTATTCTGTGTTCACGATGTGTGTTCACTATCTGTGTTCACCATCTGTGTTCATTATTTGTATTAATTATTCTGTGTTCACTATCTGTCTGCACTATCTGTATTCATTATTCTGTGTTCACGGTATGTGTTCACTATCCTTTGTTCACAATATGAGCTCACTCTCTGTGTTTACTATCCTGTGTTCACAATCCTGTTATCAATATCCTGTGTTCACTATCCTGTGTTCACTGTCCTGTGTTCACTCTCAGTGTTCAGTATCCTGAGTTCACTATCCTGTGTTCATGATCAGTGTTTGCTATCCTGTGTACACTATCATTATTCACAATCTTCTGCTCACTATCTGTGTTCACTATCCTGTCTTCACTATCTGTGTACACTATCCTGTCTTCACTATCTCTGTTCATGATCCTGTGCTCATAATCTGTGTTCTCAATCAAGTGTTCACTAACCTGTGTTCACTATCTGTTTTCGCTGTCGGTGTACAATACCCACTTTTTACTGAATGTTTTCAAAATCTTGTGTTCACTATCCTGTGTTCACTAACTGTGCTCACTGTCCTCTGTTCACTATAAAGTGTTCACGACACAGTGTTCACAATCCTGTATTCACTATGTGTTTTGATGAACTGTGTTCACAATCCTGTATTCACTATCCTGTGTAAATTATATGTATTCACCATCTGTGTTCACTATCTGTGTTCACTATCCTGGGTTCATTATCTGCATGTTCACTATCTGTGTTCACTCTCTGTGTTCAATATCCTGTGTTCACTATCTAAGTTCACTATCCTGTGCTCACTATCCATATTCACTACCCTGTGTTGACTAAACTGTGTACACAATCCTGTATTCATTATTTGTGTTCACTTTCTCTGTTCACGATCTATGTTCACTATTCTGTCTGAACTATCTGTGTTCACTATCCTGTGTTTACTATCAGTATTCACTATCCTGTGTTCAATGCACTGTGTTCATTAACTGTGTTCGCTGTCTGTGAATTGCCCTCTGTTTACTGACTATGTTCACAATCCAGTGTTCACAATCCTGTGTTCGGTAACTGTGTTCATTAGCCTGTGCTCTCTATTGTGCGTTCACTATCTGTGTTCACTATCCAGTGCTCACGAACTGTGTTCACGATCCTGTGCTCACTACACAGTGTTCACTACACAGTGTTCACAATCCTGTGTTCGCTATGTGTGTTCTCTTAATGTGTTCATAGCCTGTGTTCACTCTACTGTGTTAAGCAACTGTGTTCACTATCCTGTGCTCACTATCCTGAGTTCACTATCTGTGTTCATTATCTGTGTTCATTATTCTGTGTTCACTATCTGTGTTCACTATCCTGTGTTCATTATTTGTGTTCAATACCTTTGTTCAATATCTGTGTTCACTCTCCAGTGTTTAATATGTGTGCTCACAATCTGCGTTCACTAACCTGTTTCACAATCCTGTCTCCACTATCCTGTGTTCACTTTCTGTGTTCATTATCTGTGTTCACTATCCTGTGTTAACTATCTGTCTTTATTATCCTGTGTTCACTATCCTGTGCTCACTCTCCATGTTCACTTTCTTGTGTTCACAATCCTTATTTCATTATCTGGTCTTCACTATCTGTGTTCAATATCCCGTGTTCACTACCCTGTGTTCACTATCTGTGTTCCCTATCCTGTGTTCACTATCTGTCTTTATTATCCTGTGCTCACTCTCCATGTTCACTTTCTTGTGTTCACTATCCTGTGTTCACTATCAGTGTTCACTATCCACGGTTCACTATCCTGTGCTCTCTATCCTTTGTTCACTATCTGTTCTCACTATCCTGTCTTCACTGTCAGTGTTCAATATCCATTGTTCACTATCAGTGTTAACTATCCTGTGTTCACTAACCTGTGTTCACTATCTGTGTTCACTATCCTGTGTTCATTATCTGTGTTCAATATCTTTGTTCAATATCTGTGTTCACTCTCCTGTGTTTACTATGTGTGCTCACTATCTGTGTTCACTAACCTGTTTCACAATCCTGTCTCCACTATCCTGTGTTCACTATCTGTGTTCATTATCCTGTGTTCACTATCCTGTGCTCACTCTCCATGTTCAATATTTTATGTTCACAATCCTGTGTTCACTATCTGGTCTTCACTATCTGTGTTCAATATTCTGTGTTCACTATCCTGTGTTCACTTTCTGTGTTCACTATCCTTGTTGACTATCACATGTTCACTATCCTGTGTTCACTGTCATTGTTCACTATCCTGTGTTCATGATCAGTGTTCACCATCCACTGTTCACTATCCTGTGCTCTCTATCCTATGTTCACTAATTTTCTCACAATCCTGTGTTCACTGTCAGTGTTCAAGATGCTATTTTCACTATCAGTGTTCACTATCCTGTGTTCACTATCCTGTGCTCAATATCCTGTGGTCCCTATCAGTGTTCACTATCCTGTGTTCAATATCTGTGTTCATGATTCTGTGCTCAAAATCTGTATTCACTATACTTTGTTCAATACCCCATGTTTACTGACTGTGTTCACTGTCCTGTGTTCACTAACTATGTTCACTATCCTGTACTCACTATACAGTGTTCACTACACAGTGTTCACAATCCTGTGTTCACTATGTGTGTTCATGAACTGTTTTCACAATCCTGTGTTCACTATCCTGTGTAGATTATCTAGTGTTCACTATCCTGTGTTCACTATCTGAGTTCATTATCCTGTGCTCACTATTCGTGTTCACTTACTTGTGTTCACTAGCTTGTGTTCACTATCCTGTATTCATTATTGGTGTTCACTATCCTGTGCTCACTATCTGAGTTCAATATCCTGTGTTCACAATCCCTTTTTCACTATCCTGTGTTCCCAATCCTGTGTTCGCTATCTGTGTTCACTATCAGTATTCATTATCCACTGTTCACTATCCTGTGTTCACTATCAGTGTTCACAATCCTGCATTAACTCTCCTGTGTTCACTATTATGTGTTCACTACATTGTGTTCATTATGTGTGATCACTATCAGTGTTGACTATCTGTGTTTACTATCCTGTGTTCACTATCTGTGTTCATTTATAGTGCTCACTACCGGTTTTCACTGCCTGTCTTCACGATCCTGTGTTCATTATCTGTGTTCACTATCCTGTGTTCATTATCTGTGTTAAATATCTGTGTTCACTATCTGTGTTCAATATCTGTGATCATTATCTGTGCTTAGTCTCTGTGTTCACTATCCTGTTTTCACAATCCTGTTTTCACTGTCCTCTGCTCAATCTCCATGTTCACTATCTTCTGTTCATTATCCTGTTTTCCACAACCTGTGTTCAATATATGTGTTCACTATTCCGTGCTCACTATCAGTGTTCACTATCCTCTGTTCACTATCCTGTGCTCACTATCCTTTGTTCACAACCTGTGCTCAATATCATGTGTTCACTTTACCATGATCACTATCAGTGTTCACTATCATGTGTTCACTATCCTGTGTTCACTATCGTGTGCTCACTATGCTGGATTCAATATCAGTGTTCACTATCCTGTGTTCACTATCCTTTGTTCATTATCTTGTGTTCACTATCTGTGCTCACTATACTGTCTTCACTATCCTGTTTTAACTATCTCTGGTCATTATCCTGTATTCACGATTCTGTGTTCACTATCGGTGTTCACTATGCTGCATTCACAATCCCGTGTTCACTATCAGTATTCACTACCTGTGACAACTATCAGTGTTCACTCTCCACTGTTCACTATCCTGTGCTCACTATTCTTTGTTCACTACCTGTGCTCAATATCATGTGTTCACTTTCCCATGATCACTATCAGTGTTCACTATTATGTGTTCACTATCCTGTGTTCACTATCATGTGTTCACTATCTGTTTTCATTATCTGTGTTCAATATCCTGTGTTCGCTATCTGTGTACAATATCCTGTGTTCACTATCCTGTGCTCACTCTCCGTGTTCACTCTCTTGTGCTCACTATCCTGTATTTAATATCGTATGTTCACTCTCTGTGATCTCTATCCTGTGTTCACTATCAGTGTTCACTATCATGTGTACATCATCTTGTACTTACTATCCTTTGTTCACCATCTGTGTTCACTATACTGTATTTACTATCAGTGTTCAGAATCCCATGTTCACTATCAGTGTTCACTATTGTGGCTCACTATGCTGTGCTCACTATCCTGTGTTCACTATCAGTATTCACGATCTTATGCTCACTATCTGTGTTCACAATGCTGTCTTCTCTATCAGTGTTCATGATCATTTGCTCACAGTATGTGTTTACTATCCTGTGATCACTATCCTGTGTTTACCATCCTGTGTTCTCTATCAGTGTTCACGATCCTGCATTCATTATCTGTGTTCACCATCTGTGTTCACTATCTGTGTTCATTATATTGTATTAATTATCTGTGTTCACTATCTGTGTTCACTATCTGTGTTTACTATCTGTGTTTGCTATCCTGTTTTCATTACCTGTGTTGAATATCTGTGTTCACTATTTGTGTTCACTATCCATTGTTCACTTTCCTATGTTCATTATCTAGTATTAACTAGCTGTGTTCACTATCCTGTGTTCACTATCTTGTGTTCACTATCATGTTCACTATCCTGTGTTCATTAGTTGTGTACACTATCTGTATTCACTATCGTGCTCATTATTCTGTGTTCACAATCTGTGTTCACTATCCTGTTTTCATTATCTGTGTTCAATATCTGTGTTCACAATGATGTGTTCACTATCCTGTGTTCACAATCTGTGCTCACTAGTTTGTCTTCACTATCCTGTGTTCATTATCAGTGTTCATGATCTGTGCTCACTATCCTGTGCTTACTGGTATGTAGTCCCAATCCTGTGTTCACTATTGTGTGTTCACTATCTGTTTTCATTATCTGTGTTCACTATCCTGTGTTCGCTATCTGTGTACAATATCCTGTGTTCACTATCCTGTGCTCACTCTCCGTGTTCACTCTCTTGTGCTCACTATCCTGTATTTAATATCGTATGTTCACTCTCTGTGATCTCTATCCTGTGTTCACTATCAGTGTTCACTATCATGTGTACACCATCTTGTACTTACAATCCTTTGTTCACCATCTGTGTTCACTATACTGTATTCACTATCAGTGTTCAGAATCCCATGTTCACTATCAGTGTTCACTATCGTGGCTCACTATGCTGTGCTCACTATCCTGTGTTCACTATCAGTATTCACGATCTTATGCTCACTATCTGTGTTCACAATGCTGTCTTCTCTATCAGTGTTCATGATCCTTTGCTCACAGTATGTGTTTACTATCCTGTGATCACTATCCTGTGTTCACCATCCTGTGTTCTCTATCAGTGTTCACGATCCCGTATTCATTATCTGTGTTCACTATCTGTGTTCACTATCTGTGTTCATTATATTGTATTAATTATCTGTGTTCACTATCTGTGTTCACTATCTGTGTTTACTATCTGTGTTTGCTATCCTGTTTTCATTACCTGTGTTGAATATCTGTGTTCACTATTTGTGTTCACTATTCATTGTTCACTTTCCTGTGTTCATTATCTAGTGTTAACTATCTGTGTTCACTATCCTGTGTTCACTATCTTGTGTTCACTATCATGTTCACTATCCTGTGTTCATTAGTTGTGTACACTATCTGTATTCACTATCTGTGTTCATTATTCTGTGTTCACTATCTGTTTTCGCTATCCTGTTTTCATTATCTGTGTTCAATATCTGTGTTCACAATGATGTGTTCACTATCCTGTGTTCACAATCTGTGCTCACTATCCTGTCTTCACTATCCTGTGTTCATTATCAGTGTTCATGATCTGTGCTCACTATCCTGTGCTTACTGGTATATATTCCCAATCCTGTGTTCACTATCCAGTGTTCACTATCCTGTGTTCACAATCTGTGCTCACTATCTGGTGTTCACTATCCCGTGTTCACTATCATTGTTCACTAATCTGCGTTCACTATCAGTATTCACGATCTTGTGCTCACTATCTGTGTTCACTATGCTGTCTTCACTATCAGTGTTAATGTTCATTTGCTCACAATCTGTGTTTACTGTCTGTGTTCACGATTCAGTGCTCACTATCGTGGGTTCACTATCTGTGTTCCTTTTCCTGTGTTCACTATCCTGTGTTCACTATCCTGTGTTCCTTATCTGTGTTCATTATGTGTGTTCACTATCTGTCTTTACTCTCTGTGTTCACTATTCTGTGTTCTCTATCAGTGTATGCTATCCTGTGTTCACAATATGTCTCCATTATCTGTGTTCACTATCTGTGTACACTATCCTGTGTTCACCAAATGTGTTCACTATTCTGTGTTCACCATTCTGTGTTCACTAACTGTGTTCGCTGCCTGTGTACACTTCCCTCTCTTTACTGTCTGTATTCACTATCATGTTCACAATCCCGTGTTCACTAACTGTGTTCATTATCCTGTGCTCACTATCCTGTTTTCACTATCTATGTTCGCTATCCTATGTTCACTAACTGTGATCCCTATCCTTTGCTCAGTATAGAGGTTCACTACACAATGTTCATAATCACGTGTTCACTAAGTGTCCTCAATAACTGTGGTCACAATCCTGTGTTCACTAACCTGTGTTCACTAACTGTGTTCACTATCTGTGCTCACAATTGTGTGTTCTCTATCAGTGTTTCCTATCCCGTGTTGCCTATCAGTGTTCACTATCCTGTATTCACTATCCTGTGCTCTCTATGCTGTGTTCACTATCAGTGTTCAATATATTGTGTTGTCTATTCTGTGTCCACTATCTTGTGTTCATTATCTGTGCTAACTATCCTGTATTCACTATCAGTATTCAACTATCTTCTGATCACTAACTATGTTAACTATCCTGTCTTCACTATCAGTGCTCACAATCCTGTGTTCACCATCATGTGTTCACTAACTGTATTCACCATCCTGTGTTCACTATCCTGTGCTCACTCTCACTGTTCACTATCGTGTGTTCACAATCCTGTGTTCACTGTCCTGTGTTCACTACCTCTGTTCACCATCCTGTGTTTCACTATCTGTGTTCACTATCCTATGTTCACTAATCCTGTGTTCACGCTCAGTTTTCACTATCTCGTGCTCACTATGTGTTCACTATCCACTGCTCACTATCATGTCCTCACTATCGTTTGTTCACTATCTATGCTCGCTATCCTGTGTTCACTATCCTTTGTTCACTATCCTGTGCTAACTCTCCGTGTTCACTGTCTTATCTTCACTATCCTGTGTTCACTATCCTGCGTTCGTTATCAGTGTTCACTATCCTCTGTTCACTCTCCTGCGCTCACAATCTTGCGTTCAATATCTGTGCTCACTATCCTGTGCTCACTATTCTGAGTTCACTATCTGTGTTCACTTTCCTGTGTTCAATATCATGTGTTCACTATCACCTGTTCACTATCCTGCGTTCATTATCAGTTTTCATTATCCTCTGTTCACTCTCATGTGCTCACAATCTTGTGTTCAATATCTGTGCTCACTATCCTGTGCTCACTATCCTGAGTTCACTATCTGTGATCACTTTCCTGTGTTCAATATCATGTGTTCACTATTACCTGTTCATTATCCTGTGTTCACTATCCGCATTCATTACTGTGTTCACTATCCTGTCTTCATTTTCTGTGTTCATTATCTGTGTTCACTATCCTGTGTTCACAATCCTGTGATTCCTCTCCGTGTTCACTGTCTTGTCTTCACTATCCTGTGTTCACTATACAGAGTTCACTATCAGTGTTCACTATCCTTTGTTCACTATCCTGTGCTCACTATCTGTGTTCACTATCCTGTGTTCCCTATCATTTTATCACGATCCTGTGTTCACTATCAGTGTTCGATATCCACTGTTCACTCTCTATGCTCTCGATTCTGTGTTCACTATCCATTGTTCACTATCTGTGTTCATTTCCTGCTCACTAACCCGGGTTAATTATCGGTGTTCACTATCCTTTGTTCACTATCCTGTGCTAACTCTCCGTGTTCACTGTCTTATCTTCACTATTCTGTGTTCACTATCCTGCTTTCATTTTCAGTGTTCACTATCCTCTGTTCACTCTCCTGTGCTCACAATCTTGTGTTCCATATCTGTGCTCACTATTCTGAGTTCACTATCTGTGTTCACTTTCCTGTGTTCAATATCATGTGTTCACTATTACCTGTTCACTATCCTGCGTTCATTATCAGTGTTCATTATCCTCTGTTCACTCTCCTGTGCTCACAATCTTGTGTTCAATATCTGTGCTCACTATCCTGTGCTCACTAACCCAAGTTAATTATCGGTTTCACTATCCTTTGTTCACTATCCTGTGCTAACTCTCCATGTTCACTGTCTTATCTTCACTATTCTGTGTTCACTATCCTGCATTCATTATCAGTGTTCACTATCCTCTGTTCACTCTCCTGTGCTCACAATCTTGTGTTCAATATCTGTGCTCACTATCCTGTGCTCACTCATCTGAGTTCACTATCTGTGTTGACTTTCCTGTGTTCAATATCATGTGTTCACTATTACCTGTTCATTATCCTGTGTTCACTATCCACATTCATTACTGTGTTCACTAGCCTGTCTTCATTTTCTGTGTTCATTATCTGTGTTCACTATCCTGTGTTCACAATCCTGTGTTCACTATCCTGTGTTCACTATCTGTGTTCATTTCCTGTGCTCACTAACCCGAGTTAATTATCTGTGTTCACTATCCTTTGTTCACAATCCTGTGCTAACTCTCCGTGTTCACTGTCTTGTCTTCACTATCATGTGTTCACTATCCTGCGTTCACTATCCTCTGTTCACTATCCTCTGTTCACTATCCTGTGCTCACAATATTGTGTTCAATATCTGTGCTCACTATCCTGTGTTCACTATCCTGTGTTCACTATCCTGTGTTGATTCTCATATTCACAATCATGTGTTCACTATCTTGCGCTTACTATCATGTGTTCATTATCTGTGGTCACTTTCCTGCGTTCACTAACTGTGTTCACTACCCTGTGCTCTCTATATAGTCTTCACTATCTGTGTTCACTTTCTTGTGTTCACTATCATGTGTTCACTATTATCTATTCACTATCCAGTGTTCATTATGTGTGTTCACTATCTGAGTTCATTATTCTGTGTTCTCGATCCTGTGTTCACGATCTGTGTTCATTATCTGTGCTCATTATCTGTGTTTAATATCCTGTGTTCACTTCCCCCATGCTGACCATCCTGTGTTCACTATTGCTGTTCACTATCTGTGTTCACTATCCTGTCTTCGCTAATCATGTTAACTATCCCGTACTCAGCATACAGTGTTCACTACACAGTGTTCTCAATTCTGTATTCACGAAGTGTGTTCACAAAGTGAGTTCACAATCATGTGTTCACTATCCTGTGTTCATAATCTGTGCTCACCATCCTGTGTTCACTATCCTGTGTTCACTATCTGTGTTCACTATCCTATGTTCACTAACTGAGATCACTATCCTTTGCTCAGTATATAGTGTTCATGACACAATGTTCATAATCATGTGTTCACGAAGTGTCATCACGAACTGTGGTCACAATGCTGTGTTCAATAACCTGTGTTCACTAACTGTGTTCACAATCCTATGCTCACTATCATGAGTTCACTAACTGTGTTCACTTTCCTGTGTTCACTATTATTTGTTCACGATTCTGTGTTCATTATGGATGCTCACTATCTGTGTGCACTATCTGTGTTCCCGATCCTGTGTTCCCTATCCTTGTTCACTATCATGTGTTCACTATCCTGTTTTCAGTACCGGTGTACACTATCCTGTGTTCTATCTGTTTTCTCTGTCCTGTGTTCACTGCCTGTGTTCACTATCCTGTGCTCACTCTCAGTGTTCACTATCCTGTGCTCACTATCCTGTGCTCACTATCCTGTGTTCATAATCCTGTGTTCACTATCCTGTGTTCACAATCTTGAGTTCATTATTTATGTTCACTATCTATGTCTCACTATCTCTGTTCATTATTCTGTGTTCACTATTCCGTGCTCACTATCAGTGTTCACTATCCTCTGTTCACTATCCTGTGCTCACTATCCTTTGTTCACAACCTTTGCTCAATATCATGTGTTCACTTTACCATGATCACTATCAGTGTTCACTATCATGTGTTCACTATCCCGTGTTCACTATCGTGTGCTCACTATGCTGGATTCAATATCAGTGTTCACTATCCTGTGTTCACTATCCTTTGTTCATTATCTTGTGTTCACTATCTGTGCTCACTATACTGTCTTCACTATCCTGTTTTAACTATCTCTGGTCATTATCCTGTATTCACGATTCTGTGTTCACTATCGGTGTTCACTATGCTGCGTTCACAATCCCGTGTTCACTATCAGTATTCACTACCTGTGACAACTATCAGTGTTCACTCTCCACTGTTCACTATCCTGTGCTCACTATTCTTTGTTCACTACCTGTGCTCAATATCATGTGTTCACTTTCCCATGATCACTATCAGTGTTCACTATTATGTGTTCACTATCCTGTGTTCACTATCATGTGTTCACTATCTGTTTTCATTATCTGTGTTCAATATCCTGTGTTCGCTATCTGTGTACAATATCCTGTGTTCACTATCCTGTGCTCACTCTCCGTGTTCACTCTCTTGTGCTCACTATCCTGTATTTAATATCGTATGTTCACTCTCTGTGATCTCTATCCTGTGTTCACTATCAGTGTTCACTATCATGTGTACATCATCTTGTACTTACTATCCTTTGTTCACCATCTGTGTTCACTATACTGTATTTACTATCAGTGTTCAGAATCCCATGTTCACTATCAGTGTTCACTATTGTGGCTCACTATGCTGTGCTCACTATCCTGTGTTCACTATCAGTATTCACGATCTTATGCTCACTATCTGTGTTCACAATGCTGTCTTCTCTATCAGTGTTCATGATCATTTGCTCACAGTATGTGTTTACTATCCTGTGATCACTATCCTGTGTTCACCATCCTGTGTTCTCTATCAGTGTTCACGATCCTGCATTCATTATCTGTGTTCACCATCTGTGTTCACTATCTGTGTTCATTATATTGTATTAATTATCTGTCTTCGCTAATCATGTTAACTATCCCGTACTCAGCATACAGTGTTCACTACACAGTGTTCTCAATTCTGTATTCACGAAGTGTGTTCACAAAGTGAGTTCACAATCATGTGTTCACTATCCTGTGTTCATAATCTGTGCTCACCATCCTGTGTTCACTATCCTGTGTTCACTATCCGTGTTCACTATCCTATGTTCACTAACTGAGATCACTATCCTTTGCTCAGTATATAGTGTTCATGACACAATGTTCATAATCATGTGTTCACGAAGTGTCATCACGAACTGTGGTCACAATGCTGTGTTCAATAACCTGTGTTCACTAACTGTGTTCACAATCCTATGCTCACTATCATGAGTTCACTAACTGTGTTCACTTTCCTGTGTTCACTATTATTTGTTCACGATTCTGTGTTCATTATGGATGCTCACTATCTGTGTGCACTATCTGTGTTCCCGATCCTGTGTTCCCTATCCTTGTTCACTATCATGTGTTCACTATCCTGTTTTCAGTACCGGTGTACACTATCCTGTGTTCTATCTGTTTTCTCTGTCCTGTGTTCACTGCCTGTGTTCACTATCCTGTGCTCACTCTCAGTGTTCACTATCCTGTGCTCACTATCCTGTGCTCACTATCCTGTGTTCATAATCCTGTGTTCACTATCCTGTGTTCACAATCTTGAGTTCATTATTTATGTTCACTATCTATGTCTCACTATCTCTGTTCATTATTCTGTGTTCACTATCTGTGGTCACTATCTGTGTTCACTATCCTGTATTCACAATACGGTGTTCACTATCCTTTGTTCATTACCTGTGTTCATTATCTGTGTTCACTATCATGTTCACTATCTCTGTTCACTGTCCTGTATTCACTATCCCATGCTCACTCTCCGTGTTCACAATCGTGTGTTCACAAACATGTGTTCACTGTCTGGGGTTCACTATCTGTGTTCACTAGCCTCTGTTCACTATCAGGTGTACACTATCTGTGTTCACTACCCAAGTTCATTATTGTGTTTTCACTATCAGTGTTCACTATCCACTGTTCACTATCGGTGTTCACTATCCTGTGTTCAATATCATGTGTTCACTATCAATATTCACAATCTTGACTGTCTTGTGTTCACTATTCTGTGTTCTCTATCTGTGTTCACTATCCTGTGTTCACTACCTTTCTATATTATATGCGTTCACTATCTGTGTTCACTATCTTGGGTTCACAAATTTTGTTCACTATCCTGTGTTCACTATTCTGTGTTCACAAACTGTGTTATCTGTCTGTGTACACTTCCCTCTGTTTACTGACTGTGTTCAATATTAGGTGTTCACAATCCTGTGTTCACTAACTGTTTTCACTAGCCTGTACTCAGTATCCTGCATTCACTATCTCTGTTCACAATACTGTGTTCACTAACTTGTGTTCACTATCTGTGTTCACAATTCTGTGCTCACTATGCTGAGTTCACTAACTGTATTCACTTTACTGAGTTCACAATTATTTGTTCACTATCCTGTGTTCATTATGGGTGTTCACTATCCGTGTTCACTATCTGTGTTCCCGATCCCGTGTTCACTATCCTTGTTCACTATCCTGTGCTCACTATCCATGTTCACTACCTTGTGTTCACTATCCTGTGTTCACTATCTTGTGTTCATTATCTGTGTGTCACTCTCTGTGTTTATTATTCTGTATTCACTATCTGTGCACACTATCTGTGTTCACTTTCCTGCATTCACAATCCAGTGTTCACTATCCTGTGTTCACTATCTGTGTTCATTATCTGTGTTCACTATACTGTGTTCATTATCTCTGTTCACTTTCCTGTGTTCACTATCTTGTGCTCACTCTCTGTGTTCACAAACTTGTGTTCACAACCCTGTGTCCACGATCCTGGGTTCACTATCTGTGTTCACTATCCTCTTTTCACTATCCTGTGTTCGCTATCTGTGTTCACTATCCTTGTTCTAGTTTCTATTTTCACTATCCTGTGTTCACCATCATTTTTCACAATCCTGCATTCACTATCAATGTTCCCTATCCTCTGTTCAGTATCTGTGCTCACTATGGTGAGTTCACTAACTGTGTTCACTTTACTGAGTTCACAATTATTTGTTCACTATCCTGTGTTCATTATGGGTGTTCACTATCCGTGTTCACATTCTGTGTTCCCGACCCCGTGTTCATTATCCTTGTTCACTATCCTGTGCTCACTAACCATGTTCACTACCTTGTGTTCACTATCCTGTGTTCACTATCTTGTGTTCATTATCTGTGTTCACTATCAATGTGTCACTATCTGTGCTTATTATTCTGTATTCACTATCTGTGCTCACTATCTGTGTTCACTTTCCTGCATTTACAATTCAGTGTTCTCTATCCTGTGTTCACTATCTGTGTTCATTATCTCTGTTCACTATACTGTGTTCATTATCTCTTTACTTTTCTGTGTTCACTATCCTGTGCTCACTCTCCGTGTTCACAAACTTGTGTTCACAACCCTGTGTCCACTATCCGGGTTTCACTATCTGTGTTCACTATCCTCTTTTCACTATCATGTGTTCACTATCTGTGTTCACTATCCTGTTCTATTTCTATTTTCACTATCCTGTGTTCACTATCATTTTTCACAATCCTGCACTCACTATCAGTGTTCCCTATACTCTGTTCACTATCTGTGCTCACTATGCTGAGTTTACTATCCATTGTTCATTATCTGTGCTCACTATCCAGTGTTCATTATCAGTATTCACAATCTTGTGCTCACTAATCTGTGTTCACTATCCATTGTTCACTATCCTTGTTCACTATCATGTGTTCACTATTCTGTGTTCACAATTAGTGTTCATGTCCTGTGCTCACTAACCCAAGTTAATTATCTGTGTTCATTATCCTTTGTACACTATCCTTTGTTATCTCTCCGTATTCACTGTCGTGTCTTCACTATCATGTGTTCACTATCCTGTGTTCACTATCCTGTGCTCACAATCTTGTGGTCAATATCTGTGCTCACTATCCTGTGTTCACTATCCTGTGTTCACTATCCTGTGTTGACTCTAATATTCACAATCATGTGTTCACTATCTTGCGCTTACTATCATGCGTTCATTATCTGTGTTCACTCTCCTATGTCCACTAACTTAGATCAGTATCCTTTGCTCAGTATATAGTGTTCACGACACAATGTTCATAATCATGTGTTCACGAAGTGTCATCACGAACTGTGGTCACAATACTGTGTTCAATAACCTGTGTTCAGTAACTGTGTTCACAATCCTATGTTCACTATCCTGAGTTCACTAACTGTGTTCACTTTCCTGTGTTCACTATTATTTGTTCACGATCCTGTGTTCATTATGGGTGCTCACTATCTGTGTGCACTATCTGTGTTCCCAATCCTGTGTTCCCTATCCTTGTTCACTATCATGTGTTCACTATCCTATTTTCAGTACCTGTGTACACTATCCTGTGTTCTATCTGTTTTCTCTGTCCTGTGTTCACTGCCTGTGCTCACTATCCTGTGTTCACAATCTTGAGTTCATTATCTGTGTTCACTATCTATGTGTCACTATCTGTTTTCATTATTCTGTGTTCACTATCTGTGGTCACTATCTGTGTTCACTATCCTGTGTTCACAATACGGTGTTCACTATCCTTTGTTCATTACCTGTGTTCATTATCTGTGTTCACTATCGTGTTCACTATCTCTGTTCACTGTCCTGTGTTCACTATCCCGTGCTCACTCTCCGTGTTCACAATCGTGTGATCACTAACATGTGTTCACTATCGGGGGTTCACTATCTGTGTTCACTAGCCTCTGTTCACTGTCAGGTGTACACTATCTGTGTTCACTATCCATGTTCACTATTGTGTGTTCACTATCAATGTTCACTATCCACTGTTCACTATCGGTGTTCACTATTCTGTGTTCACTATCCTGTGTTCACTATCGGTGTTCACTATTCTGTGTTCACTATCCTGTGTTCACTATCAACATTCACAATCTTGACTGTCTTGTGTTCACTATTCTGCTTTCTCTATCTGTGTTCACTATCCTGTGTTCACTATTCTGTGTTCCATATCAGTGTTCACTATCCTGTGTTCACTCTCCTTTGTTCACTATCTGTGCTCACGATCGAGTGTTCACTATCAGTTTTCACAATCCTTGTTCACTAACCTGTGCTTATTAGCCATGTTCACTACCCTGTGTTCACAATCCACTGTTCACTATCCTCTGTTCACTAACTGTGCTCATGATCATGTGTTCACTATCAATGTTCACTGCCGCGTGTTCACTATCAGTGTTCACTATCCTTGTTCACTATCCTGTGCTCACTAGCCATGTTCACTATCCTGTGTTCACTGTCAGTGTTCATTATCTGTGTTCACTATCCTGTTTTCACTATCTGTTTTCACTATCTTTGTTCACTATCCTGTGTTCACTATCCTGTGGTCACTATCATTTTTCACCACCCTGTTTTCACTATCTGTGTTCACTACCCTCTGTTCATTATCAGTGCTCACGATTCTGTGTTCTCTATTCATTGTTCACTATATGTGCTCACTCTCTGTGATCACTATCCTGTGTTCACAATCCTGTGTTCACTATCCTGAGTTCCCTATCTGTGTTCACTATCCTGTGTTCATTATCTGATTTCAATATCTGTGTTCATTATCTTTGTTCACTATCCTGTTTTCACTATCTGTTTTCAATACCCTGTGCTCACTCTCTGCGCTCACTCTCTGTGTTCACTATCCTGTGTTCACGATGCTGTGTTCACTATCTTGTGTTCACTATCTGTGTTCATTAACTGCTCACTAACCTGTGTTAATTATCTGTGTTCACGATCCTCTGCTCACTATCCTGTTCTAACTCTCTGTGTTCACTGTCTTGTCTTCACTGTCTTGTGTTCACTATCCTGTGTTCACTATCCTGTGTTCACTATCACTGTTCACTATCCTCTGTTCACTATCCTGTGCTCTCTATCCATTGTTCACTCTCTCTGCTCACTATCCTGTGTTCACTATCTGTGCTCACTATCCTGTCTTCACTATTCTGTGTTCACTATCCTGTGCTCACTCTACATGTTTAATATCTTGTGTTCACAATCCTGTGTTCACTATCCTGTGTTCACTATCTGTGTTCACTATCCTTGTTCACTATCCTATGTTCACTAATCCTGTGTTCACTTTCAGTGTTCACTATCTCATATTCACTATGTTTTCACTATCCACTGCCCTCTATCCTCTCCTCACTATCGTTTGTTCACTATCTCTGCTCGCTATCCTGTGTTCATTATCAGTGTTCACTATCCCGTGTTCATTATCAGTGTTCGCTATATAGTGTTCACTACACAGTGTTCACAATCCAGTGTTTATTATGTGTGTTCAGCATCTGGTGTTCCCAATCCTGTGTGAACTAACTGTGTTCACTGTCCTGTGCTCACTATCCTGAGTTCACTATCTGTGTTCACTTTCCTGTGTTCAATATCATGTGTTCACTATTGCCTGTTCACTATCCTGTGTTCATTATGTGTGTTCACTATCTGAGTTCATTATCCTGTGTTCACTATCTGCATTCACTACTGTGCTCACTATCCTGTATTCACTATCTGTGCTCACTCTCGGTGTTCACTAACCTGTCTTCATTATCTGAGTTCATTATCTGTGTTCACTATCCTGTGTTCACTATCCTGTGTTCACTATTCTGTGTTCACATTCCTGTGATCACTATCCTGTGTTCACTATCTGCATTCATTACCTGTGCTCACTAACCTGAGTTAATTATCTGTGTTCCCTATCCTTTGTTCACTATCCTGTGCTAACTCTCCGTGTTCACTGTCTTGTCTTCACTATCCTGTGTTCACTATCAGTGTTCGCTATCCTCTGTTCACTATCCTGTGCTCAAAATCTTGTGTTCAATATCTGTGCTCACTATCCTGTGTTCACTATCCTGTGTTCACTATCCTGTGTTGACTCTCAATATTCATAGTCTTGGTTCACTTTCTTGCGCTCACTATCATGCCTTCATCATCTGTGGTCACTTTCCTGTGTTCACAAACTGTGTTCACTATCCTGTGCTCTCTATACAGTTTTCAGAACGCAGTGTTCACAATCCAGTGTTCATTATGTCTGTTCACCAACTGGTGTTCACAATCCTGTGTTTTCTATCCTGTCTTCACTAACTGTATTCACTATCCTGTGCTCACTATCCTGAGTTCACCATCTATGTTCACTTTCCTGTGTTCACTATCATGTGTTCACTGTTACCTAGTCACTATCCAGTTTTCATTACGTGTGCTCACTATCTGAGTTCATTATTCTGAGTTCACTCTCCACATTCACTATTGTGTTCACTATCCTGTGTTCACTCTCTTTGCTCATGCTCTGTGTTCACTATCCGTGTTCCCTATCCCATGTTCATTATCGGTGTTCAATATCTGTGTTCATGATCTGTGTTCACTATCCTGTGTTCACAATCCTGAGTTCACTATCCAGTGTTCACTATCTGTGTTCATTACCTCTGCTCACTAACCTGTGTTAATTATCTGTGTTCACTATCCTGTGTTCACTATCCTGTGCTAACGCTCTGTGTTCACTGACTTGTGTTCACTATCCGGTGTTCACCATCCTGTGTTCACTAACTGTGTTCACTATCCTGTGTTCACTATCATGAGTTCACTATCTGTGTTCACTTTCCTGTGTTCAATATCATGTGTTCACTATTATCTGTTCACTATCCTATGCTCACTAACCTGTGATCACTAACAGTGTTCACTATCGTGTGATCATTATCCTTTGTTCACTATCCTGTGTTCACCATCAGTGTTCACTATCTAATGTTCACTATCAGTGCTCACTATCCACTGTTCACTATCCTGTGTTCACTATCCTTGTTCACTATCTGTGGTCACTATCCTGTGTTGACTATCAGTGTTCACTGTTCCGTGTTCACTATCTCTGCTCACTATCCTGTGTTCACTATCCTGTGTTCACTCTCTGTGTTCACTATCAGAGTCCACAAAATTCTGCTCACTATCTGTGTTCACTATCCTCTCTTCTCTATCTGTGTTCACGATCCTGTGCTCTCAATCTGTATTCACTATCCGGTGTTCACGAACATGTGTTCACTAACTATGTTTGCTGTCTGTGTACACTACCCTCTGGTTATTGTCTGTCTTCGCTTATCTATGTTCACTATTCTGACCTCACAATCGATGTTCACGATCCTGTGCTCACAATCTGCATTCACTATACTGTGTTCACTACCCAGTGTTCACCAACTGTGTTTGCTGTCTGTGTACACTGCCCTATATTTAGTGACTGTGTTCAAAATCTTGTGTCCACAATCCTGTGTTCACTAACTGTGTTCACTATCCTGTGCTCACTATCTCTGTTCACTATCCTGTATTCAATATCAGTATTCACAAACTTCTGCTCACTATCTGCATTCACTATCTTGTCTTCACTATCTATGTTCACGATCCTGTGCTCATTCTCCTGTGTTCACTATCAGTATTCTAAATCTTGTGCTCACTATCTGTGTTCACAATCCTGTGATCACTATCTGGTGTTCACTATACGGTGTTCTCTATCAGTGTTCACTATCCTGTGTTCACTCTCCTGTGCTCACTCTCTGTGTTCCCGATCTGTGTTCATGATCTCTGTTCACTATTCGGTGTTCACGATCTGTGCTCACTATCCTGAGTTCATTACCTGTGTTCATTATCTGTTTTCACTCTCCAGTGTTCACTATCTGTGTTCAATATCCTGTCTTCACTATCTGTGCTCATTCTCTGTTCACTATCCTATGTTCACGATCCTTTGTTCACTATCCGGTGTTCACGATCTGTGTTCACTAACCAGTGTTCACTATCCTGTCTTCACTATCTGTTCACTATCCTGTGTTCACCACCAGTGTTCACTATCCTCTGCTCGCTATCCTGTGCTCACTATCCTTTGTTCACTCTCTGTTCTCAAAATACTGTGTTCACTCTATGTGTTCACTATCATGTGTTCACTCTCGTGTGCTCACTATCCTATGTTCACTATCAATGTTCCTTGTCTTGTGTTCACTATCCTGTATTCATCATCTTGTGTTCACTAACTTTGTTCGCGATCCTATGTTCATTATCCTATCTGCACTATCTGTGTTCATGATCTGTGTTCACTATCTGCGTTCACTATCTGTCTTCATTATTTTGTGTTCACTATCTGTGTTCACTAACCTGTGTTCATTATCTGTGTCACCATCCGGTGTTCACTATCTGTGTTCAATATCCTGTCTTCACTATCTGTGCTCATTCTCTGTTCACTATCCTATGTTCACAATCCTTTGTTCACTATCCGGTGTTCACGATCTGTGTTCACTAACCAGTGTTCACTATCCTGTCTTCACTATCTGTTCACTATCCTGTGTTCACTACCAGTGTTCACTATCCTCTGCTCGCTATCCTGTGCTCACTATCCTTTGTTCACTCTCTGTTCTCAAAATACTGTGTTCACTCTATGTGTTCACTATCATGTGTTCACTCTCCTGTGCTCACTATCCTATGTTCACTATCAATGTTCCTTGTCTTGTGTTCACTATCCTGTATTCATCATCTTGTGTTCACTAACTTTGTTCGCGATCCTATGTTCATTATCCTATCTGCACTATCTGTGTTCATGATCTGTGTTCACTATCTGCGTTCACTATCTGTCTTCATTATTTTGTGTTCACTATCTGTGTTCACTAACCTGTGTTCATTATCTGTGTCACCATCCGGTGTTCACTATCTGTGTTCACTATTCTGTGTTCACTATCTGTGTTCACTATCCTGTGTTCACTATCCACTGGTCACTATCCTGTTTTCACTATCCTTTGTTCACTATCTGTGCTCACAATTCTGTGTTCACATTTTGTGTTCATTATCCTGTGTTCATGATCTGTGTGTTTGCTACCTGTGTTCATGATGTGTGTTCACTATCCTGTGTTCATTATCTGAGTTCACTATCTTGTGCTTACTATCCACCTTAAATACACTGTGTTCACTCTCCATTGTTCACTATCATGTATTCATTATCGGTGTTGACTTTCTGTGTTCACTATCTCTGTTGACTCTTCTGTGTACACTATCTGTGTTCACAATCCAATCTTCATTATCTGTGTTCAATATCTGTGTTCACTGTCTGTGTTCACTATCCTGTGTTCACTATCTGTGCTCACTATCTGTGCTCACTCTCTGTGTTCACAATTCTGTGCCCTCAATCCTGTGTTCATTATCTGGTGTTCACTATCAGTGATCACTATCCTCTGTTCACTATCCTGTGCTCACTCTCTGTGTTCACTATCTGTGTTCATTATCTGTGTTCACTATTCTGTGTTCACTATCTATGTTCTCTAACCTGTGTTCATTATCTGTGTTCAATATTTGTGTTCACTATTCACTTTCTGTGCTCATTATACAGTGTTCATTATCTGTGTTCACTATGTGTGTTCACTATCCTGTATTCACTACCTGTGTTCACTCTCTTGTGTTCACTATCTGTGTTCACTCTCTGTTCATTATCCTGTGTTCACAAACTTTTGTTCACTGTCTGAGGTTCACTATCTGTGTTCACTATCCTGCGTTCACTATCCTGTGCTCCCTCTCCATGTTCACTTTCTGTGTTCACTATCATTGTTCACTATCTGTTCTCACAATCCTGTTTTCATTATCAGTGTTCATTATCCTGTGTTCACTATCAGTGTTCACTATTCTGTGTTCACTATCATGTGCACCGTATCCTGTGTTCACTATCAATGTTCTCTATCCTGTGTTCACTATGCTTTGTTCATTGTCTCATGTTCACTATCTGTGTTCACTATCCTGTGTTCAATAACCTGTCTTCACGATCTGCATTCACTATCGTGTGTTCATAATCTGTGTTCACTATCTGTGTTCACTTTCTGTGTTCATTATTCTGTGTTCACTATTTATGTTTACTATGCTGTGTTCATTATCTGTGTTCACTATCAGTGTTCATTATCTGTGTTCACTATCCGGTGTTCATTATCTATGTTCACAATACTATGCTCACTATCCTGTGTTCACTCTCTGTGTTCACTATTCTTTTTCACTATCCTGTGTTCACGATCCCCTATTCATGATCAGTGTTCACTATCCTGCATTCACTATCAGTGTTCACTATCCACTGTTCACTATTCTGTGTTCACTATTCTTTGTTCCCTATCTGTGCTCACTATCCTGTGTTCACTATCAGTGTTCACTATCCCACGTTCACTATCAGTGTTCACGATCCGGTGTTCACTATACTGTGCTCACTATCTTGTGTTCACTATCCTGTGTTCACTAACCTGTGCTCACTCTTCGTGTTCACTATATTGTGTTCACTATCCTGTGTTCACTATCTGAGTACACTATCCTTGTTCACTATCCTGTGTTCACTCTCTGTTCACTATTCTGTGTTGACAATCCTTTGTTCATTATACAGTGTTCACTATCTGTGCTCACTATATGTGTTCATTATTCTGTGTTCGCTGTCTGTGTTCACTCTCCTGTGTTCATTATCCACGTTCACTATCAGTGTTCATTAACTGTGTTCACTATCTGGTGTTCACTATCAGTGTTCATAATCCTGTGTTCACTATCCTGTGTTCACTTTCAGTATTCACAATCCCGTGCTCACTATCATGTGCTCATTATTCGTGCTCATTATTCGTGCTCACTATCCGCGCACACTCTCTGTGTTCACTATCCTCTGTTCACAATCCTATGTTCACTATCTGGTGTTCACTAACCAGAGTTCACTCTCCTGTACTCACTCTCTGTGTTCACGATCTGTGTTCACTCTCTGTATTCACTATCCTGAGTTCATTACCTGTGTTCACTATCTGTGTTCACTATCTGTTTTCACTATCCAATGTTCACTATCTGTGCTCACTCTCTGTTCACTATCCTGCGTTGACAATCCTTTGTTCACTATAAGTTGTTCACTATCTGCGTTCACTATCCTGTGTTCACTATCTTGCATTTACTATCAGTGTTCAGTATCCTGTGTTCACTATCTGTGTTCACTATCCACTGTTCACTATCCTGCATTCAATATTATTTGTTCACTATCCTGTGTTCACTATCTGTGCTCACTCTCTGTTCACTATCCTGCTTTGAAAATCCTTTGCTCACTATCCAGTGTTCACTATCTGTGTTCACTATCCTGTGTTCACTATCTTGTGTTCACTATCAGTGCTCACTATCCTGTGTTCACTATCTGTGTTCACTATCCTGTGTTCACTATCAGACTTCACTATCCTGTGTTCATTATCCAGTACTTACTATCCTGCATTCACTACCTGTGTTCACTATCCTGTGATCACTATCAGGGTTCACAATCTTCTACTCACTATCTGCATTCACTATCCTCTCTTCACTATCTGTGTTCAGGATCCTGTCCTCACAATCTCTATTAACTATCCTGTGTTCACTATCCTGTGTTCACTGACGGCATTTGTTCTCCGTGTACAAATCCTTCTGTTTACTGCCTGTGCTCACTATCCTGTGTTCACTATCAGTGTTCACTATCCCGTGTTCACTATCAGTATTCACGATCCTATGTTCAATATCCTGTGCTCACGATCCTGTTTTCACTATCCTGTGTTAACTATCCTCTGCTCACTCTCTGTGTTAACTATATTGTATTCACAATCCTGTGTTCACTATCTCTGTTCACTCTCCTGTTTTCACGATCCTGTGTTCACAATCTGTATTCACTATCCTTGTTCACTATTCTGTGTTCACTAATCTTGTGTTCACTATCAGTGTTCACTAACAGATATTCACTATCAGTGTTCACCATCGACTGCTCACTCTCCTGTGCTCTCTATCCTGTGCTCACTATCGTGTTTTAATTATCCTGTGTTCACTATACTGTGTTCACTATCTGTGTTCACCATCCATGTTCACTATCCTGTGTTCACTATACTGTGTTCACTATCTGTGTTCACCATCCATGTTCACTAATCTGTGTTCACTAAACCTATATTCACTTGCAGTGCTCACTATCCCCTGTTCACTATGTCTTCACTATCGACTACTCACTATCTGTTTTCATAATACTGTCTTCACTATCTCTTTTCACGATACTGTGCTCACAATCTGTATTCACTATCCTATGTTCACTACCCTGTGTTCACTAACTGTGTTCGCTATCCTGTGCTCTCTATACAGTGTTCACTTCACAGTATTCACAATCCAGTTCATTATGTGTGTTCACCAACTGGTGTTCACAAACCTGTGCTCACTATCCTGAGTTCACTATTTGTGTTCATTTTCCTGTGTTCACTATCATGTGTTCACTATTACCTGTTCACTATCCTATGTTCATTATGTGTTTTCACTATCTGTGTTCATTATCCTGTGTTCACTATTTGCATTCACTACAGTGTTCGCTATCCCGTGTTCACTATATGTGCTCACTCTGTGTGTTCACTAACTTATGTTCATATTCACGTGTTGACTATTTTGTGTTCATTATCTGTGTTCACTATCCTGTGTTCATTATTTGTGTTCAATATCTGTGTTCATTATCTGTGTTCACTATCTTGTGTTCACTTACTGTGTTCACTATCCTGTGTTCACTATTGTGCTCACTCTCTGTGTTCACTATCCTGTGTTCACTTTCCTGTGTTCATTATCTTGTGTTAACTATCTGTGTTCACTAACCTGTGTTCACTATACTGTGTTCACTATCTGTGTTCACTATTCTGTCTTCATTATCTGTGATATCTATCTGTGTTCACTATCTGTGTTCGTTGTTCTGTGTTTACTATCTGTGTTCGCTTCCCTGTTTTTGTTATCTGTGTAAAATATCTGTGTTCACTCTCTGTGTTCACTATCCTATGTTCACTATCTGTATTCACTATAGAGTTCATTTTTCTGTGTTCACTATCTGTGTTTACTGCCTGTTTTCATTATCTGTGTTCAATATCGGTGTTCACTACCTGTGTTCACTATCCAGTGTTCACTATGTTCTCACTATCTGTGTTCACCATCCTGTGTTAACAATCCTGTATTCACAATCTGTGTTCACTATGCTGTGTTCACTAACGGTGTGCACTATCCAGTGCTCATTCTTCTGGTTTCACTAACCAAGTTCACTTTCCTGTGATCACTATCGTGTGTTCACTATCCTGTGTCCGCTATCTGTGTTCATTATGTGTGTTCATTATGTGTGTTCACTATCTGTGTTCACTATTGTGTGTTCACTATCTGTTTTCCCTATCCTGCATTCACTATCTGTGTTCATTATCTGTTTCCTCTATCCTGTGTTCACTATTCTGTTTTCATGATCTGTGTTCATTATCTGTGCTCAATATCTGTGTTTAATATCCTGTCTTCACTAACTGTGTTAAGTGTCCTGTGCTCTGTATACAGTATTCACTAAACAGTGTTCTCAATTCTGTGTTCAATAAGTGTGTTCACAAATTGAGTTCACACACCTGTGTTCACTATTCTGTGTTCACTAACTGTGTTCTTATTCTGTGTTCACTGTTATGTATTCACTATCCTGTATTCATTCAGTGTGTTCACTATCAGTGTTCACTATTCTGTGTTCACTACCGCTGTTCACTATCTGCGTTCACGATCCTGTCTTCACTAACCATGTTAAGTACCCTGTGCTCAGTATACAGGGTTCACTACACAGTGTTCTCAATTCTGTATTCACAAAGTGTGTTCGCAAAGTGAGTTCACAATCATGTGTTCACTATCCTGTATTCACTAACTGTGTTCTCTATTCTGTGTTCACTGTTATGTGTTCACTATCCTGTATTCATTATGTGTGTTGACTATCTGTGTTCACTATCTGTGTTCATTATCTGTATTAATTATTCTGTGTTCACTATCTGTATGCACTATCTGTATTCATTATTCTATGTTCATTATCTGTGTTCAATATCTTTGTTCAATATCTGTGTTCACTCTCATCTGTTTACTATGTGTGCTCACTATCTGTGTTCACTAACCTGTTTCACAATCCTGTCTCCACTATCTTGTGTTCACTTTCTGTGTTCATTATCTGTATTCACTATCCTGTCCTCACTATCTGTGTTCATTATCCTGTGTTCACTATCCTGTGCTCACTCTCCATGTTCACTATCTTGTGTTCATAATCCTGTGTTCACTATCTGGTCTTCACTATCTGTGTTCACCATCCACTGTTCACTATCCTGTGCTCTCGATCCTATGTTCACTATCTTTTCTCACTATCCTGGGTTCACTGTCAGTGCTCAATATTCCGTTTTCATTATCAGTGTTCACTATCCTGTGTTCACTATCATGTGCTCAATATCCTGTGTTCCCTATCAGTGTTCACTATCCTGTGTTCACTATCTGTGTTCATGATTCTGTGCTCAAAATCTGTATTCACTATACTTTGTTCACTACCCCATGTTCACTAACTGCGTTCACTCTTTGTGTACACTACCCTATGATTACTGACTGTGTTCACTAACTATGTTCACTACACAGTGATCACATCCTGTGTTCACTATGCTATCTATCTGATGTTCGCTATCATTTCTCACTATCTTGTGTTCACTGTCAGTGTTCAATATCCTGTGTTCACGATCAGTGTTCACTATCCTGTGTTCACTATCCTGTGCTCAATATCCTGTGTTCCCTATCAGTGTTCACTATCCTCTGTTCACTATCTGAGTTCATGATTCTGTGCTCAAAACCTGTATTCACTATACTTTGTTCACTACCCCATGTTCACTAACTGTGTTCACGCTCTGTGTACACTACCCTATGTTTACTGACTGTGTTCACTGTCCTGTGTTCACTAACTATGTTCACTGTCCTGTGCTCACTATACAGTGTTCACTACACAGTGTTCACAATCCTGTGTTCACTATGTGTGTTCACGAACTGTTTTCACAACCCTGTGTTCACTATGCTGTGTACATTATCTGTGTTCACTATCTGTGTTCACTATCCTGTGTTCATTATCTGTGTTCACTATCCTGTGTTCACTTTCTGAGTTCATTATCCTGTGCTCACTATCCGTGTTCACTAACCTGTGTTCAGTAGCTTGTGTTCACTTTCCTGTGTTCATTATTGGTGTTCACTATTCTGTGCTCACTATCTGAGCTCACTATCTGTGTTCACTCTCTGTGTTGAATATCCTGTGTTCACAATCCCGTTTTCACTATCCTGTGTTCTCAATCCTGTGTTCGCTATCTGTATTCACTATCAGTGTTCATTATCCACTGTTCATTATCCTGTGCTCACTATCCTTTTTCACTACCTGTGCTCACTATCCTTTGTTCACTATCAGTGTTCACAATCCTGCGTTAACTCTCCTGTGTTCACTATTATGTGTTCACTACATGGTGTTCAATATGTGTGATCACTATCAGTGTTCACTATCATGTGTTCACTATCCTATGTTCACTATCCTGTGTTCACTATCTGTTTTCATTATCTGTGTTCACTATCTTGTGTTACCCATCTGTGTACAATATCCTGTGTTCACTGCCCTGTGCTCACTCTCCATGTTCACTATCTTGTGTTCACTATGCTGTATTTAATATCATGTGTCAATATCCAGTGTTCACAATCCTGTGTTCTACCTGTTTTCACTATCCTGTGTTCACTATCCTGACTTCACTATCTGTGTTTACTATCCTGTATTCACTATCAGTGTTCACTATCCTGTCTTCAATATCTTATGCTTACTATTCTTCATTCACTTTCTGTGCTCACTATACTGTGTTCACTATCAGTGTTCACAATACCATGTTCAATATCAATGTTCAATATCCTGTGTTTACTATCCTGCATTCACTATCCTGTGTTTCCTATTCTGTGTTCACAATCTATGCTCACTATCCTGTGTTCACTATCCTGTGTTCACTATCTGTGTTCACGATCGTTTGCTCACAATCTGTGCTCACTATTCTGTGTTCACATTTTGTGTTCACTATCCAGTGCTCACTATCCTGGGCTCACTATCTGTGTTCAGTTTCCTGTGTTCACTATCCTGTGTTCACTATCCTGTTTTCACTATCTGTGTTCACTATCCTGTGTTCACTGACTGTGTTCACTATCCTTTGCTCAGTATATAGTGTTCACGACACAGTGTTCACAATCATGTGTTCACAAGTGTGTTCAATAAATGTGGTCAAATTCTGTGTTCACTATCCTGAGTTCACAAACTGTGATCACATTCCCGTGTACACTATTATTTGGTCACGGTCCTGTTTTGTTTATGGGTGTTCACTATCTGTGTTCACTATCTGTGTTCTTGATCCTATGTTCCCTATCCTTGTTCACTATCATGTGTTCACTATCATGTTTTCACTATTTTTTGTTCAATATCTGTGCACACTATCCTGTGTTCATTATACTGTCCTCACATTCGGTGCTCACTATTTTGTGTTCACTACCCTGTATTTAATATCGTGCATTCACTCATTGTGTTCTTTATCCTGTGTTCACTATCCTGTGTTCTACCTGATTTCTCTATCCAGTGTTCACTGCCTGTGTTCCCTATCATGTGTTCACTATCAGTGTTCACTATCCTGTGTTCACTATCTTGTGTTCACTACCCTGTGTTCACTATCCTGTGTTCACTATCCTGTGTACACAATCTGTGCTTACTCTCCTGTGTTCGCTATCCTGTGTTCACTATATGTGTTCACTATCCTGTGTTCACGATCAGTATTCACGATCTTGTGCTCACTATCTGAGTTCACTATGCTGTCTTCACTATCAGTGTTCATTATCCGTTGCTCACAATATGTGTTTACCATCCTGTGTTCACTATCCTGTGTTCACTATTTGTGTTCACTATTAGTGTTTACTATCCTGTGTTCACTATATTATGCTTACTATCCTTTGTTCGCCATCTCTGCTCTCTATCCTGTGTTCACTATCAGTGTTCACAATCCCGTGTTCACCATCAGTTATCACTATCCTGTGCTCACTATCCTGTGCTCATTATCCTTTGTTCACAGTCCAGTGTTCACTAACCTGTGCTCACTATCCTGTGTTTACAATCTGTGCTCACTATCCCGAGTTCACAATCTGTGCTCACTCTCCTGTGTTCACTATCATGTGTTCACTATCTGTCTTCACTATCTGTGTTAATTATTCTGTATTTACTATCTGTGTTCGCTATCCTGTTTTCGTTATCTGTTTTGAATATCTGTGTTCACTATCTGTGTTCACTATCCTGTGTTCACTATCTGTGTTCACTAGCTGTGTTCATGATCTTGTGCTCACTATCTGTGTTCACTATGCTATCTTCACTATCAGTGTTCACTAGCTGTGTTCACTATTCTGTATTCACTATCATGTGTTCACTATCTGTGTTCACTATTCTGTGTTCATTATCTGTGGTCACTATCTGTGTTCACTAGCTGTGTTCATGAAATTGTGTTAACTATCTGTTTTCACTATCTATGTTCACTATACTGTGTTCACTATCTGTGTTCACTATCTGTGTTCCTGATCCTGTGTTCCCTATCCTTGTTCACTCTCACGTGTTCACTATCACATGTTCACTATCCCGTGTTCACGATCTGTGTACACTATCCTGTGTTCATTATCCTGTCCTCACATTCGATGCTCACTATCTTGTATTCACTATCCTGTATTTAATATCGTGTGTTCACTCTCTATGTTATCTATCCAGTGTTCACTGCCTGTGTTCACTATCCTGTGTTCAGTATCAGTGTTCACTAACCTGTGTTAACTATCTTGTGCTTATTATCCTTTGTTCACCATCTGTGCTCACTCTACTGTGTTCACTATCAGTGTTCACAATCCCGTGTTCACCATCATTGTTCACTATCCTTTGCTCACTATCTTGTGCTCACTATCCTTTGTTCACAATCCTGTGTTCACTATCCTGTGTTCACGATCCTGTTTTCACATTCTGTGCACACTATCCTGTGTTCACAATCCTGTGTTCACTACCCTGTGTTCACTCTCCTGTGTTCACTATCCTGTGTTCACTATCTGTGTTCACTATCCTGTGTTCATTATCAGTATTCCTGATCTTGTGCTCACTATCTGAGTTCACTATGCTGTCTTCACTATCAGTGTTCATGACCCGTTGCTCACAATATGTGTTTACTATCCTGTGTTCACTATCCTGTGTTCACTATCTGTGTTCACTATTAGTGTTCACTATCCTGTGGTCACTATCTTATGCTTACTATCCTTTGTTCACCATCTGTGCTCTCTATACTGTGTCCACTATCAGTGTTCACAATCCCGTGTTCAGCATCAGTGATCACTATCCTGTGCTCACTCTCCTGTGCTCACTATCCTGTGTTCATAAACCTGTGCTCTCTTTCCTGTGCTCACTCTCCTGTGTTCACTCTTCTGTGTTCACAGTCTGTGTTCACTATCCTGTGTTCACAATCAGTATTCAGGATCTTCTGCTCACTATCTGTGTTCACTATGCTGTCTTAATTATCAGTGTTCATGAACCGTTGCTCTCAATATGTGTTTACTATCCTGTGTTCACTATCCTGTGTTCATTATCTCTATTCACTATCAGTGTTCACGATTCTATGTTCATTATCTGTGTTCACTATCTGTGTTCACTATCTATGTTCACTAACTGTGTTCATTATTCTGTTTTTACTATCTATGTTCGCTATCCTGCTTTCGCTATCCTGTTTTCATGATCTGTGTTCAATATCTGTGTTCACTACCATGTGTTCACTATCCTGTGTTCAAATATGTGCTCACTATCTAGTGCTTACTATCCTGTGTTCACTATCTGTGTTCACTATCCTGTGTTCACTATCCTGTGTTCCCTATCTGTGTTCATTATGTGTGTTCACTATTTGTCTTCACTCTCTGTGTTCACCATTCTGTGTTCTCTTTCTGTGTTCGCTATCCTGTGTTCAGTATATGTCTCCATTATCTGTGTTCACGATCTGTGTTCACCATCCTGTGATCACCAACTGTGTTCAACATTCTGTGTTCACTATTCTGTGTTCACTATCTGTGTCCGCTTTCTGTGTACACTTCCCTCTGTTTATTTTCTGTGTTCACTATCATGTTCACAATTCTGTTTTCACTAACTGGGTTCACTATCCTGTGCTCACTATCCTGTGTTCTCTATCTGTGTTCACTTTCTTATGTTCACTAACTGTGATCTCTCTCCTTTGCTCAGTATACAGTGTTCACTGCACAATGTTCATAATCACGTGTTCACTAAGTGTCATCACCAACTGTGGTCACAATCCTTTATTCAATATCCCGTGTTCACCAACTGTGTTCACAATCCTGTGCTCACTATCCTGAGTTCACAAACTGTGTTCACTCTCATGTGTTCACTATTATTTGTTCAAGAGCCTGTGTTCATTATCGGTGTTCACTATCTGTGTTCACTCTCTGTGTTCCCGATCCTGTGTTTCCTATCCTTGTTCACTATCATGCATTCACTATCCTGTTTTCATTATCTGTGTACAATATCCTGTGTTCACTAGCCTGTCCTCACATTCTGTGATCACGATCTAGTGTTCACTATCCTGTATTTAATATCGTGTGTTCACTCTCTGTGTTCTCTATCTTGTGTTCACTATCCTGTGTTCACTATCAGTGTTCACTATCCTGTGCTCACTATCCTGTATTCACTATCCTGTGTTCATATTCCTGTGGTCAATATCCTGTGTTCATTATCTGTGTTCATTATCTGTGTTCAATATCTGTGTTCACTATCTGTGTTCATTATATTGTGTTAACTATCTGTTTTACTATCCTATGTTCACTATACTGTGTTCACTATCTGTGTTGATTATTCTGTGTTCATTATATGTGTTCACTATCTGTGTTCACTATCTGTGTTCATTATTCTGCATTCACTATCCTTGTTCAATATACTGTGGTCACTATACATGTTCACTACCCTGTGTTCACTCTCCTGTGTTCACAATCTTGTGTTCATTATCTGTGTTCACTATCTATGTGTCACTATCTGTGTTCAATATCTGTGTTCACTATCTCTGTTCACTATCCTGTGTTCACTATCCTGTGCTCACTCTCCGTGTTCACAATCTTGTGTTCACAAACCTGTGTTCACTATCTTGCGTTCACTATCTGTATTCACTATCCTGTGCTCATTATCTGTGTTCACTATCATGTGTTTATTATCTGTGTTCAATATCTGTATTCACTCTCTGTATTCGCTATCCTGTGTTCACTATCTGTGTTCACTCTCTGTATTCGCTATCCTGTGTTCACTATCTGTGTTCGCTATCCTGTGTTCACAATCCTGTTTTCACTACCATGTGTTCACTATCTGTGATCATTATCTGTGCTCACTAACCCATGTTCACTATCAGTGTTCACTATCCTGTGTTCACTCTCCTGTGCTCACTCTCCATGTTCACTATCTTGTGTTCATTATCCTGTTTTCCCCAACCTGTGTTCAATATCAGGTGTCACTAACCCGTGTTCATTATCAGTGCTCACTATCCTGTGTTCACTATCCTGTGATAACTATTCTGGATTCAATAAAGTGTTCACGATCCTGTGTTCACTATCCTTTGTTCATTATCTGGTGTTCGCCATCTGTGCTCACTATACTGTGTTCACTATTCTGTTTTAACTATCTCTGTTCATTATCCTGTATTCACTATTCTGTGTTCACTATCGGTGTTCACAATGCTGTGTTCACAATCCCGTGTTCACTATCAGTTTTCACTACCAGTGTTCACGATCAGTGTTCACTCTTCACTGTTCACTATCCTGTGCTCACTATCCTTTGTTCACTACCTGTGCTCAATATCATATGTTCACTATCAGTATTCACTATAATGTGTTCACTATCCTGTGATAACTATTCTGGATTCAATAAAGTGTTCACGATCCTGTGTTCACTATCCTTTGTTCATTATCTGGTGTTCGCCATCTGTGCTCACTATACTGTGTTCACTATTCTGTTTTAACTATTTCTGTTCATTATCCTGTATTCACTATTCTGTGTTCACTATCGGTGTTCACAATCCCGTGTTCACTATCAGTGTTCACTACCAGTGTTCACGATCAGTGTTCACTCTTCACTGTTCACTATCCTGTGCTCACTATCCTTTGTTCACTACCTGTGCTCAATATCATATGTTCACTATCAGTATTCACTATAATGTGTTCACTATCCTGTGTTCACTTTTGTGTGTTCACTATCTGTTTTCATTATCTGTGTTCACTGTCCTGTGTTCGCTATCTGTATACAATTTCCTGTCTTCACTATTCTGTGCTCACCCCCATGGTCACTATCTTGTGTTCATTATCCTGTAATTAATATCGTATGTTCACTCTCTGTGTTCTCTATCCTGTGTTCAGTATCCTGTGTTCTATCTGTTTTCTCTATCCTGTCTTCACTGACTGTGTTCAGTATCTTGTGCTTATCATCCTTTGTTCATCATCTGTGCTCACTATACTGTGTTCAGTATCAGTGTTCACAATCTAGTGTTCACTATCAGTATTCACCATCTTGTGCCCAATATCTGTTTTCACTATGCTGTCTTTTCTATCAGTATTCATGATCCTTTGCTCACAATATGTGTTTACTATCCTGTGTTCACTATCCTGTGTTCACTATCCTGTGTTCACTATCAGTGTTCACGACCCTGTGTACATTATCCGTATTCACTATCTGTGTTCATTATCTGTGTTCATTATATTGTGTTAACTATCTGTGTTCACTATTCTGTGTTCATTATCTGCGTTCACTATCTGTGTTCACTATCTTTGTTTACTATCTATCTTCGCTATCCTGTTTTCGTTATCTGAGTTGAATATCTGTGTTCACTATCCTGTGTTCACTATCAGTGTTCACGATCCTGTGTTCATTATCTGTGTTTATATCTGTATTCATTATCTGCATTCATTATATTGTGTTAACTATCTGTGTTCACTATTCTGTGTTCATTATCTGTGTTCACTATCTGTGTTCACTATCTTTGTTTACTATCTGTCTTCACTCTCCTGTTTTCATTATCTGAGTTGAATATCTGTGTTCACTATCTGTGTTCACTATCCTGTGTTCATTACCTGTGTTCACTATCAGTGAGCACGATCCTGTGTTCAGTTTCCTGTGTTCATTATCTAGTGTCAACTAGCTGTGTTCACTATCCTGTGTTCACTATCTTGTGTTCACTATCTATGTTCACTATTCTGTGTTCATTGGCTTCGTTCACTATCTGTGTTCACTATCCTGTTTTCATTATCTGTGTTCAATATCTGTGTTCACTACCATGTGTTCACTTATCCTGTGTTCACAACCTGTGCTCACTATCCTGTATTCACTATCCTGTGTTGACTATTCATGTTCATTATCTGTGCTCACTATCCTGTGCTCACTATCCTGTGTTCACTATCCTGGGCTCACTATCCAGTGTTCACTATCTTGTGTTCACAATCTGTGCTCACTATCCTGTGTTCACTATCCTGTGTTCACTATCTGTGTTAACTATGCTGTCTTCTCTATCAGTGTTTATGATCCTGTGTTCATTATCTGTGTTCACTATCTGTGTTCACTATCCTGGGTTCACTATACTGTGTTTACTATCTGTGTTCACTATTCTGTGTTCATTATCTGCGTTCACTACCTCTGTTCACTATCTTTGTTTACTATCTGCTTTTGCTCTCCTGTTTTTGTTATCTGAGTTGAATATCTGTGTTCACTATCTGTGTTCACTATCCTGTGTTCACTATCTGTGCTCACTATCCTGTGTTCACTATCCTGAGTTTACTATCTGTGTTCACTTTCCTGTGTTCACTATCATGTGTTCACTACTACCTATTCACTATCCAGTGTTCATTATGTGTGTTCACTATCTGAGTTCATTATTCTGTGCTCACTATCCTGTGTTCACTATCCTGTGTTCACTATCTGTGTTCACGATCTGTGTTCATTATCTGTGCTCATTATCTGTGTGTAATATCCTGTGTTCACTTCCCCCATGCTCACCATCCTGTGTTCACTATCACTGTTCACTCTCTATGTTCACTATCCTGTCTTCACGAACCATGTTAAGTATCTGGTGCTTAGTATACAGTGTTCACAACAGGGTTCTCAATTCTGTATTCACTAAGTGTGTTCACAAAGTGAGTTCACAATCACGTGTTCACTATCTTTTGCTCAATATCACGTGTTCACTTTCCCGTGATCACTATCAGTGTTCACTATCATGTGTTCACTATCCTATTTTCACTATCCTGTGTTCAGTATCTGTCTTCATTATCTATGTTCACTATCCTGTGTTCACTATCCTGTGCTCAATCTCTGTGTTCACTATCTTGTTTTCTCTATCCTGTATTTAATATTGTATGATCACTGTCTTTGTCAATATCTTGTATTCACCATCCTGTGTTCTATCTGTTTTCACTATCCTGTGTTCACTATCCTGTCTTCACTATCTGTGTTTACTGTCCTGTGTTCACTATCAGTGTTCACTGTCCAGTGTTCAATATCTCATGCTTACTATCCTTTGTTCACTTTCTGTGCTCACTATACTGTGTTCACTATCAGTGTTCACAATCCCGTGTTCAATATCAGTGTTCACTATCCTGTGTTTATTATCCTGTGTTCACTATCCAGTGTTTACTATTCTGTGTTCACAATTGTGCTCACTATCCTGTGTTCACTATCCTGTGTTCACTATCCTGTGCTCACTGACTATGTTCACTATCCTTTGCTCAGTGCACAGTGTTCACTACATAGTGTTCACAATCATGTGTTCACTCTGTTGTGTTCACTATCCTGTATTTAATATTGCATGTTCACTCTCTGTGTTCCCTATCCTGTGCTCACTATCCTTTTTTTCTATCTGTTCTCTCTATCCTGTGTTCACGGCCTGTGTTCACTGTCCTGTGTTCACTATCAGTGTTCACTATCATGTGTTCACTACCTTGTTTATTATCTTTTGTTCACGATCAGTGCTCACTATACTGTGTTCACTATCAGTGTTCACAATCCTGTGCTCACTTTCCTGTGTTCACAATCCTGTGTTCAATATCAGTATTCACGATCTTGTGTTCACTATCCTGTGTTCACAATCTGCGCTCACTATCCTGTGTTTACTATCCTGTGCTCACTCTCCGTGTTCATTATATTGTGTTCACAATCCTGTGTTCACTATCTTGTGTTCACTATCCTGTGTTCACAAGCTGTGCTCCCTATCCTTTGTTCACTTTCCTGTGTTCACTATCTGTGCTCACTATCCTGTGTTCACTATCAGTATTCACGATCTTGAGCTCACTATCTTGTGTTCACTATGCTGTGTTCACTATCAGTGTTCATGATCCTTTGCTCACAATATGTGTTTACTATCCTGTGTTCATTATCCTCTGTTCGTTATCTATGTTCACTATCAGTGTTCACGATCAGTGTTCATTATCTGTGTTCACTATCTGTGTTCTCTATCTGTGATCATTATATTGTGTTCACTAACTGTGTTCACAATCCTGTGCTCACTATCCTGAGTTCACTAACTGTGTTCATTTTCCTGTGTTCACTATTATTTGTTCACAATCCTGTGTTCATTATGGGTGTTTACTATCTGTGTTCACCATCTGTGTTCCCGATCCTGTGTTCCCTATCCTTGTTCAATATCATGTGTTCACTATCCTGCATTCACTATCTGTGTACACTATCCTGTGTTCACTATCCTGTCCTCACATTCCGTGTTCACTAATTTGCGTTCACTATCCTGTATTTAATATCGTGTGTTCACTCTCTGTGATCTCTATCGTGTGTTCACTACCCTGTGTTCTATCTGTTTTTTCTATCCTCTGTTCACTGCCTGTGTTCACTATACTGTGCTCACTATCCTGTGTTCACAATTCTGTGTTCACTATCTTGTGCTCACTATCCTATGTTCACTATCCTGTGCTCACTCTCCATGTTCAATATATTTTGTTCACAATCCTGTGTTCACTATCTCTGTTCACTCTCCTGTGTTCACTATCCTGTATTCACAAATCTTATGTTCACTATCAGTGTTCACTAACCCATGTTCACTCTCAGTGTTCACTACCGACTGCACACTATCCTGTGTTCACTATCCTGTGCTCACTGTCGTGTTTTCACTATCCTGTGTTTACTATACTGTGTTCACGATCTGTGTTCACCATCAGTGCTCACTATACTGTGTTCACTATCAGTGTTCACAATCCTGTGCTCACTATCCTGTGCTCACTTTCCTGTGTTCACAATCCTGTGTTCAATATCAGTATTCACGATCTTGTGCTCACTATTTGTGTTCACTATGCTGTCTTCTCTATCAGTGTTCATGATACTTTGCTCACAATATGTGTTTACTATCCTGTGTTCATTATCCTCTGTTCACTATCTATGTTCACTATCAGTGTTCACGGTCAGTGTTCATTATCTGTGTTCACTATCTGTGTTCTCTATCTTTGTTCATTATATTGTGTTAACTATCTGTGATCACTAACCTGTGTTCATTTTCCTGTGTTCACTATTATTTGTTCACACTCCTGTGTTCATTATGGGTGTTTACTATCTGTGTTCACCATCTGTGTTCCTGATCCTGTATTCCCTATCCTTGTTCAATATCATGTGTTCATTATCCTGCATTCACTATCTGTGTACACTATCCTGTGTTCACTATCCTGTATTTAATATTGTGTGTTCACTCTATGTGCTCTCTATCCTGTGTTCACTATCCTGTGTTCTATCTGTTTTCTCTATCCTGTGTTCACTGCCTGTGTTCACTATCCTGTATTCACTATCAGTGTTCACTATCCTGTCTCACTATCCTGTGCTCACTATCCTGTGTTCACAATTCTGTGTTCACTATCTTGTGTTCACTATCCTGTGTTCACAATCTGTGCTCACTATCCTATGTTCACTATCCTGTGCTCACTCTCCATGTTCACTATATTTTGTTCACAATCCTGTGTTCACTATCTCCGTTCACTCTCCTGTGTTCACTATCCTGTATTCACAAATCGTATGTTCACTATCAGTGTTCACTAACCCGTGTTCACTCTCAGTGTTCACTACCGACTGCACACGATCCTGTGTTCACTATCCTGTGCTCACTGTCGTGTTTTCACTATCCTGTGTTCACTATACTGTGTTCACTATCTGTGTTCACCATCAGTGCTCACTATACTGTGTTCACTATCAGTGTTCACAATCCTGTGCTCACTATCCTGTGCTCACTTTCCTGTGTTCACAATCCTGTGTTCAATATCAGTATTCACGATCTTGTGCTCACTATTTGTGTTCACTATGCTGTCTTCTCTATCAGTGTTCATGATCCTTTGCTCACAATATGTGTTTACTATCCTGTGTTCATTATCCTCTGTTCACTATCTATGTTCACTATCAGTGTTCACGGTCAGTGTTCATTATCTGTGTTCACTATCTGTGTTCTCTATCTTAGTTCATTATATTGTGTTAACTATCTGTGATCACTAACCTGTGTTCATTTTCCTGTGTTCACTATTATTTGTTCACACTCCTGTGTTCATTATGGGTGTTTACTATCTGTGTTCACCATCTGTGTTCCTGATCCTGTGTTCCCTATCCTTGTTCAAAATCATGTGTTCACTATCCTGCATTCACTATCTGTGTACACTATCCTGTGTTCACTATCCTGTATTTAATATTGTGTGTTCACTCTCTGTGCTCTCTATCCTGTGTTCACTATCCTGTGTTCTACCTGTTTTCTCTATCCTGTGTTCACTGCCTGTGTTCACTATCCTGTATTCACTATCAGTGTTCACTATCCTGTCTCACTATCCTGTGCTCACTATCCTGTGTTCACAATTCTGTGTTCACTATCTTGTGTTCACTATCCTGTGTTCACAATCTGCGCTCACTATGCTGTGTTCACTTTACTGTGTTCACTATCTTGTGCTCACTATCCTGTGTTCACAATCTGTGCTTACCATCCTGTGTTTACTATCCTGTGCTCACTCTCCGTGTTCACTATATTGTGTTCACAATCCTGTGTTCACTATCTTGTGTTCACTATCCTGTGCTCACTTTCCTGTGTTCACTATCTGTGCTCACTATCCTGTGTTCACTATCAGTATTCACGATCTTGAGCTCACTATCTTGTGTTCACTATGCTGTGTTCACTACCAGTGTTCATGATCCTTTGCTCACAATATGTGTTTACTATTCTGTGTTCATTATCCTCTGTTCACTATCTATGTTCACTATCAGTGTTCACCATCAGTTTTCATTATCAGTGTTCACTATCTATGTTCTCTATCTGTGATCATTATATTGTGTTCACTAACTGTGTTCACAATCCTGTGCTCACTATCCTGAGTTCACTAACTGTGTTCATTTTCCTGTGTTCACTATTATTTGTTCACAATCCTGTGTTCATTTTGGGTGTTTACTCTCTGTGTTCACCATCTGTGTTCCCGATCCTGTGTTCCCTATCCTTGTTCAATATCATGTGTTCACTATCCTGCATTCACTATCTGTGTACACTACCCTGTGTTCACTATCCTGTCCTCACATTCTGTGTTCACTATCTTGCATTCACTATCCTGTATTTAATATCGTGTTTTCACTCTCTGTGATCTCTATCGTGTGTTCACTAGCCTGTGTTCTATCTGTTTTCTCTATCCTCTGTTCACTGCCTGTGCTCACTATCCTGTGTTCACAATTCTGTGTTCACAATTCTGTGTTCACTATCCTGTGTTCACAATCTGTGCTCACTATCCTATGTTCACTATCCTGTGCTCACTCTTCATGTTCACTATATTTTGTTCACAATCCTGTGTTCACTATCTCTGTTCACTCTCCTGTGTTCACTATCCTGTATTCACAAATCTTATGTTCACTATCAGTCTTCACTATCCCGTGTTCACTCTCTGTGTTCACTACCGACTGCACACTATCCTGTGTTCACTATCCTGTGCTCACTGTCGTGTTTTCACTATCCTGTGTTCACTATACTGTGTTCACTATCTGTGTTCACTATCCTTGTACACTATCCTGTGTTCACTATACCTTTATTCACTCTCAGTGTTCACTATCACCTGTTCACGTGGTGTTCACTATCAACTGCTCACTATCTGTGTTCACTTTACTGTCTTCACTATCTCTGTTCACAATCCTGTGCTCACAATCTGTATTCACTATCATGTGTTCACTACCCTGTGTTCACTAACTGTGTTCACTTCTGTGTACACCACTCTCTTTTTACTGACCGTATTCACAATCCTGTGTTCAAAATCCTGTGTTCGCAAACTGTGTTCACTATTCTGTGCTCAATAACGTGCGTTCACTTTCAGTGGTCAATTTCCTGTGTTCACTATCCTGTGTTCTCTATACAGTGTTCACTGCACAGTGTTCACAATCCAGTTCATTATGTGTGTTCACCAACTGGTGTTCACAATCCTGTGTTCACTATCATGTGTTCACTACTGTGTTCACTATCCTGTGCTCACTATCCTAAATTCATATCTGTGTTCACTTTCCTGTGTTCACTATCATGTGTTCACTATTACCTGATCACTATCCTGTGTTCATTATGTGTGTTCACTATCTGTGTTCATTATCCTGTGTTCACGATCTGCATTCACCACTGTGTTCACTATCCTGTGTTCATTATATGTGCTCACTCTCTATGTTCACTATCCTGTGCTCATCGTCCTGTGTTGACTATGCTGTGTTCACTATCTGTGCTCACTCTTCTGTGTTCACAATCCTGTGTTCACTATCTGTCTTCACTATCTGTGTTAATTATTCTGTGTTTACTATCTGTGTTCGCTATCCTGTTTTCGTTATCTGTTTTGAATATCTGTGTTCACTATCTGTGTTCACTATGCTGTGTTCACTATCTGTGTTCACTAGCAGTGTTCATGATCTTGTGCTCACTATCTGTGTTCACTATGCTATCTTCACTATCAGTGTTCACTAGCTGTGTTCACTATTCTGTATTCACTATCATGTGTTCACTATCTGTGTTCACTATTCTGTGTTCATTATCTGTGGTCACTATCTGTGTTCACTAGCTGTGTTCATTATATTGTGTTAACGATCTGTTTTCACTATCTATGTTCACTATACTGTGTTCACTATCTGTGTTCACTATCTGTGTTCCTGATCCTGTGTTCCCTATCCTTGTTCACTCTCACGTGTTCACTATCACATGTTCACTATCCTGTGTTCACTATCTGCGTACACTATCCTGTGTTAATTATCCTGTCCTCACATTCGATGCTCACTATCTTGTGTTCACTATCCTGTATTTAATATCGTGTGTTCACTCTCTATGTTCTCTATCCAGTGTTCACTGCCTGTGTTCACTATCCTGTGTTCAGTATCAGTGTTCACTAACCTGTGTTAACTATCTTGTGCTTATTATCCTTTGTTCACCAACTGTGCTCACTCTACTGTGTTCACTATCAGTGTTCACAATCCCGTGTTCACCATCATTGTTCACTATCCTTTGCTCACTATCTTGTGCTCACTATCCTTTGTTCACAATCCTGTGTTCACTATCCTGTGTTCACGATCCTGTTTTCACATTCTGTGCACACTATCCTGTGTTCACAATCCTGTGTTCACTACCCTGTGTTCACTATCCTGTGTTCACAATCTGTGTTCACTCTCCTGTGTTCACTATCCTGTGTTCACTATCTGTGTTCACTATCCTGTGTTCATTATCAGTATTCCTGATCTTGTGCTCACTATCTGAGTTCACTACGCTGTCTTCACTATCAGTGTTCATGATCCGTTGCTCACAATATGTGTTTACTATCCTGTGTTCACTATCCTGTGTTCACTATCTGTGTTCACTATTAGTGTTCACTATCCTGTGGTCACTATCTTATGCTTACTATCCTTTGTTCACCATCTGTGCTCTCTATACTGTGTCTGCTATCAGTGTTCACAATCCCGTGTTCAGCATCAGTGATCACTGTCCTGTGCTCACTCTCCTGTGCTCACTATCCTGTGTTCATAAACCTGTGCTCTCTTTCCTGTGCTCACTCTCCTGTGTTCACTCTTCTGTGTTCACAGTCTGTGTTCACTATCCTGTGTTCACAATCAGTATTCAGGATCTTCTGCTCACTATCTGTGTTCACTATGCTGTCTTAATTATCAGTGTTCATGAACCGTTGCTCTCAATATGTGTTTACTATCCTGTGTTCACTATCCTGTGTTCATTATCTCTATTCACTATCAGTGTTCACGATTCTATGTTCATTATCTGTGTTCACTATCTGTGTTCACTATCTATGTTCACTAACTGTGTTCATTATTCTGTTTTTACTATCTATGTTCGCTATCCTGCTGTCGCTATCCAGTTTTCATGATCTGTGTTCAATATCTGTGTTCACTACCATGTGTTCACTATCCTGTGTTCAAATATGTGCTCACTATCTAGTGCTTACTATCCTGTGTTCACTATCTGTGTTCACTATCCTGTGTTCACTATCCTGTGTTCCCTATCTGTGTTCATTATGTGTGTTCACTATCTGTCTTCACTCTCTGTGTTCACCATTCTGTCTTCGCTATCCTCTGTTCAGTATATGTCTCCATTATCTGTGTTCACGATCTGTGTTCACTATCCTATGTTCACCAACTGTATTCAATATTCTATGTTCACTATTCTGTGTTCACTAACCTGTGTTTACCAACAGTGTTCACAATCCTGTGCTCACTATCCTGAGTTCATTAACTGTGTTCACTTTCATGTGTTCACTATTATTTGTTCACGGTCCTGTGTTCATTATGGGTGTTCACTAACTGAGTTCGCTCTCTATGTTCCAGATCCTGTGTTCCCTATCCTTGTTCACTATCATGTGTTCACTATCCTGGGTTTATTACCTGTGTACAATATCCTGTGTTCACT